>NW_023495565.1:417500-972500 GCF_904425465.1 Colossoma macropomum | reverse complement strand
ATTTCACATTCATAGTACTTACAGTTAACTGGGGCAGATCTAGCAGGGCAGAAATTTCATGAAATTATTTGTGGCAGAGGTGGCATCAGTTCAGGTGTTTCAGCTGCACCCATTGCTAACAGGTCTATAAAATCAAGCACATAGCCAAAAACAGAAAACAATATATGGTTAAAGAAATTAAGTACAGAAATCAACTTTTTATGTGTCTTTAATTTCCAAACAAAAGGGCCATGAAATACAAGTTATTCATTTTTCAGGCAATTTATCTGAGGAGATTAGATGTGCATAAAAGGAGCATGTCAAAGGAGAATAAGTGAAAAACAGGAGTTTCCAAACACTTCCGAAACATTATTAAAAGAAACAGAGAAAACAACCATACAAGACCACCAAAACTGTCCCCATCAGATAAACAGTACTTAAAGCTTTCATCTTCGAAAGGAGAAAATGAAGATCCGTTCTTGCTTCAGATCATAAAAAATTCACAGGTCTTTCTGTCACTGTGAGAAGAAAATTTAACACTGTAAGTCTGAATGGATATGTTGCTGTCAAATCAAGCTTTCCCCAATCTGTTTTCAAACAACTAAACATTGTGATATGTTTAATGTGTTACAAAGAAGCTTACAAAGAAACTTTGTAGACTTTGTAACATCAAAAACTCTTGCCTTCTATGGTCAGATCAGTAGAAGAAATTATGAGAGGATGATAATGGTATCACTGACTACTGAGTTTATTCAACTCATAGCTTGTTAATGGATAATAATGCATGTCACCAGAGTCAAGAGCTGATTGCAATGCAATGAGGAATGTTCTAGCAGGCCTAATTAGACTTTGACATACTCACATAAAGAGTCTTAAAGTACATCAGTTTGAATCAAATATGCTTTTATGCTTTGTAATGGACATTAAAGAGGTCCTCCTGTTTTTTGAAAAATATTTGCCCATTTTGAATTTGATGGCAACAACACGTTCCAAAAAAGTTGGGACGGGGGCAACAAAAGACTGGTAAAATTGTGTAATGCTAAAAAAAAAAAAACACCTGGTGGTTGATTGGCAACAGGTCAGTAACATGATTGGGTATAAAAAAGAGCATCCCAGAGAGGCTGAGTCTTTCAGAAGTAAAGATGATGAGGAGTTCACCACTCTCTGAGAGACTGCACGATCAAATAGTGCAGTAATTCAAGAATAACGTTTCTCAACATAAAATAGCAAAGAACTTCTGCTTTTCGTTATCTGCGGTACATAATATAATTAAAAGATTCAGAGAATCTGGAGAAATCTCTGTACGCAAGGGACAAGGCCAAAAACTAGTATTTACTGGCCATGATCTTCTAATATTTACTGGCCATGATCTTTGATCTCATGCGGCACTGCATTAAAAACAGTAGTCGAAATCACTGCATGGGCTCAGGAACACTTCAGAATACCACTGTCTGTGAAAACAATTTGAAGGGAACCAGCCTGCTTTTTATCAGCGCACAGTTGTCAAAATATGCATGAAATACCTAGCTATAGTCTTTTTAAAAATGTGGCACTAGGTTTTTTTTTTGCTGGTGCATGTTTTACTGTTCCAACTTGTAAATGTCAGAAAATCTACCAAGTTACATATCACATTGTTAAAATGTTTTCAAGTATTGTGATGTTATAGTTATAGTCACCTACCCTTAATACAATGTCCTGTGATCATTTTATACAAGCTGGGTGAAACTTGAAAAGGCTTGTCAGTTATCACTTACAAACAAAGTATGCTGTGTGAATTTATCCAGATGTTATCATTTTGTAATTTGGAGGCCCTATGAAAGCGTCTTTGGTGTATCTTTGATTGCACATTTTACATACTTTCCAAAAGGCATTGCAGTGTTGAGACCATTGTAATAATTAAAGTGAATCTTCAAAGTAATACTTAATCTTGCATCTTGAAATTATTTGTGTGTGATGCTGTTGGAAAATCCACCCTGACTCAATATGCTAAGGTTAGTTTGTGCTATTGAAGCCCTTTAAAAGAACTGCTACGGGAGCTTGACAAGAAGACATTCTGCATTAAAAGTGTCTCTGTAATCTACTCATAACTACAGTTCCATACAGATGCTTCTGACAGCTGTCTCCAGATGTGCAAACACAATCTCCGCCTACCTATTTATGACCTCCATATGATGCACATTTACAGACACACCCTGAAACACGTCCCTCATTGACTTCACCTACTAGATTTTGTATGTGAGTTTACTTGTATCAGTATGAGATTTTTAAAAAAGACCCTGCTTTATCCATCCTCATAATAAATATTCCTTACACTGTAGTTAAGACACACCAGCAGGAACATGCTGGTCAATCTTGTTTACTTGGTACAATTAACGTTAAAGAAAGTTCTCTGTAAACTTCAAGAGGCAGTGTTTCTAATCCATGAATGTCAACAGGAACCCCTTTGGCTTGCTTATTATAGTCTTTGGAACAGTTATTACCTACTTCATATCTTCTGCGTTTACCTTCAGCATTTGACAAATACTTGTCAAATGATCTTGTGTAATGGTTGAAATTTCCTTTTTTTGTGTTCATTCCAGTTCAAAAACATCATTAGCTCATGCTAGGTCTAAAATAATAGCTTTAGCAAGCTTACCTGGCTGGTTAGGATACGAGGCAGCATAAGTCCATATCTTTTGCAAGAATTGATGTAGCTGGCTGATTCTTGAGAATTTCCAGTGAAACTGCCCAATTCTATTAATAAAAGTGTATATTTCTATGAATATTTAGGACACGACATTGTGGAAAGCTGCATAGGCTTATATTATTACATGGTTGCTGGTAAGTGATAAGGACACTAGCTGCCTGATGCTCAAGCCTAGAAACAACAGCACCAAGAAATGTTTTTGTATGTGAACATATTAAATGTATATGTTCACTAACTTGGGATACAGACAGAGGTGAGCAGATCAACTTAATACCATCTTCAACTGAAAGTATTATGTCTGTGAAACAATACTGAGTTCCATACAGAACTGTAGTGGAAGTTCATCCAGCATAGGAAGTGAGGTGTGTTAGCACTATTCTTCTCATTTTGAGATGCTGTGAGTCCAAAATAAAATAAAAGCAACAGCAAAGCAGTCCAGGTGATGAACCAAAAGGGCAGACATAAAAACACAAAAAGGTTAGGTATAAATAGGTCTAAAAAGAACCAAGAATGAAAAAACAAGTTCCTCACAAATATAATGTTAGAAGTTGTATCATTAGTAAATTCTCAGAAAAACAAAAATCCATCAAAATGCTACTTAAGTACATTGAGCTGAGTTAATGTGACTAAGTGCTACCCCAACTGTAGTCATGATACTTACAATGAGATGATTCATACCAAAAAATTTGGTATAAATGTAACTTTTTTATGTGGTTCCAGAGACATGTCCAAATTATTGGTAATCAGTAAGCTAATTTATTTAGTAATTCACTTTTTGCTTCATTCATTTAGTTATCATTTTTCAGAATATACTTCACTGATCACTTATTCTTATGGTCTCCTAAGCACTAAGACATGGTAGGTCATGTGTTACTGTCATTTTATCACATGGTAAAATCACTGTAACGTACAGCCACAAGTGGCTTATTGCTTTTGTAAAAATGATGAAAACATAAAAAATGATAAAATGATAAAAGAAATAATTTGTGATTATTAACAATGACCTCAATAGACAATTGTTCTATCATTAAATATAGTTCATATTGGGTTGCCAAGCCACTATAAACTCCTGAAGGAGAAATCTTCAGTCACTATTATATACTGCAGTCATTGTTTAAATTTCTTGTTATATAATAAAGAAAATTATTATATGGCATAGTTAATGCAGAAACCTGCACCTTATGATCAGTTTTTTCTCATCAAATTACTATCATCGACTTTCATCTAGCAAAACACTGGTTGGTCCATGAAAGCAGCATAACTTTCCATTTACAGCAAAATTGTTTTTAGCAACTTGGCAAATTAATACGCATTAATGTAATTATTATGAGGTTTATATATTTATATATTGTATTATTTATATTCTATTCAGATATCCTTCAATAACCTGTGATGCCCCAGTAGTGTTTGCAGAAAAACAGCCTCATATCATAATGCTCCCACCTCCATACTTCACTGTAGCTACGATGTTACTGGAATCAAATGCACAACGCTTCTTTCTCCAAACATGACAACCTGAATTGTTGTAGCAGAGTCCTATTTTTGATTTGTCTGAGCACAGTGCATTGCTTTAAATAAGTTCTGATTTGTCTAAATGCTTGCGTCAGTTCTACCACTGGCACACCTGATTTAACTTGATGAAGTACTGATTATCCCAACCAACAACAACTACAGATACTGGGCTGCCTTGAGAAGTTAACACACTATATTGTTGGTTTTTTAAACATTAGATTTGTCCCAAGCAAATAAATATTTACTGTCCACATTATTAATTTTAAATTCAATTCAATTCAATTCAAATTTTCCCCTTGAAGAAGTATATTGCACAATTTGTCTTTTTTCTGCAATTGTTTTTTTTTGAGAATCAATAAAGTATCTGTCTGTCTGTCTGTCTGTCTATCTATCTATCTATCTATCTATCTATCTATCTATCTATCTATCTGTGTGTCTGTCTGTCTATCTAGCTATCTATGATTAATAATGCTTCTATGGATGGATGGATGTACACATGTATGTCCAAATGTTTGTAGACACCTGCTTATTCAACATGCCTCTGAAAACAAGGGTATTAATTGGGAGTTTGTCCCTTTTTGCTGCAGCCTCTAGTCTTCTGCAAATCTATATATTAATGGTCTCACAATATTCATATTAATATAATTTTTTGAAATACTGGAGTTGCAAGACAATATGAACTATGAATCGTATGCAGTAAGATGTTATGCTGCAAAAACATTTATGAAATCAAACATACAGACATACATTTGAATGGTTCCCACAATTCTATTAATATTTATTATAAATGTAACCACAAAAGTAAGAAACTAAAACTTGTGTTTGCACCTGTATATATTCTTAAAATTATTTGTTTTCTAAGAAAATTATTAGTTTGTATTACCTGGGCTTTCATGGTTCTGGTAATGGGACTTTATTATGTTTAATATGTTATTTTTACTTCTGCATTGAAATTGTATTTGTTACAACTTGTAACGCAACATGAAGTCTCCCCAACCTTCCCACCGCCAACCTGCCAGACCAATTACACCAAAACATCATCATCAAACATGAAAGCTTTATTTTAGCTTTAGGAAGCTAAACCACAAAACATATTGTATCATGAAATTTCTGTATCGTCACACCTCTACTGTCTATCTATTTTCCCATGCCTCTGCATTACTGTGCAGCCTTTCCTTTTTGCCACAGCAATGTACAGGCACCGGAGACACACAAGGTGTCATCACGACCACAAATCACTTCCCTGAGTGCTTCTCTCCACCTCCGTGCTCTCTTTCTCTCCCCCCCCCGCCTTTCTCTCTCTCTCTGTTTTTCCCTGCACTCCCTCTTTTCCCCTTCTCTCCAGCGCGCCATATAGGACGGAGTTGGTATATATCTCAATTAGGGTGTACAGGGGTGGGGGAGGAGGAGAGCAGAAGGAGGAGGGGTCATATCCAGAGTGACTCCTCCCCCAAACTGCCCCTCAACAGCCCCCTTAAAGAGGAAGCAGCACGCTGGATTTCTGTCAGTCAGATGCCCTTCGGCCGTTTATGCAAATCAAACTGTAGTGGTGGTGGTGGCGGGGGGAGGGGGGGCATGTCTAGATTTGTTTGTCATCCGTTATGCCTTCCCCCTTTCGTTCTTCCATCTCGTCAGCTCACATACACACACACACATCCACACCCATAAACACATTCCGTTCATTTTCATTTGTTCATAACTTGTATGACCTTCATAAAGTATATATGTAGAATATTTGGAATACATATATATATATATATATATATATATATATATATATATATATATATATATATAAATATATATATATAAACACACAGCATGCAAAGTATTCCCTGGTATTGGGGGGTCCCATGTTGGTTGGCTACTCCAGCTAACTCCCTTGCACTGGTTGCGTTCAATGGCAACAACAAAATGTTTGGTTCAACAATTCTTTTCTTGGAAATGCTCTTTTTTAGTGTAGTAATGTGCTCCTTCACTCATTAACTGAGATCTTACACATCTTCAAGTCTTTGGTTTGAGAAATTACTCAGTTCACTCTTTCCACCAATCTCTTGGAAAACTGGGCAAGTTTTCATATTTACAAATCTGATGTGGCATATTGTAAATTTTCATAGAGGTATCACAAGCATAGTTACAGTTGCTAGGCTATGAAAGACCCATTGAGTGAATATATATATATATATTTATCTGCACTAGACACTTTTACCATTTAACCATTGGTAAACTTTAATTTCTTTTTATGTTCTTTAAGACTTTAAGTTCTTAAGTTACTTTTATAAAATTATTTTACTTTTAAAACATCAAACTGATGGTAGACTTCTTGTGTGGAGAAAGCCTAGTGAAGAATTCCAACCAGACTGCGCTAAGGATACTGTAAAGCACAGAGGTGGAGACGTCAAAGTCTGAAGCTATTTTTCTTGCAATGGTGAACTTCTGCAAACCTGCAGAAGTCTGCAAAGAAAATGCTGAAATGAGAACCATCTGAAACACACCAGCCACCTTTTGAGAAAATATTTTGTCAAAAAAGAAAATTGGACTGGTCTGATTAAAATAAATGCCAATCAGTTTGACATTTTGTTTCCTAACACAATGAACCTGATTCCTCTTTAAGTATGCCACACGTGTCCAAATATTTTTGGGGCCTATGTATATGTAATAATAATGTGCCTTTTGTATTATATGTATGTAAGTATCTGCATGTAATAAGAATTTTCTAAGTCTGACCCTAAACTTAACCCTGATTTTAACCTCAGTAAACATAAAGAAATGTTTTCGCTTTTCTTCTTTTAAACAATGAAACGTAGCTTTTATTAAAAGCATTTTAATAGCAGCGTTCTGTGGGTCCTGTGGGTCAGCCCTGTTTTTCTCTGGTTTTCCTACCAAGTCAGAACATTTTATCTTGAATATGTTTGAAAACAAACACACACACACAAACACAGACACATATTTTTCTCTTTTGTCTTGCTTTCATTTTTTGTCTGCAATTTGATGCATTTATTTCAGTCTTTTTTCAGTCTCCCTCTCTCTCTTTTTCTCTCTCTACTCCAATAACCTGTCCACTCTGAGGCATCAGAATTTGTTACACTGCTGTGAAACTGGGAACCAGTGGGGCGATGTCTGCAGTGCTACTGGGCACGCGCTGGAAACTGGGTCGTGAAGATTGTGTTTGTGTGTGTGTGTGCGTGTGTGTGTGTGTGTGTGTGTGTGTGTGTGTGTTTATGGGTAGAGGGCTCAGAGAGGAGATATCTCGTATTCTTTTAGTCTAAAAATAAGTAAAAAAAAAAAAGATTATAAAATCTTTTCCACTTATGTGAGACCTATAACATAAGACCAACACAGCTGACAATGAAGCTGACTGTTGAGTTATCTACAGATGAGTCTTTTTAAATGCGTTTCTATATCAGCAGGCTTATCCTCAAATGGGTCAACTTTATGACTGTTAATACACCTCAGTTGCAGAGCTTTCTTAAAAAGCAGGCAGATCTTTTTTAGTGTGCTCTAAAAATTCCTCAAGGAGAATTGCCACAATGGGTTCCAGATCGTCACTTTTTTTTTTTTTTTGCTATCAAAAACCTGATGTTTGAACTCACAAGATGTCTCAGTGTATCCCTTTGGAATACCCCCCTGTCGTGAAATCAAAGGTGACATCAAGCAGAGATGGAGAAACAAGACAGGCGCTGGAACCATCTCGAGGAAAGCAGTGACCAAAACCCCAAAAAAACCCAAACCCCCAAAGCAGATCAGAGACGAGAAACGTCTACATGAAGTTCGAAGGTTTCAGATGAGCGTCAGTTGGCGTCTACAGGAACAGCAGGTTAGATTCGTAAGAAAGGATTTTTTTCCCGTCAGTGTGGTCTATGCAAATTCCCTGACTACATACAAAGTAGAGGTGGGACGACTTCGTCTATCAAGTAGTGACAGCTTGAGCTGACAGGATGGCAGAAGGTTTGTTGAATGTTGAATTTGTCTTTTTGAGTAGTTCTTGTGCAAACAGACTGATGGACCAAAGTGGTGCGACAATGCTTTGTGAAAGAAACACTTAAAGGTAAATGGGAGGGAAACTTTCTCTTCTTTGTTTTTTTTATCATGATATCATCACAAATCTGTCCATGGAAATGATCTGCATCTGTGTCAATTTTACATACATAACACCTACACAAACACACAGTATAGAGGCTTTGTTCAAACGCTAGCACTTTATTTAAAGGTTTCCTTCATATTACCTTCAATTTAATAACATTCAATAACATATTTATATTATACAATTATACAGTGTTTATGAACAACATTTTATGAAGTAAATAATATTGTATTGATATACGGGGCCTTAAATGTATCATATGGAACTTACAAAGCAGAGGCCTAGTTAAGAGCATATGTCAATTTTATATTTTTCTGCTTATAAAAAATACAAAACATTCATTAGCATGACCTGTGTGACTGTAATATTAACAGATAATTCAGTTTTTTATGTCTGCAGCCACACAAGTCTCCTCAATAGAAGCTGTTCATCAAAATAATACAACATAATTGTAATAACTTATAGTACCTTCACTTTTAATGCCTTCAAATAAACTGTTACAATTCAATCTATGCACTTTATCTTAAACTCTTCTTGAATACTGAACTGAACCCTGAATTTAAAGAAGATTGGCTTGTCCCTTGTCTACCAGATTTAAAGCCTTTTGGTTTGGAGAGGTGGACAAGAGTTTTAAGGCGTTTAGAGGCTGCAGGTGTACCTGAGCCTACATTCAGAGCCATGGAAACAGTCACCATGATATCTTTTGACTAGATGCTGATTGGCTTCCACTGACATACTGCAGTGCTAAATATAATTAGTCCTGAGTACACTGTTAAAAAACATAAAAACACAAAAACAGTTAAAAAAAAAAGCCTGTCAGCAAGGTTTCCAGCAGAAAACTCAAGTTATTTCTGTAAATTCAGTTCTTCTGAAGTTCTTCTCACAATTTAGTCACAGCCATTTAGTACATTCCTACCTCCTGGCTATGATTGCCTGTATTGTGTGATGCTCCTAAAACACACTCTTTCTGACTCCTGGCCATAGATGGCTGTGACAACACTGGGATTCCAACTCATGTCAATCTTCCAATGATGGGGCATCATTAGATAGTTACGCTACCATTAGACAGTTACACCACTTGGGAGCATGAGTGTTGCTTTTAGGACCTGTCATTTTAATGCTTTTGATTGTTATTTCACCATATATTTCCACAAATTGACCCTGACTGTCAATAGCTGAAACCTCCTTGAAAATAACTGCAAAACAAAGGGCAACAGTAGCGACATGTAGTTTTACTAATATTAACATAAGAACAACAAGTAGCTAGCTAAATATTGTACCAGAATTACATTTATCTATTTTTAATAGTTTCAATGAATAGGTCACATTGTTGGCTATTTATTTCTGATTGTAGGGTAGTAAAGGGTTTGTTTACACAGTTTGAGCTTTTGTGTAGAATATAAGATCCTTCTCTTAACGTATAAATCATTAAATGGCCTGGCCCCACAGTATCTTAATGAATTAATTCAGTCATATGAACCCACACGTATGCTCTGCTCACAAAATAACGGCTTGCTGACAGTTCCTAGAATTAGAAAAACCACAGCAGGTGGTCGAGCATTCCTACATAGCCCCAAAATTGTGGAATCATCTCCCGACCTCTGTTCAGGACTCAGACACACTCTCTACATTTAAGACTAGACTCAAAACTTACCTGTTTGCATGAGCATTCTGCTAATATCAATTGTTGCACTATTAACTCACTAATATCTCTCCATAACGGACCTGTCCTGTTAATCAATTTCTCTCTCTCTCTCTCACTCTCTTGCTCTCCCTCCCTTTATTTGAGCCCCTAAGCAATGTCTGCCTGAGTCGCCACATGGGAGCCACCAGAGCTGCTAGAGTCACCAGAGCTCCATCTCTGTTGACTGATCTGCACTGTTTTGACCACCATGGAGTTTCATGCTGTACAAAGCCGTGCAAACCTCACCTGCATGAACTGACCCTCCTAATGATGATGCTACAGCTGCATAAACTTAAGCTATCTAATTAACCATTGCTCCACCTGTTTTTCCCCATTTTGTATTCTAATATTTTATACTAATGCTCTTTGATATCCAGTGTCGACCAGAGGAGGATGGGTTCCCCTTTTGAGTCTTGGTTCCTCTCAAGGTTTCTTCCTCTTGCTCTTAGGGAGTTTTTCCTTGCCACTGTTGCCATTGGCTTGCTCATGGGGGCTCGGACCCAGATTTTTCTGTAAAGCTGCTTTGTGACAACACCTGTTGTAAAAAGCGCTATATAAATAAATTTTGACTTGACTTGATTTGACTGGTACTGTTAGATGGCCATCTTAAATTAAGTGCTTCAATTAAAAATGTCTAATTTTAAATTATAGTAGATTTGAAAATGAAAAACAAAAGCAAAATACATCAGACCATTTTCAGTACCAGCCAGTACTCAAGGTTTCAGTCTCAGTATCAGTACTGGAAAGAAAATCATGGTATTTATTTAGGTGAATAAGTCATTTGTTCTGCTTTTGGACATTATCAACTAGTTATTGAAAAGATTTTGGTGAACAAACAACTCAACAGTGTTGTATCTTAAAGATTTAATGAACTGTTGGTGATGAGACCCAGTGAAGTTGTAAATGACCTATTCAGAAACTCAGTGTGGGAGAATGGAAATTAGATCATCGTTCGGTCTTGTGCATGTAGGGTTTGGGTGGTATTTTTGAGAAAATGGTATGACGGATGTGCTAGATTGTTCTATGTAGTACACAATACGGGTCTGTGAGTTGTAACAATAGCAAAACACCCTGTTTAGTGCTCTTTTACAACTCCATCTAAAAGTGTTACTGGAGAACGGTTTAACCATGCAAACAGTCATGTCAGCATCCAAATGGTTCATTGAGTTTTCATATTTCTATATTGACTTTTGCTTTTTTTGAAGAACCTTTGAGGAACCCCTTTTTAAAGGGTGTATGGCAGCCGAAGCCCACACACATTAAAAAGTACTGTTAATCCATTAAACCGGTGGTTCAAGTAGAGGTAAAAGCGTTTACATACATTGTATGGACAAAAGTATTGGGACACCTACACATTACACCTCCAGTAGCTTTTATGACATCTCATTCTAAATCCATGGGCATTAATATGGAGTTGGCCCCCCCTTTTCAGCTATAACAGCTTCCACTCTTCTGAGAAGCTTTCTACAAGATTTTGCAGTGTGTCTGTGGGAATTTTTACCCATTCATCCAAAAGAACATTTTTGAGGTCAGACACTGATGTTACGATGAGAGAGCCTGGCTCATAATCTCCATTCTAGTTCATCCCAAAGGTGTTTGATGGGGATGAGGTCAGGGTTCTGTGATGGCCAGTCAAGTTCTTCCACACCAAATTCACCCAACCATGCCTTTATAGAGCTTGCTTTGTGCACTGGGGCACAGTCATAATGGAACAGAAAAGGGTCTTCCCCAAACTGTTCCCACACAGTTGGAAGCATAGAATTGTCCAAAATGTCTTGGTATGCTGAAGCATTATGATTTCCCTCCGTTGGAACTAAGGGGCCTAGGCCAACCCCTGAAAAACAACCTCACAGCATTATCCCTCCTCCACCAAACATTACAGTTGGCACAATGCAGTCAGGCAGGTAACATTCTCCTGGCATTTGCCAAACCCAGACTCGTCCATCAGACTGCCAGGTAGGTTTTCACATCTCCAAAGTGCAGTGGCGGCGTGCTTTACACTACTCCGTCTGACGCTTGGCATTGTGCTTGGTGATGTAAGGCTTGTGAACATCTTCACCACTGAAGACACTGTTCAGTTCCATCACCCTTCAAATGAGTTTAGTAACATTGAGATTAATAACTGGCTCATCACATTTATTTATCAGTCTACTCAGGCTTTAGCAGGTACTTCAGTGTTTGTAAAGAAGCTGTTTTTTGAGTTTTTCTTTAGAGTATGATTTTGCAGCCCATGTGCTGATTTAAAAATAGTTAATGAACAAGTATTGATGGTATTTCCTTTAAAGATAGTATAAATAATTTAGTGGGTAGGTATTCTAAAATTATTTTCCTAAAATGTAAAAAGTAAATGTATTCTGAATACTGCCTTTACAAAATGTAACTTGGCCTGAATACAGATTTATTTCTGTATTCTGAATATGTATTCCCAATACTTGTATTCCATATTGATGCATCCATCCCATCCATTTATGACATCCAGCATCTATCAGCATAAGATCTGAAGTTTGTAAGGCACTGTTTTTCTCTTCTTTAACAAAATTAAATTAACCTCTTAAAACCCCAGGCTTATTACATACTAAGGCTTATTATTCAGTAACTACAGGGACTTCAGTGCAAACTAGCTGAGCTGTTCTTAGGTTATAGAAGTGTGTAATAAAACTTTGGGCCTGTCGGTGGGGCCTGGAATTCATTCAAGGGATAAACCCCAAAAAATGCATTGACAACTCCTTTAGCTAAATAGATCTGAGTAAAAAAAAAGACTCACATCTTAGATATACTGAAGTATAAGAAGTATCATAAAAAAATATATATGCATAGGTATTTTACTGAGTAAAACTTGTTGCTGCTCACCTCTAGGGCTGATACAGAAAATCTGAAATCCAGTGCTGGGACAGGTAGATGGTGGCAAAACTTGTTCTATCAACATGTTGAAACTAGATTTGACAGCAGCTTTTGTTTTGTGTGTGTGTGTGTGTGTGTGTGTGTGTGTGCGTCTGTTTGTGGTGCAAGCAAATCCAACTGTGCAGCCAGGTCTCTTTCTCTCTCTCTCTCTCTCTCTCTCTGTCTGGTTTACACAAGCTCATGTGTATTCACTAAAGCAGCTTGGTTACTGCACGCCCTTTCCAAACTTTCCAAAGAGACAGGTCAGCATTGTACAGCTCGAATTAAACTGAGTTACAGTTAGTTACATCAACCACACTCTCCAAATAACATGATCTCCATACTAGGCTTATGAAACACGACAAAACAAATTCACACAAATGTCATGCATGGTTAGTCTTAGGATTTGAGATGTTGTTAACGGCTGTTTTGCCTTTAAAAATCTTTCTCATGAATTTGATGTGATTCTGAATTTCTCTTGCTTTTACAAGTTTAACATTATTTATCATTCTTACAATTCTCATGGAAACAGTGTCTGATTACTGTTGATCAGACATACCATGTTCAATGCCTGACATTTCCTTCTTTAGTCAAGATACAAGCCACTGGAGCCACAAGGATAATGCAGGTAATGCCTATTGATACCGATATGCCATCTCTAACTGTATTATATACTGGACAATGAACAATGGACAATGTTATACCACAGCAGGGAACCCTTAGGGCCTTCAAGGCCTTCAGGGATGACCTAATGATTTCTGTGAAATGAAAAAACATGTCCAAAATGTTTTGCTCATTTGCACTTAATATCATCTTGCTTGTTACTGCAAATATGGTAGTAATACCCTTATTTCTTTGTTGAGTTTTGGTTGGAAAAAAATATTGTTGACTTTTTGAAGTCCTAGACATGGTACCTAGTGGTAGCCTGACCAATGCATTTTGATCAGATGTTAGAAATGCAGAGGCAGCACTGTGTCAGGGCTCTTTACTGAAAGAGTCACTGTAAAACTGCTACAAGGTAAAATATACATTAAAATGTCTTTAATATTCTTCAAATAAAACATCGATTGTCTTTTACAAGCTTTAAACGTCTGCATTTAATCTAGAACAGTCAAGAAATGCTAATGTGAATCACCATTAGCTTAGTGCTAACATATTATTAATCCCATTAATAGTCATTACCCTATAATTGTCCTAGCAGAAATATCATGAATGTGTTTTTTCCTCATTTTGACTGAGTTTTGACATTTATGGCCTAAACTGAAGGCCTAACTCAAAATATTCATGGTTTGCCACTGTTATGCCACATAGCTAAACAGCAGCAGCACTGCCATTTACATTGTAGGTACATTAGCTTCATAGCCCCGGTGTAAAACTATTTGGCAGTAAATTAATTTTTCTTTACTGTTGTAGCCTAATCTGTGTGTATATGTACAGTATTCTTCTTCAAACTGCTCAGACTCTTCTTTCTCCTATTTCTCACTATCTTTATAATTTTGGTCCTCCAGCTGTATTGTACTCTGTCTGCTTTTCTTTCGAACTCTTTGACTTTGTATTCTCTCTCTCTTTCTCTCTGTTTCTCTCTCTCTCTCTGTCTTGGTCTGTAGTGTGATACTGTGGGACATGAAGCATAAGAAAGGCAACAGAGTCACAGAGCTGCTTCACTAACGCCAACAACCCCTCCCCTTCCTGCAAGACCCACCGTCACCATGGCAACACCGACCAATCCGAGCCTCGGGAATGCAGGGAGGGGGCGGGGACAGCTCCAAGCCCTCTAACATTTCTCTCTCTTTCTCTCTGACACACATACACACACGCACTAAAATGAAGGAAGCAGATATTCACACGCACGCATACCCACCCCTTTCTATCACGCAGAGACATACTTGCACAAATACACACACAGAGCAAAATACAAGCACACGTCAGCCCTGTACGTTTTTCCAATTTGCATACACACATTCACTCACTGCAGGACGTGAAGGCAATTAGTGAATTGGAAGAAGGACTATATAAGTTGGTTTTAAAGTTGAAGGCATTACTATATTTTAAAAATAAAAAATTATGAGCATTAGTGATGTACTGATCCAATATCATCTCTGCTGGAACAAAACCTTGTATATCAAGTTTTGTAAAATTACTTATAAAATTTTGTAAATGTCTTGTTACATTAACTTATATTGAATATTAAGAATGTTTTGTTCCCTCTCTTGTAAACAGAGCTGTGCACAAGTCACTTCATGTGAGTCTGAGTCGAGTCTGGAGTCTCTGTGGTCTGAGTCGAGTTTCAAGTTGTTAGTAAAGAATTTTAGTTTAGTATCTTTATTAGCCGCAGACATTACATACAAAATTAAAGCCCCTCTAAAAACCTGTTAGGTTTGACAAGGATTCAAATAAAATGACTATCATTATAGAAAAAACCTTCTGAAGGACTGAAGTGATGAAAGAAGCAAAATAACTCGAAACGGTTGGTGAGTCTGTAATTTGTAAAGCAAGTGCTATGATCGCTTTAGCATTCAGTTTGATTTGTTTAAGGTGGAAAGCACAACGATGGCATAGGGGTGCAAAACTTTTAATTTTGCTGTGTTGTTCAGGCCGTAAAAAGAATCAAACAGCTTTCAGGTCCTTTCAGGTCGGCTATTTTCTATATTGGTAAAGCAAAATCATCATGTTCACAGCTCAGACGTCTATAGCCCAATTTGAGCTTATTTTTGGAGATGCAGCATTGCACATTATGAAGCAGAGGATAAAATAATCTTTGATTTTTGTTAATTTATAGTTTATATTTGCTGGGACTCTGTCTGGTCAGCTTGGATGTTGCTGTGCCAACTACAGAGACAGCAGACACTGGTGCTGTGTTCACGTAGCATGCGAAAGCAACAATTGAACAAGGGAAAAATAATAAAATATAACATTTTTGCCATCTGAAAAAATTGCATTTGGTGTGTGAGAGGTGATGTAATCCTGTTAGTAATCATCCTATTTTTATAATGTACCTGTAATCTGATTACTGCCTTTTTTCTGTCGCTGTAACAGATTGTCCTGATTATATAACACTATTACATTCCCGTTACTGCCCTGTTTCTCAGGTGTAAAATTGTTACAGTGCATCTTTATGAACCTTCTAGAACAATTTTATTAAAAATATCCATTCCTTAATCCTTAAAAAGAATTTTGATACATGACCATGTCCATTATAGTGTGTTAAGGCCACCGCACAGCATCCAAAAATTTGAAACCATTATTTTTAATGAAGGTACACACACTGGCGCCAACACTCCATGTCAACAAACACTGGTGCTCCAAGACTCAGAGCACTGTTCAATTTCTCAGTGCGTCACAGCTCGCCACGCAGTTTTTTGCCATTGCTGCATTTAGCTAAAGCCATATTGAGAGCACAGAAAGCCACAGTAGATCACATGTGGCTTTATATCTACACAGATGAAGGCAGTCAGTCTTTTGGATAAACATACAAATGCTAATGGCAAGTTACCTCAGCTAACATTACTCTCCTAGCCTTTTTCAGCTTGTGTCTTTCAGCTCCAAAACAGCCGGTCTGCAAAGAGATAGTAAACTAATCGCCAGCCCTCTGGACCAGCTTACCACCATTGAGCCTCCTGCTGTACAACGCCGTGCAAACCTCACCCTCACAACCTGACCCCACTGATGCTGCTGCTGTTGCTGCATGAACTAAACGAATCAAAAGTAATCATTTGAACTAATCAATCATTTAAACTAATCAAATTAATCAATCATCCATTACAGAACTGACTCTGTGTGTTTTTCCTTTCTTTTCTTTGCCGAGTTGAACAGCTGCCCATCCTGTGCGTTCTGATGCTGCTGCCTCTTCTGCCTTGATCGGGTGCCACTGCTCGCCGTGCAAACCTCACCCTCACAACCTGACCCCACTGATGCTGCTGCTGCTGCTGCTGTATAAACTAAACTAATCAAATTAATCATTTGCTCCACCTGTTTTCCCTGTTTTTGTACTATAATACTTTATACTAACAATGTTTACTATCCGGTGTCGACCAGAGGAGGATGGGTTCCCCTTCTGAGTCTTGGTTCCTCTCAAGGTTTCTCCCTCCTGCTCTTAGGGAGTTTTTCCTTGCCACTGTCACCTCTGGCTTGCTCATGGGGGCTTGGACCCAGATTTCTTTCTGTATTGCTGATTTCCTTGTAAAGCTGCTTTGTGACAACACCTGTTGTAAACAGCGCTATATAAATAAACTTTGCTTGCTTGCTAATCCCAAAGGTGATGAGTGATGCTGAATGCTTTATTTCATTCAATTTATACAAGTAGTTAAAAAAAAAACTTAAACCTAGCTTCTATCAGTTCTCCCTGCCAGCATTCTATAGCAGCGCTCTTCTACATGATGCTATGCAAAGTGACACTGCAGGGCGCGACATGTCCAGTGTGCGGTGGCCTTTAGCCTGTACTTTATATTTACCTTCATGTACTCTGCTACTATGAAACACAAGTGCCTTAACAGAGTATCAGAACTGCATTTATGATCGTCTGATTCCCTGAGGTCAGGTATTGTAGTCAGTATTGGGACTGAAAAAATGGGATTGAGATATCCTTGATGAGTAGTATACATTTTGAAAGCTGAAGCAACAAACATTAGAGAGCAAAAGTGGGATTTCCTCTTTAACACATGGTGCTTGGCGATGTCTTGGATATACCAGTATACCTTTACACTCTTAGGAGAGTGCCAGAAAGGTTTCTTTGGAACCATAGTGAGGAAAAAACACTTTTGGTTCCTTTAAAAGAGAATTCGACAGATTTTTAATATCTTTACATGCATAATTACATGTTTAAGATGTAAACAAGCAGTCAGAATTGTTCACAGCAGTGGTGATAGGAACCAGACATCTGAAGCATGTAATGCCTTTAAACGCTCCCTCACACAAGGCTTTTATGAAACAGTTAAAAAATACACTGAGGTTTGAAGTGTTTTATGAAACTTTTTGAATAATGTTTTTGACGGCCTATTTTTTAAACACATTTGTGGCAGAGCGGTACATGTAGGGTGTCGTAAGTCAAAGTAGTACCCAAAGAAAACTTACCACTTTTCTACCTTGATCAACATTACAAATTACTCAAAAGACATTTGTAGATTCCCTGGTCATTTTGGATAGTAAATAAAAAGGATCTATTTGTAGACATCCTGTCACCACCACTAAAGAAAGCTCAGTCACTAAGTTTCTCTACACTGAACCCTTTCACATCAAGCCACTCTGAATGAGTTTGCTTAAATCTCAATGAAAAAAAAAAAAAACATTTACAGAATTCCCCTTCAAAAAACTTTGTTTGTTGAGTGCTTTCAATTTTTTTTAATGAACCATCCATTGAGAGCTTCTTTAGGAAACCAAAAGTGGGTGGTTGAAAGAACTGTTCTTGGCACCTTCATTTTTTATGGATGTCACCAATACTGTTTTTTGTTTTAGAGATATTGATATCTGTAACACCTGATAGATAATAATGTATGTCGTTTGATAGGTGCTTGAGAATGGTTTAAAAGAACAAATAAAAGTCGTAAAAATTATATAAAATAAACTGTTACTGTGATTTATACAGTGCTGTGCAAAAGTTTTAGGGATTTAGGCACACTATTTAAAATTTTATATTTGCAATTATAAAACACCATGTATTATTAGAATAGATGCTAATAAACATAAATGTAGTTTAAAAAATTGAAAAAAGTAGTTGCAACATCTTGTTAGTTTGAGGAACAAAGTTAGGGTCCAGATGTCTCCTGGCCCTCACAAGGATTTGTGAAATTTCATCACTATTACACCTGATTTAACACAACAAAGCACTGATTAGCCAAATCAGATATTGTGTGATAAGTACAAATAATACTGGGTTGCCACAAGGAGAGGTTTTGAAACGTTTAAATTAACTCACTGCCATACACATAATGATTATTTATTGTATTAATATTATTAGTATTTATTGTAATATTAGTGTATTTGTTAGCAAAAAAAGCCTGATTATTAGCTTGTTATATATATACAACGTATACATACAATTTTATCCGATGCCTAAAACTCCTGCACCATTACTACAGTAACAGCAAGATCCCACTGCAGAAAGAAGAAAAACTTTGCAGAAGCAAACCCAGGCTGCATGTCCACATCCACATCCACCTTTCCCCATTCTACAGCACAAAATATTTCTGCGGGTCCATTAATCTTGATCATTCATTTCCCTCGCAAATCTAGGACACTTCTCTCAGCCACAGTAATCACTAGGACTAGATTTTTATTTTTTTTTTCTCTTTTTTTCCCTGTCTATATTTTGTTGCTTGCCCATAATCCCTCTCTCTCTCTCTCTCTCTCTCTCTCTCTCTCTCTCTCTTTCTCTCTCTCGCTCTCTCTCTCTCTCTCTTTCTCTCTCGCTCTCTCTCTCTCTCTCTCTCACCAGGCAAGGCAGAATGCAGCAAGGGGGCTTTAGCATGCAATATGCTAGCAGGGTGAACAGGTGGCCAGAGATTTAAGGAAAGACTTAATTCAAGATTAAAAACTGTTGTTGGCCATTTGTACAGGCACGCAGGACTTCTAACTCACACGCTCTTGAATATCTATGATTTTAAAAAGTAAATATCTCACACAAGTGCAGCAGGATCTCTGGCGCACAATATTTTACAGTACAACGCTTCAAAACAAAACAAATTTACTTTATTATCAAATGTATTTGATTCAAATGGGTGCACAATTCCCACACAAATTAATTATATCACTCGTCTTTCCGTCTTTCAGATTATGTTTTTTTTTTTTCTTTTTCATATAACCTGCTGCTTGGGAGGTCTATAGAGGGTATGGCTGTGATACAGACCCTGAGTTCAGTCAAGACCAATGGAAGCACCCTAAACTGAAGAATGACTGTTCACAAAGAATTTACAGTACGGTATATTCAGTATATGACATAAACTAAGGTGTATATTCTTCATAATTCCTTAAAACATTGGGAAAAGTGTTATGGATTTAATTTGACCTTTAGTATCACTCCTTGCTTTAGTGTTTCAGGAGCTCAGCAGATATATACAACCCATTTAACTCCAAGTGGTTCCGGATATCCATTCTTCACTCATATAATTAAATAGCGTTCATAATAGTTTAATTGCAGTTTCAGAATAGTTCAAAGTAATATGTTTAAAAATTAGTAACTAAATAATAAGTCTAGATGCAGAGAAGTTAACCTTTTAAACTGCACACATATTCAGTACCTACTAAGAATTATTCAGTACTTACTATGACAGTAACATGAGTCATGTAGTTGAAGTGCAGAATTAAAGTGTGTGTCCACATGCAGGCCTTGGCGGTTTAAGGGATTAAAGACACGCCCTTCAAGTTCCAAGGAGCAATGCTGTCGGATTCTAAGGCACCCATCTCAACCAAGTTCACAGCAATGTACTTTCCTTCTGGCAGTGCTTTTTTGTAAAAAATGTGCTTTATATCCACGGCTACAGAGGTCATTTGTAGATGATTAATAAACTCTTAACAGATTATCAGTAACACATCAACAACATAACAGTGAACTAGCAGTAGTGAAGCACCTGAATACATTGAAATAAATATCTTGTAGATGTACTGTTAATACGCTAGTTACATTAAGTAGATGTATTGTTAATATGTTACTTTCATTATGCAAAACCTAACCATACCTAAAACCTAACCCTAGCCCTGGCCCTAATTCTAAGCCTAACCTTAACCTAAACCCAAAACCTTATCCTAACCCTCATACGTTTTTGACATGTTACTGAGAGTCCGCTGAGTGTTTGTTTCATCTAAAACCACTCAAAATAAAGTGTCACTAGTATTTTTCATTGATATAGAACCACTACAGGTTCTTTAAACTTTAAAAAGTTTCTAAACTTTCATAGTTTTCATCTACAAAGACAATTCTTTAAAGAACCATCCACAGACATTTTCTCAATGGAACCAAAAGTGGTCACTATAAAGAACCTTCTTGGCATGTTTATTTTTAAGATAACTTAAGTTTCTGTACTGTCTACTAATCTGCAGTATTGGTAACTTTTTGGTGTCAGGTAGACTACACCAAAAGTGGAAACTTCCGTGTTTTTTTTTTCTTTTCTCTATAGTGCCTATAGGCTATTATGAAGGAGATTTGAACCTGCAGCCTTGTGGTTTGAAACATATGGTCCTTTACAACAGCTGCCTGAGAGCAATCTGTATCAGGAACAGTACCTGTTATTTTAACTGTTGATTAGTGTGGTTCTTAAGTCTACTGGTTCTTAGCTATTAACCTCTTAAATGGCAGTTCCAAACTTTTATCACTCACTTCTCTAAACTCCAGTTTACATTTTATTAATGGTCAGTTCACATTTTAGTCCATATGGTTCCTGAACAATAATCATTAGGGTGTAATACGCCTGGGATTTAAAGTTTTAAATGACTTAATCCATCAACCCCTTTAGAAAAAACCAGGACACTCATAAAACAAGTCAACAAAAGCTGATGTGGGGTGGGCAGATGGGGTCCCTAAAATAAACTGATGCATAATATTTTCATAATATATTTTTGTGAGGTTACTTGAGTAGTTCTTTTTCACAAGTATTAGGCAAGAGTCTTTTAACTTCATATCTGTAACAACAGAACTTATATGTACTGCATCAAGCATTGTCCAAAAATTTTAGACCATTGTTTTTAATGAAGATGCACAATGGTACTGACAATTGTTACCCATTACAAGGAATAAAACTCTTTGCTAACAAAAACATATGTGCTAACACCATTTAATTTCTCTTTTTTCCACAGCTGTTGCTGACTTACAGTTGAATATATCTAACATTGCTTGACAATTCAAGATGCGTTCAGGCTTTTTTTAAACCAGTGCAACTTGGATTTTTGCATTAGATTGGACAGCTATGTTACGAGTTCAGACGAGCAAGTTCATGGTTGATCCAGGAAGAAGAATCTAATGTTGATGACAATGAAAACTTTTCATTGTCATTTACCTCATGTGAGAGCATTTGTGTTGTCAGAAAAAGGAAATAACTCGGGACCCCACAAGTTACATTTTGTCTCTTTTATGGAGTCCCTTTGCTCTTATGGGAACTCTGGACCTCTTCCCAGCCTCCTCCAGCCAGCACCTCCCCACAGGTACCCACATCCCTCCCCAAGCATCCCCCAAATTCCAAACCTAGTTTTAATCTTATATCATAGGACTAAACTCAATAAAAATCACCGTGTTTCATATTGTAATAATTCTGATATCCATGTATGATTAGTATCTTTTAAAGTCAGTGGAAGTAAACAGTCTACTGTTAGCATATAGCAGGTCAACACATTTTTAAATAGTTGTAATCTGAACAATAAACAGTAGCAGTGCTATTGATAATTTCACATTTATTTAAATTGTTGTCAATTTTGTTGGTGTCATGAAGAAATGCAAGAGATAATACCAAAAATTGTTCATACTAGCCCATCCCTAACCTTGACACAAGCTCTCTTTTTTGATTCTGTTGTTTTAAGCTGTATCGCTAGGCACCATTGCCCAAAACAAAGTGACAGAAAGAGCCACAGGGGTCTCCAGCTTCTCCAGAACTATGTATGGACCATACACACACTGGTACCCAGTCACCATGCCTGGTAAAAGGAAATGCTTCTTCTCTCTTCTTCTCTTTCTCCTTTGCTCCCTCGCCATCCTCCCCAAGATGTTGTGCAGCACCAAATATAGCCGCCTATTTCCAGCTTCCCAGCTCTCTAACGCGTATCCTCCCCCTCAGCTGTCTAGCAAAGGGGGCATCTAATCTCCTTTCTTCTCCACTTGCTTTTATTGTAAACTGATCCGAGAAAATATAGGAGAAGAGGGTGGAGGGTGCATGGAGGAGAGGAAAGAGAGAGATGGCTACCAGAAAGAAGACAGAGAGAGAGAGCGAGAGAGAGAGAGAGAGAGAGAGAGAGAGAGAGAGAGAGAGAGAGAGAGAGAGAGAGAAAGAGAGAGAGAGAGACTAGAAGAAGAGAAGGTGACCTAATTGCATTGCTCACAGTACAAGCCATCTTTCTTTGATGCATCTGATGAACCGGATGGACAAGATGTGTGAAACATATATGATACGAAGCAGAAGAGAAGACCACTGTGAGCGAGATTAATGTGTTAAGTCACAATGTTTGAGATATTCATCACACAGCTACGTTCTCCCACAAGTGTGTTGGAAGTAGAAGAAAATGAGAAAAGCTCATCAATACTTTAAAAGACTGTTCACTGAGACACAGTAGTACGACATGGCCGTTTAAAATAGATGTTTAAGAAATATAGTCTTTGTCTATTCAGCCTAAAAAAATGGCATGTGGTAACAAGCCATTCAACTATTTTATTCAATTCAAATACTTTGAAATTATATAATTTGAATACTTATAATTATAATAATAAAAAAAACACAGGTGTTTCTGTCCATCCTTCCACTGTGAGAAGACAAATCAATGCTATGGCTCTGAAAGGATGTGCCAAGCTGTTACTGAGAAAAGATAACAGCCAAAAAAGTAGAAAGTTTGCAAATCAAGCAGCTGAAGAAGCTGCTGGTATTCTCAGAACAATACATTGAACATTTTGATATTATGTTTAGTTGTTGAGGATTCGGTGTCATTTTCTAATAAATATATGTTTCCTGCATTTTCCTAATGCTGAAAAAGTAATACGTAATAAGTTGTACTTAAAGGCCGTTTTGAGTAGAAATTAAATAAATGACGGATGATCCCTGACTTTGAACAGTATGTTCAAGCCAAGAACCATTTAGAAATCTTAATTTATATTTGTAAAGTGTATGTGTAGCACTCTCTGTGTTTTATCTACCCAATCATGGCTACATGCTATTCCTGCACCATTAAAATACAAAACTCAATCACTTTAGGGTCACTAGTCTCATTTCAACAAGACTGGACCTTTAAACTCTAAGGGCCCATATGTGGGGCCCATACTTCAATTCTCATAACTACATAACTTGTACATCAGTAGTTATAAAATAAGTCGCAGCAGTTACTGAATAATAAGACATGAGATTAGTAACTGAATAATAAACCTCAGAAATTGAGTTTAAATGTTAGAACTCAAGAGTTATTACTGTCATTTTGCTGTTTTTTAACATGCAATTACACAATTAAACTATTAATTACACTACTCAATCACATTAATTGATTAATTATGTTAGTTACGTATGAAATGGAAATCTACATTCAATGTGCATTTTGTTTTGGCAGGTTAGTTTCAATACTTTTTCTGTTTGTTCTGATGTCAACAAAAGACACACATGGTAACAATGTAAAGGATGTTTTGTACATAACACATAAGAAAAACAATTTATCAAATTCAAATCATTATTTAATTTCTCAGTTATACTTGAATGGAACATTTACAATCTGCAAAAGAGCTAAGAGGGAGAACAAATTTTATTAAATTATAACATAAAATAATGTATGCCAAATTATAACATTTTTGTAAGCTCGTTAGAAGCAACTTTTGTAGATTAAGATGTTAAAAAACACCTCCGTCATTTGTGCTTTTCCAGGAAAAACTCTCCTCTTTTCTTAAACCATAGATTGCAGTACATGTTATGAAACACATTTTAAAGTAAATGGCTCTGGGTAAATATCTTTGTTCCTTCACTTACTACCAGGACGTATTAGATATGTAAGTGTAGAATCCTTTGTCTTTCAGGAATAATGAACAATGCCCTTTAGAAAAATGACTCTTATTGTGATGGTTCATATCCTACTGTTGTGGCTGCATTATGGCTTCTTGCTATTATGAACTCTTCAGCCTCCTAGTCAGTGTACAAATCTTGGCTTCTTAAAAACCAAACATGTCAAAGATTTTATCATGTAATCTAGAACTTATCGTAAGAATAGGAGATCATGAAATGTGAATGGAAGAAGAATTCTCAGCAGTAGTGTAGCGATGTGTATACACAGTGTCTATATGGCGTACCCACCTCTGAGAAGATTCATTTTCCATACTCATCAAAACACGGCCAGAGATATGCTTGCATTCTCATATTTTGTGCTCAACTTTGATTTAGCTATGACTTTTGTCCACATTTGCCATGTCTTATAATCATGACCAGGTGTTTCAGTGTAGTCTGCTGTCGTTCTTTTTCCTAGGATTGTGCTCTACAGTCACTGATATTACTAATGTTATGCTAGCTAGCTAGCTAATATATGTCAATATAGGATGAAAGTGAACACATCAAAGCATGTTATTTAGATTTATGAAATAATTATGACACTAACACTAACCCCAACAGCCACATTCCAGCCCAACAAATACGTTTTTGAGATCCATTTTGATTTTATTCTCTCATCCTTTCACCATTTTTTGATGAGTCTTCAACCTCCGCATGTGAAATATAAGTAATTGCACCCACGTAAAATAAACATTGTACTGGCGTACAGCTAGGGATGAACCAATTATGATTTTTTTGTGGCAGATTTTTTATATATAAATATTATTTTTTTAAAACAAAGATCTACACACCAGCACATTTGCAGTACCCTCTATTGTAAATATAAATAACAGTCTCAGTGACATTATTTGCTCTTCCATGGGCCAAGCTGGCCTGTAGCATAAAATTAGTAAATGAAAAATCAGTTGCCTATTTGATTAACATGAATTTAATGAAGCGCTGCCTCAAAAGTAACACAAGACTTTTAGCTCTAGATTTAGGTATTTTATGAAGTATGTGGGCAACGGTGTGTGTTCTCAGTGTGTGAGTGTGTCCACAGTGTGTGGATGGATTCACACATGCTGGGGTGGGGGGTCCCTAATAAGACACAGTATACCCACCTATTCAGACACTCTCAGGTCTACCGGTCTACACTCTGGCCCATATGTTTTTTGTTTGTTACTTACAATTACCAGCAAATCAGCATTAACATCAACTAACATATTTTAGGTTACAATCATTATAATTTCATACTATTAATCCAACTAATTAGCCACATCTTTATGTAATGAAAATCATAGAATCTGGGATTTTTGTGATTACTGATGTGAATGCACACCAACCCCACATGCATTTTTACTAAAAATAAATACCAAAACAACCACAGAACAGAGGTTTTAATCTACACTCACAAAAATCAAGGCTCTTTAATGTATCTTGGCTTGAATGTACGGTTCTAGGCAAAAAGTGCAATTGGTATAGAAACTTTCCATTGTATGGAAGTTCTTTATACCATAGAAGATCCAACTGTAATGTTTTTATGCGCTTGACTGAAATCAAATGTGAAGGTTCTTTAGAGAACCAAAAGTTACTTTTCTATTGCATCACTCCAAAAGAATCTGTATGGCGTTTAGGAGTATGCTAACTGCTGTGATTCTCAAGCTATGTTACAGGGTTGATATTCTTCCAGCTTTGTCACTAATCCAGTCAGTGGTGTAATCACTGAGTTAGCATGAACTGTGACCAGACCGTGACTGACGTTCACAAGGTCACATGGCGTCAGAGTGGATTCACATCCGCGCTTGTGTGGAGGAAACAAGTGAGTCGGTGTAACAACCATGTGGCTGTGAAAAGAGGTCGAGAACTTGTTATCCCAATTATGACCATGGATGATCCTCATTTGCCATCCAAAACCCTCCATACCACTGCCAGATCCTCAGAGGCACTGGAATTCTCCCTTTTATGAGCACACTTCTCTCTAAGAGCTCATTTGAAGAAAAATAACAGAATTTTTCAGGTAGCTAGAACCTTCCAAATGGCCAAGGCACAACTTTGGTCTTAAATTACCCAGTTTAATATTCTGCTTTGTTAAAAATATGCAACCTGTTCAGAAAAACATAAAGAAATAGAATATTGGAATTATAATTTAGTAGAATAAGAACAACTGTCTATATTCAACTTCTGTGTAAATACAATGCCATGAAAGTACTTGCCCCCTCCTGATTTTCTCTATTTTTGCACTTCTGTCATATTAAATGGTTTCAGATCCTTGTAAATTATAACATGTAATATAGGACAGGGAGAATATGAAGACACACAAAACAGTTTTTAAATGATCATTTCATTAATTGAATGTGAAAAAGTAACTGCCCCCTAAACGTAACATCTGACTGTGCCACGATTAACAGCAATAACTGCAATCAAACTCTTTCTATAACTGGAAATCAGTCTTAACCCAATAACCCATTGCACTTGAGCTTCAGATCACAGACTGATGACCGGGCATTCTCCTGAAGGATTTTCTGCAAGGCACACTCTCACACTACCACCACCATGTTTTGACTGTTGGTATGATGTTCTTATTGGGAAATGTTGTTTTAGCTTTACGCCACATGAAACTGGACGCGTGTCTTCCAAAATGTTCCACTTCTGACATCTTAGTGCACCAAACATCATTCCAAAGGTTTTGGGTACCATCAAGATGTTTTGGGGAAATCTGAGACAAGCCTCTATTTTCCTCTTGATTAGCAGTAGTTTTCACCTTTTGACTCTCCCATAGATACCATTTTTGCCCAGTCTCTTTCTAATGGTGGAATCCACTGACCTTATCTGGAACGAGCAAGGCCTAGAGATCCTTGGATGTTCATCTGTGTTCTTTTATGATTTTTTTGGATGAGTCGACACTGTGCTCTTGGAGGAATTTTGGTAGACTGGCCACTTCTGGGAAGTTTCATCACTGTTCCAGATTTGCTCCGTTTGGAGATAATTGCTCATACTGAGGTTCGCTGGAGTCCCAGAGCATAAAATATGGCTTTGTAACCCTTTCTGTAATGATATATTTCAATTACTTTCTTTCTCATCTCTTCTGGAATTTCTTCTGATTGTAGTATAATGTGCTCCTTGTTGAGACCTTTTAGAACACTTCACACTACTAGAAAGGTTCTATTTTAGATACTAAGGTCAGTAATTTACACCCTTTTGCTCTAGACAGTACTGCCATAAAATAAAAATATCATATTGAACAAAATAAAATAAAATGCCATATTGCAATACTTTTTAAATATTATGGTATAGGATTATATTTAAGCTTGCAATAATAAAGTTAATGAAGTAAAGCTGTCAAGGATCACAATTATTTATTTTATGTACTTAATCGCTATTAATCTTATTTGTCTTCTTTGGTCAAATTTGACTGAAAGATTTTTTTTCAATTTGGAAAGCAGTGCTTTATGTTATAGACACACTCTTAAAAATAAAGGTAACAAAAAGGGTTGTTTGCACAGTGCTACAGAAGAAATACTTTTTTTCAATAACTATTTTGATAATAGGATGTGTGAATTTGAAGAAAAATTTTAAAGTTTAAAGAACCTCTGCATAATGTGAAGAGCACCAAAAGTCATCCCTCTATGGCACTGCTCAAATAACCTTTTGTTACACCCTTTTTTAAAGACTGTATATGCTTACGATTCAGCCTGGACTAGTATGGAAAGTTTGAAAATAAAAAAAAGGACTCAACATGAGAAAATAAAATTAAATTAACATGGTGTCTATGACAATCCTATAATGAACCCAATATATTATACTTTCAAAATCTGCACTGATGCACCCAGCAAATGACATACATTGTATCACTAAAAATTTATTATTGTTGTGTGGTACTGGTATACTGGTATAGACGATATTTTGCCTAGCACTACCCTGCTCTGTTCTCTTCCACTCTATCCACTCACCCACTCTGCACAGTCCCCTCCTCCAGTGTTGCGTAACATTCAGGGCCCATCTGTGCATTCCAGTACTACATACACCGAGACATATGCAAGCAGACAGGCTCTATCACATTCCTAATGAAGGACGGAAGGTACAATGCTGTGTACTCAACTTAGGGCCTCAGCCTGACCAACCAAGGCCCAACCAGAAGAAATGTCATTCCAAGTATTTGGAAGATGCCCAAACAATGTCAACAACAAAACAGTGGTCTAAATACACACTCTTAAAAATCCTTAATGGATCTTCTCTTGGATGTACATTTCTAGGAAAGCCCATTAATTAGTATAGAACATTTGCAGTATGTGGAGGTTATTCAAGGGTTGTAAAATGTAATGGTTATGTGTAGAACTGCATAAATGGTTCATAAATACAAGTACACAAGCAGCTAACATTAAAACACCGTGACTATGAATGCACCCTCACACGCATCCACTCCTTCTGTGTTTCCCAAAACTGGCATGTCCACGCTGGCCAAAGTGAAACTTATGAGCATGTAGAATTGGCACTTTCTCTGGGCTGCTGTGTTTTCTATCTGTGTGTAAAAGATGCACAAAGCTTCCTTTATTGGTGTATGTATGGTGATTTATTCACGGCGAAGTGCTTATTGTTGTTTTGTTTAATTAGAATGCCAACAAAATGTGACTGAAGTGATGATATGTGTGGTATATTCCTATTCATGCATTTTTTAGTTCAAAAATGTTATTTGTGAGACAAATAAAAAAAAAATAATTGTTTTAGGCTTTGTTGGATCACACTTTTTTACATACGAACGAATGAAAGCAACATTGGAAAGCTGCGTTATTAATGGGGGAAGCAGACTGAATGGCAGAAATAGCCATGTTTCTGCGTTAGACTTAAAGGGTTAATGGATCTTCTTGATGACAGAAAAACATTTTCTGCATAACACACAAAAAAAAATTTGATATTGTTACAAATTATAGAAACTTTTTTTGGTACTATGTAGAACAAAAATGTTCTTCACACATGTACATATCACTTACAAACATGTTTCTTTAAGAAACAATCCATTGCAAGGTTCTTCAAGGAACCAAATGTGGGTCTTCTATGGCATTGTTCCAAAGACCCTTATTTAGTACCCTTAGTTTTAAGGTCTGAGGTCTGAGAAATGGTGTAGAAGAGTTCATGGATGCCTTCATTAAAACCATTATTTTTCCAGCTGGATGAGCAATTCTTTAGGGAACCAAATGTGGTTCTTCTATGGTATTGTTCCAACTGACTTTTTGGCACTGTTTTTTACAGAGTTTGAGATATGCTACCCATGACTAAGCCATTAAAAAACAAGGAAAAAGCAATGCCATATTACAATCATGATTCGTCACAAGTAGATGGTGCGAGGAGGAGGAAGAAAGAATGAAATATTTAACACGTTTTCCACAACTCCACAGCATCTGTGCTGAGGCTAGAACTGGGGCTCTGGCAATGTTCAGTTCTCTAAACTGGCTTATGTAAGAGCCTGCAGCAACCAACTGAAGAGGGCGGAAAAACAGAAAGAGAGAGAGAGAGAGAAGAGAGAGAGAGAGAGAGAGAGAGAGAGAGAGAGAGAGAGAGAGAGAGAGAGAGAGAGAGAGAAGAGGAGAGAGAGAGAGAGAACGAGAACAAACAGAAGCAAGACACTGAGCGTTCTCGCTCTGCAACAGCAGTCTTATCGGTTTAGCAGCTCCCATCCTATTTGCTGCTCCCTCGCTCACCGTGGCTCCACACTGATTTGTGCACGGCTGGACTGTTCTCCCTTCAGCCAAACAGCAAGAAAATAACACAAATAAACAAGGGAGGAGAAAAAAATAGATAAATATACACATATTTACACACATATCCATATATAAATATATACACTGCAGCCAGAACTGGTAAAATGGATTGTTTCCAGGTCCGTGTAGGAGTAGCCCCCAAGTGGAAGTTTGAGACCAGCTTCAACCACCCAAATTCTATCCTAGAGCATTCACTGCAATGACAAGTGTTCTTTTAATAATACCCAAAAATATGGCAACAATTGAACACTAAAAAAATGTAGTTTATTAACATTGTCACTGAATGATGTCTATACCACTTTGTATTTAACTCCAGTGTATGTCATTTGCTGGATGCTTCAGAACAGTTGAAAGTATGCAAAAAACTAAACTAACAGTAGTTTTAGTAAGGTTAGCATTATACTGTGTAAAGTTCCCCTTAGGGTAATTTTAAGAAAACAGAACAAAACATTTCAATCAAAACATGCTGCATCTGGCTTTTTTTACTGAGTAGCAGTACACCAAATGCATGGAATCATTATTTTCATTATTATTTTTAATACTTTAATGATTATTTTGGTAACACTTGACAATAAATCTTGACTAACATTAACGCATTTGTTAACATGAACATCACATTAGGTACTACATTAATACTTGTCAAGTCAAGTCAAAGTTTATTTATATAGCGCTTTCTACAACAGGCATTGTCACAAAGCAGCTTTACAGAAAAATCTGGGTCCAAGCCCCCATGAGCAAGGTGACAGTGGCAAGGAAAAACTCCCTAAGAGCAAGAGGAAGAAGACTTGAGAGGAACCAAGACTCAAAAAGGGGACCCCAACTGCCTCTGGTTGACACCAAATAGCAAACAATAACAAAAGGGCAATATGTACAGAGAATAAGGTTTTAACATTAGTGTACAATATTAAAATACAGAAAAAGGGAAAAAGCAGATGAAGAAATAGCTATGATTAAATAGTAGTGGGCAGTGGGCCAGTGGCATGCAGGTGACATTTGCACTTGTTAGCTAATATCAAGTAAACAAGTAACAACTGCATTAGTTAATGTTCATTTCAAATTAAGTGTTGACTAACAATAAATAATGCATTTGTTAACATTAAACACATGAAATACTTCAATAATATTGTTAGCTAATATTAAGTTTAACAGTGTTACATTCAAGAAATAAATTGTAGCATAGGAGCAGAAAATAATCATTGCATGTACATGCAAATGCTCTTTATTGAACAGGCACTTCAACAGCAAATCTTTAAAAAGACTAGGAGGCTCCCCCAACATGAGACACAGGGAAGGGGGTGACAAGGGAGGTCACAACATACTAGGAGGATAGACACTTCTAACACACTGTAAACTCACCTTCCTCAGTCACAATTACGCAACACAATAACACTACTTACTCCAATGACAGCAATAACTTTAACAACAACAGCAACAATGAGCATTCTTTTTACCCAGAAGTGTGGAGTGCTCCGAGAGCCACTTTGCATAGCCACACCCCCCCCAAGGTCCCTACAACAGCGCAGCCTCTGGTGGACACCACAGTTTCAATACAACTGAATTTCCAAAAAAGTTGGGACGCTCTGCAAAATGTAAATAAAAACAAAATTCAATGATGTGCAAATCATTTGAGCCCTATATTTCAATGAAAATAGTACAAAAACAAACCAAACGTTGAAACTGAGAAATTTTATTATTTTTTGAAAAACATATGCCCATTTTGAATTTGACACATTCCAAAAAAGTTGGGATGGGGGCATGTTTACCACTGTGTTTCATCACCTCTTCTTTTACCAACACTCTGTAAGCATTGGGGAACTGAGGAGACCAACTGCTGTAGTTTTGAAAGTGAAATGTTTGCTGCTCAACAGTTCAGGGTCTCCTTTGTCATTTTTCATTTTATAATGCACCAAATGTTTTCAGTGGTGACAGTTCTGGACTGCAGGCAGGCCAGTTTAGCGCCTGGACTCTTTTAATATGGAGCCATGCTGTTGTAATACATGCAGAATTTGGTTTGGCATCGTCTTGTTGAAATAAGCAAGGCCTTTGCTGAAAAAGATGTCATCTCGATGGCAGCATATGTTGCCAAAACATGTATATATCATTCAGCATTAATGATGCCTTCACAGATGTGCCAGTCACCCATGTCATGTGCACTAATGCTCACCCATACCATCATGAATACTGGCATTTGAACTGTGCCCTGATAACAAGCTGAGTGGTCTTTGGCCCAGAGGACACAGTGTCCATGATTTCCAAAAAGAATTTCAAATGTTGATTTGTCCCCATCTTGACCACAGGACACTATTCCACTCCCCCTCAGTCCATTTTAAATGAGCTCGGGCCCAGAGAAGGTGGCAGCATTTCTGGATCCTGTTTATGTAGTTTCTCCTTTGCGTTTAAGAGTTTTAATTAGCATTTGTGGATGCAGCACCGAACTGTTTTCATAAACAGTGTTTTTCAGAAGTTTTTCTGAGCCCATGCAGTGATTTCCACTACAGTATCATGTCTGTTTTTATTGCAGTGCCATCCGAAGGCCCAAAGATCACCGCCAGCAAATACTGGTTTTGGGCCTTGTGCCTTGCATACAGAGATCTCTCCAGATTCTCTGAATATTTTAATGTTATTATGTATGTCTTTGCTATTTTATGTTGAGAAACATTATTCTTGAATTACTGCACTATTTGATCATGCAGTCTTTCAAAGAGTGGTGAACCCCTCCTCATCTTTACTTCTGAAACACTCAGCTTCTCTGGGATGCTTATTTTAAACCCAGTCATGTTACTGACCTGTGGCCAATTAACCACCAGGTGTTTTTTAAGCATTACAAAACTTTACCAGTCTTTTGTTGCCCCCATCCCAACTTTTTTGGAATGTGTTACTGGCATCAAATTCAAAATGGGCATATATTTTTCAAAAAACAACACAATTTCTCAGTTTCAATATATATATTGATATGTTGTCTTTGAAGCATTTTCAATAAAATACAGGATTTAAATGATTTGCACATCATTACATTTTGTTTTCATTTACATTTTTCACAGCCTCCCAACTTTTTTGGAAATGAGGTTGTAAATTAATACAAATGAATAGTAGATATTTCCAACTTGCTCACTGCTCATAATTGTGTGGCTGTGTCAGAACACAAAATGATTGACAGTGGTGTCTCCCAGGCAATGTAAACAATCCGGCTCCAGTGGCAGTGGTGAGTGACCAATTGCCATTTGTCTGAATGGTGAGTGAAAAGTGCTAAATGGAGAGCAAGTTGTCTATTTAAGAGATCTAATTACATTTTGCAGCTAATTGTGGAGAACTCATCATTTTATGATGAGTAGACATACCATATCCAATATCTAAATACTCAGCAGCACTAACGTTATATCTGTGGCCTGTAACTATAGCTAACAAGCTAACTGCTGGGCTGTGCTTCTGAAACTGAGGTCATCTGAGCTCCCATTATGAGTCAGCACAGTCGTATTTCGGACACAGTGGAAAAATTTCTTCTGTGCTTTACTGTGTGTGACGTCTGTAAAGTACAATTGCGGGGAAACATTGTGAGCCTTAACATGTGTAATGCAATGCTAAGCTCATGTATCATTTTATCCCTGCAATTAAGGTATATCACTAGCTATCGCAGTCTCGTAAATGGAGTTAATCACTAATAGTAGGATCCTGTAGCTGGGCTACAAACAACAGTGCAATAAATCTTCATAACAAGCACAGTTAACAAATTTCAAAAAGCTTAAATAATCTACTTGCTGATCAGCTTTCACTTAGAGAGAGCAAGCGGTGGGATCAACAGTAAAGTGATCAAGAAGCTGAACCAACACAATAGAATGAAATTAAACAAAAAAGAATAAGTCACTAAATGTTATTGACTAAAATTAAACTGAGTAAATAGTATTATCATTAGAAAATTGTCAGAAAAGTACAAATCCAAAATTTTACTTGAGTACATGTATCTGAGTAGATGTAACTTGTTCCTACCTGCTACTGCTAAAGTGTTATCGCAGCCTATTAAGCTCTTATTTAACTCACTGAATCTTAATTTATCTATGCAGTGTATTATCAAAGAAGTGAAAAATACAAATTAATACAATGTTTGCTTATGTAATAATAGCTAACAATATTAATAGAGCGTTTCATGTTTTTAATGTAAACAAATGCATTAGTTAATGTTAGCCAACACAATGTGAAAAGAGCTCTCCTAATCACAGTGCTTCATATTTGACAAATTTAGCATTCTTTCAATGCAAGTAATCAAAGGCAAATATGACAGTAATATGGATAATATGCCAACCAGTATTAATTCAGCTTCCATTATTGATATTATATCCTTTATTTTAGGGATAGGGGCACACTTTTTTGCAATGCTTATCTGTGCTGTAAATCATACTCTGTTCATCTCAGGTATCTTGTAACCATGTAAAAAACACAGGTTTTGTAATTTCATTTCTGTGCTGAAGGTTTAAAAATGTGTTTGTGCAAGAATGTGAAAAACAGTCCTCCCACGCCTGTCACTGAAGATGCTGACATGTATATAATTTTCTGTCTTATGTCCAATAAATAGTTCTCAAACCCATGGTTTCATTTTTTGAGTCAACACAGATAATGGCAATAATTACGGTAGCAAAATCTTCATCGTATTGTAATGGTAAAGGGTAAACTTGTTTACAATGTTTTTATATGTCCTGAAATCAGACTGGTGAAGAGGCAACAATACACAAGGTCCAGATGCACTTAAGATGCACTTAAAATAATTTTTGCTACATTTTCAGTGTTGAGAACATAATTCACAAGAAAATGTAGATGTATAGGCAAAAGTACAGTATAATTTCAAAATGACATCTGTGACTAAGTGAGAAGGCTACGTTTGCATGGCTTCAGAGAAAGAAGCTAAAGTGAAAGGATACTGACCACTCACTGACCCAGAGTAACTCTCTCCACATGCAGTAAACTGCTTCACTTCCTTTTGTTGACTTTTCTGTCTTTGTCTCTTTGTTAGCAGTAATGTCACGACTGACATAGTTACCATATTTATTAATGAATGCAGGAGTGAAATAGCCGTGTCACTGTGAGATTCTTAAAGCAGACCTAGAGGGAGAGAAGAAGAGCGAGAGGGAAGATAAGGGAACCGCTATTGGATAAAGGCAACAATTGGACTCCCCAGACTCTTCCAGGACACTTCTTTGGATGGAAGTCATGTCCCTCCAGGCCAAGGAATCAGAACTAGTACAGGCTAGATGCTTCACTCTGAGCCATAGATGATGGCTCACTATGGAGTCAGCCTCTTAAGCCTTGGATGCACTACATAAATCCTCACAGATTACAAAAAGACTGAATATCTCACAGGTTCCATCTGATTCTTGTAGATTTTTTACAGTGGCTGAAATATTGTACAGTATTTAAAGGTATACTATATTTTTATTTTAATAGAGGTGCCAAAAGGTTACTTTGAAGGATGCCAGAGGAACCACATTTAGTTCCTTTAAAATCTTTCAATTTATTGGTTTCAATCAGGTTTTTTTTTAAAGATTATTTACTGAAAGGTTTTTTTAAGGAACCAAAAGTTGTTCTTCTATGAGATTGGCCCCTGTTGCAACAGTGGACAACAACTGCCCAATAATCTGCAGAAAAGGACCAACACAGAATTATGCAGATTGTAAATCGTAGCTATAATTGGAGTAGAACTCCTGTATGACTTTACACACACTGAGCTATGCCATGTATGCTTCAAAGCATGGATGTTATGTGCAAAATGAACTGAACAGGTGGTGTTGGTTATTTGAACTTCACCAGGTATTTTCTTCATTTCCTGCTCTTTTTAGAGTAGATGTATGCTAACATTTCTAAATATGTGTGTGCATGTGTGTGTATGTATGTGTGTGTGTGTGCGTGTGTGTGTGTGTGTGTGTGTAGGTGGAGAGATTTACATGCAGTAGGGACGGTAAACATATTTTATCACTTACTCAAGCACACAGGCAGTAAATCAGGTTTGGTGCCGCATCCCCCCTCATCTCAGGGCTATAAAATGGATTAATGAAACCTGCCCCCTCTTAAGGATCTGCCACACACATTTACACATACACACTGCAGGAGCATTTACATGCCGCCTCCTCTATCAACTTCTTACATGTTTATTGTCGAAGAAGATAACCTTGTAACAGATTTATAACAATGATTATAAATGCCAAGACTTGTTATAATGGTACAATATATTGGTGGTTGACAAATTATTCACAGAAAAACTGGAAAATGTAATTATTATTATTGGTCTGATATTGGATTTATGGGCAATAATTATAGCCAACAATGTGGCACCCCAATTTGTTACTTCGGTTTATTAGTCTTATGTTTCAAATATTGAAACATAAGAAACACATTTTCTTCGCTAATGTTCTATTTAGAGGTTAGCTATGGTAAGGAGAGCAGGGCACAATTTAGCATGGGATAAAATGCAGCACATTTTCACTTTCTGTGAATTTTGTCAGTTATCTGCTCTCTGACAGAGATGTCTTGAGATTCATCATGAAAGATACTTTTTGTTTGTTTTGAGTTGTTTGTATAGTACAGAATTCACCTATATTACTTTCAACAGCATCATGGAGTCTGTAACACAGCAACGTTTTAAGGTATATAACCAACTCTCCTTCAAGAGCTAGCTTCAAGTACAATGTAAAATAGGCTAAAATACAACTTCACTGTTACAACTAAGCCTCCTAAAGTGAACAATGAGATAACTTGCATAAATTCCAAACAATTTCTTAAAACATTTTATATCAGATATATACTATAGATATACTATGAATTTCATGTAAATAAAATAGATCAGTTTTTATAAACAATTTTAATTGTGCTGATAATCATACAGATATATTAAATTTCTTGTGTTTGCATACATTTACCATTTTCTGGGCAAATGCTACATTTAATCCTGCCTATGGGGTAGGTTCTAACATTTCCACTCTGTCCTTTTTTGGCTGAATTATTCACAAACAACATTTCCATTTTCATTTGCACGTTGCTCAATCTTGCTCAAATATTTTAAATATGATTTAGACAAAGCCTAAATGTGTTAGGCTGCCATCCCCACCCTCCTGCTCCCAAACTGTCAAGGTAAAAAGCTCCCAGTACTGCTGTAGGATTACGAAAGGTAGATGAAATAACCCAAAAGAGTTTCCTTGCTCTCTACCCATGAGACTTACACAGAGGCCTCAATTGGTGCAAACTCTAAAATATTAGTAGGACTCTGTGTCATTCAATATTTCAGTGTTCTGCACATTATCTTATGTACATTTCCCATCAAATGTTTTTGGACACGTTGATATTTTTTGAAATTTCCTGAGTAATGTTTGATTTACCTTCCAAATTAAGTAAAAAGTGCATTTTACTATAGAAATATTACTTACATTTTCTATTTGTTATTATATAAGACAATTTCAACATTTTTATGAATCGCCTCACTTTTTCATGTTTATGTTTTCACTGTTACTTTTCAAATTAAGTAAAAAGTACTAGCAAAGATTTTGTTCACATAAAATGCTTCCTTGGTATTTATGTTGACCTAATGTCAAGCACATCATGCTTCTTTTTAAGGACAACATATGACGCACTTTGCATTTAAATGAATGCCTCCTAAATGTGAAAACAATGATAATTGAATGAGTATAAAAACATAGCATAAACAAAATGATCCCATTTGCAAGTTACAGCTCTGTTGTTTTTACAGTTGGAAGTAAAAACCCAATTGCACCTTCCAGGCAGCGCTGTGTGTGTGTGTGTGTGTGTGTGTGTGTGTGTGTGTGTGTGTGTGTGTGTGAGTGTGTGTGTATGTGTGTGTGATGGTCAGTTAAAGACAGCAACATAAATCTGCCACTGGAGGCACCAAAATCACATCTTCTCCCATGTGAATAAACATCTGACACATACAAAACACACATACACATGCTTACATAGGTAAAATCATCTGTCACTCTAAAGCATGGTAAAAACATTTTATTTGCTGATGAGTGCAGTAATGCATAAAATAAACAGAGAGACAGAAAGAGAGAGAGAGGAAGAAAGAGAGAAAGAGAAAGAGAAAGAGAGAGCGAGAGACTGGAATTCATAAATAAATAAGGAACATAATACAGTCACTGGTTGACCTCGACTGTACAGTTCACCATCTAGTATCAAGAGGCAATAATATTCAAGGGTTATTCACATGTACATTATGGGTACATTGCAAAGTCCACAAAACATGCCCCAGGATAAAGCTCATCTATGTGTTATAGTGGTGTATATACTATGCATATTCAACAAATGCCTCAATGAAGAGCGTCTTTTCTCAGGCTGGTTTGTTTTGGTGCAGAAACAACATTTTAGGATTTATGAAATATTCATCACAGCTAAAAACCTGTTTGCACACTCAAAACCACAAAAGCAACCAACTGGAAGCAGTTACTAGTCACACATTATGGTACTGTTTTTTTTTCAATTACTAGTAACTGTGTGAGGAAGACCTCTTTTTGTGTGAGTGCTCTTACATTCATTTTCAACCAAAGCTGTTCAAATATGAGCTATGAAAGGTTATACAAGTACACAAGCAGCTAACATTAAAAAACTCATGAATATGAATACACTCTCACACACATCCTCTACTTCCATGTTTCCCAAACCAGGCCCACTGCCCTGCACAGTTTAGTGCTTTCCTTGCACTAACACACCAACTTCGACTCAGAAAGGGGCTGTTAAATGGCTAGGCCAGGGCCCATCGGGAGGCCGAAAGTTTATTACAAACTTCTATAACCTAAGAATAGCTCAGCGAGTTTGCACTGAAGTCCCCGTAGTTACTGAATAATAAGTCTTAGTATGTAATAAGCCTGGGATTTTAAGAGGTTAAGTAATGAAAGTATCAGAGTAACGAAAAAACATGCTGGAAGTGTGACTTCCATTCCTGTTCTTGTGTTTGCCTGTTCAAAAATGTAGTTTGTGAGACAAACTACATAACAATCTACAAATTTTCAGATTTTCAGCTTTGTTAGATCTGGTGTGTTACACATCAAATAAAGATAACAGCACTGAGGAATTCAATTATTAACAGAAAAGAAAACATTAAATGAAAAACATGAACCGGGCAGAAATAGTCACTTTTTTGCATGGTCCTTAGAGGGTTAATGAGCTGATTAGCTGAATTAACCCTTGGTAGCAGAGAAAACACTAAATTGTGCAGGACAGCAGGCCACCAGGAGCAGGGTTGGGAAACACTGCATTACTTCCATACCATTCTTGTCTGTAATCAAACATTCCTATGAAAACAGATATGATGTCCGTGAATTTCCCACTGGCATTATTAGAGCTGGCACAATCCTGCTTTTTCTTTTGTGAAACCGATACTGATATAGAAACCTTGACTTTCATTGAAACTATAAATTCAGACATGGAAACACAATATAGTGTTCATCAAAGAGGCAAGTGTGTGATAAGACAAATGTGTGATAATTTGAGCATGGAGTTTGTACAGTGCTTATTGGTGGGGTATACATTTTGTTTACTTTGTTTACTACATTAGCATCATATCTTCAGTACAAAGTTTAAGAATAAATATGCCCTAGCTGATCAACAACATGTGAGAGCAAAAATGAGTAAATTAGATTTTTTTATTTTTACTATATTATTCCTTTCCCATTTAAACATATCTTTTTAGCATTTTTTTCTTTTAAGAAGTTCGAAGAATGTTGTGAAGACATTCAACAATGCTGCATAGCTTATATTCGAAAGCTGAGTTCGAAAACATGCCATGGCAGACTACACTTCCACTGAAAGAACCATGTGGTGTCATTCCCCCACCCCCACCACACTTCAAATACACACATGCGCATGCACAAACCTATTACACTGCTACACTGGCACAAACAAATGTTAGCTAATTTGCTTAAAATGCAAAAAAAAATGACAATGTGTTATTATTTTTGTTATATTACTCATCTAGGTACTTACATCTATAGTATAACTGAAATATTTCGAATGGTTCATAAGCAACAATGACTATTGTAGTAATGTTTCATTCTAACTTTGGAATGACTATACTGACTTCACTGATGATAACGACCCACAGAGTCGCTCTCAAACACTGCATTAGTTTAGCAAAGACGTTGATCTGTCTCTTTCAAAACAATTTTTGTGGTCAGCTTTGTGCAGTTTTTACCCCAGAGTCATTCAGAGGGGTTTGATGTGAAATACTCCATTCTAGAGAAGCGTACAGAGTAAGAATTGTTCACAATGATGGTCACAGGAAATAGACATCTGAAGAATGTCTCTAAAAGCTGTTTCACACAAAGTTATTATATCAAATTGACATAAATAAGTTGCCTGATAAGGGAGACAAAGTTTTACAACAGTTTTGACATTTTTTTAATTCAATCATAGCAAAAAGAGGTACATATGGTGCACTCCTCATTTCCTCACTCTTATAACTAACGTACATATAAGTATCATAGTAGCTGCTAAATAATTGATAGTAGTTAGTCTAAGGAATAATAAGTCTTAAGATTAAGCCCTTAAACCTAAAGGTATTTTAATTCACTCACTCTCTTTACTACATAACATACACAAAACATTCATAGTAGATACTGAATAATACACAGTACTTAGCTTAGTGAATAAGTCTTAAGATCAATAACTGAGGTTTGAGGGGTTATTAACTGGGCCTGCACTTTAAGGGGTTAACAGGGCTGTTTATTGTGGCCTTTGTATATAGTTTTGTGACTTTATATAGTTTTGTGACTTTTGTAACTTTTTTTAAACCATACATGAAAGAAAGAAAGAAAGAAAGAAAGCAAGAAGACAGTATCTTTCAAGGGAGCCACATCTATGACCTGTGTTTATGCTTGCAGACATAGTAGAAGAGGGAAGAGGGAGAAACAAGCCAGCACAGGGAGCACCTCCGCCTGCCAGGGGATCCGGCACAGGCCTGCCTGTACCCGTCCCACCCCCAACCACTGCTGCACACCTGGGCCTCCACTCTACTTTGAGGTGGCTCCTTAACACGACTCAGCATGTCTCTGAGTGTGTGTGTGCGTACAAGAAAGACTGAGAGAGAAAGAGAGAGAGACAGTTCGGGAGGTCTGAGTGTTAAGGGACTTCCCCCATTCAGCCTTCTTTGACAGACACAAAGATAAGCATAAACACAAGAAACTCAAATCATGCATTTTTAGCAAAATTGTACTTTTTATCTTATTAATCGTTGACCTCTTAAACCTTAGGCTTATTACTCAGTCATTAATCTTAAGGTTTATGATTTAGTAACTACTATGAATTGACCTATTCAGGCTTCAAATGCATTCTTTTGTAGCTACTTCTGCGAGGTCAGACAAGTTTTACCGCATGTTGGCAAGAATCCCATTTAATCTAATGTGAAATTGAAGCACACTTTGCTTAGAGTAGTGATATATTGTTCAGTTTCCTGTTTAAAATGCTCCTGAGTTGGCTACATTGTTGTAGTTATCAATCCTAGGCAGATGGAACAACAACAAATTTGCCACTATGCTAGTGTCAGATCTATTAAAAAAAAAAAACTATACCTGTTGTATCTAAATAGTGTAGCCTGTCACACACATACCAAATCAATATAATGTGAAATTAATAACGCAGTAAAAGTGGTTATGAGGAATTGAAGTGTGGGCCCACATACAAATACTTAGAGTTAAAGGGGTTGAAGACTTGCTCATGCCATTAAGATGCCCATACTGAGAAGCTGTAGCATTACTTTGAATGAGTAATTAAAGTAGGAATTATAACAGACATTTCTGAGCATCTGAGACGCAAGCTGGACCTCTAGTGTTCCTCACAAAAACAAGGCAGGAAAGTTTCTCTCTCTTTTTTTTGCCCAGGCCCCTCCTGGTGGGAGGGATAACCCCCCTACCACCACTGCCGTGTCAGACTTCAAAGAGGAGACTGAGCTCCCCCTGCATTCATCAGAGGCTAACAGCTTAACCACTGAGTTCAAACAGCGCACCCACACCCTCAGTACTGAATTGAGGAGCACTCACATAGAACACACACACATACACCAAAAGCTAATCTATAACTACATTCTCAATCTCTCTCATAAACATACACACACACACACACACACACACACACACACACACACACACACACACACACACACAGAAAGCTAATCTATAACTACATTCCTAATCTTTCTCATTCATTTTGGTTTCCTAAGGATTGTTTCAATAGATGGTTCCCATCTATTTTTGTAAATGACATTTATGTGGTTCAGGAACCTTTTTGAAATGTAAAGAGTTTTCATATAATATAAAGTTTCTATACTAATTAAAGCTTTTTCCTAACTGTATGTCCAAGCCAAGAACCATTATGTAGCTTTATTTTGTATTTCTACAATACTGTGGAAAGAACTTTTAGGCACCTGAGGAAATTAGATTCAAAACACTGTTCATCTGGGCAGCAAGCACGAATATGGTCAGAAATTGCTATTATTATAATAAATAGAAATAACATTAAAACAATAACTATTGATTTTACATATGTCTGTGCTTGTTTAACCAGTTCCAAACCTCTCCAGCAGCCAAGTGTTATTTATAATTTTCATCCAGTACCTGGTTTGGCTAATCAATGCTTCATTAAGTTAAATCAGGTGTGCTTGTAAGGGAGAAATCTTGGACCAAACTTAGTTTTTCAAACTAGCTCATAAGATATTAACTTTTTTCTTTTTACTTTTTACTGTATTTATGTTTATTTGCGTTCATTCTAATGATTAACATTCTACATTAGTATGACAATGACCTCAAAATACATGACTCAAGCTGAATTAACACATTTTGAAGTGAAGATTTGCATTATAAAACTTCTGGACTGTTTGATTTGGGTCATTTTGTACCCAGGTGCTGGGTAAACATTACACTACGCATGCTGGGTTACTTTAACCTACACTCTCAGGTTAGAGGGGTTAACCCAGCATGACGAGTTACATCCTTTGGCTAGGAGCTCAGTTTCAAAGCCTGGGATATATTTGCCTTATTTTGAGTTATTTTAACTGCTGCCAGTTCTCAGTGATTGGCTTCTATTCTCATGCACACAAATTCAACATGAACTGAAAAATTACGATAACTTCTCAAAATTTGACACAAGAAATGCAAGAAAAGTTCACATGAAAAAAAAAGTTCCTTCAACTGACACATTGGGTTTTATTCTTTTTGTGAAAAAGAAGCTGTTGATGAAACATTGCCATAAACAAAGGCTTAATTATGTTACCTTATACCTTGTTTTTGGCACAAGAACGCAATGTGCAAGTTCATTTTGTCCTTTGTGTGGTCTGTACTGTTTGTGTAACAGAAGAATCTGTTCCAAACGACTCCAACAAATAAAGATGTGTGTGCACAAAAGCTGCTAGGAAGGGCATTCCATGTGATAAATGGTTAAAAACGTGTACCACAACATACAAATGCTCATACCAACTAGACTGGATTGGACAAACTAGACTAGATTAAACATCTGACTACAGTGGAGGGCACACCCTCTGCCCTAGATTCCTACTCTCAACAAACCGTCCTACAGCATCACAAGCACGGCTGTAAGAAAGGCTGCTGAGAACACATCCACTGGAGAAAAACTGAGAGTCAGCCTGCACTTATTACTTTAGCAGCCTTTTTCGGGGTGACATGTTAATGGCCATTCACTGCTCCACTGCAAAGCAACAGAACAGAATCTCACCAGATCCAGTTCAACCTGACTTGGACAAATTCTGCCTTATTTGGTTCACCAATCATATTCTGACAAAGAACAGAGCCAAACAATCGTATGTGGATGTTAAAGCAGCAGTACCTTGCATATTTAACCAGTGTGTGGGAGTATGAATGAGTTTAAAGTATAAGTAGCTGCACTGCTACAGAACGCAAACTCTACTGCAAGCTGAAGCGTTTGAGTAGCCAGAGCAGAGTTTCTCCAGGAAAGGACTTGGAAAGTACCCGCTCCTTCCCAGCATCCACCCCTCTGCGTGAGCGCAAGCATGTGGGTTCTATTAGCGTTTGCTGCAGTATTTGTTTATGGAGCGCTCTCTCGCGCAGGCCCCTCCTCTGGAATTCCGGGTGTTCCAGATTTCCCGAACATGCTTCAGGAATTCTGTGACCTGATTCTACAAACTCAGATTTCTCTCTTTCTCTATCGCAAAAGTGTTAATGTTTAAAACCAAACCTGAAAACATGAGCATTGTTTTAAAAAATGAAAGGAAAAAAAAAGAAACTTTTAACTTTTTTCAAAAACAGTTGACTACATCTGAAACAAAAATGCTCTTTTGTTTTTAGCCAACATGTCTAGTTAATTCTGTTAGCTTACAACAGGAAATGCCTCTTTTGCTCTGGATGCAATAATGTCATTTCAACCCTCTCACTTTCAAACCACAACATGAAATTGGAGAAAACTGCATACGTGTCCTTCATGGGACAAAAAAAGAAGTACAAGACTGCATATTTTACATAAATAAGAAAGAGAGTGACTGACTTGGGAAAGTGCAGCCAATCAACATAATACTGTACTGGTTTTTCTTTCAATATTAAGTACATGAAGGGCTACTCCTGTATTCCTCCTTCCTCCTGTCTCCTCTGCTGGTGGATTTGTACAGCTCTAAGTCTCAGTGCGAGGGTGACAGAGTGGACACCAGTAGAGGGAGTGCATTAAGGCAGGACGGCAAGCATACACACACACACACACACACACACAGCCAGCTCACTCACCACTTCCTGAGCTGTTTCCTCAGTGCAGGGACACTCCCTACAGCAGCAGCTAACCCTCAGCTACAAATAGGCTAGCACCTCAGAATTAGAGCTCTAACAATCACTTGACACAAACGTGTGTCCTCAGATGGGTAGACTTATGGGGAATATGCTCTCGTTCTTAACGAAGGAATAGTGGCATTGATAAATAATTACAGGCACCGCACAGGCTGAAGAAGTCTGTCTAAATCAAGCTTAAAGAGCCCATATCATGGATAACTTTCCTCCATTTTGAAGTAAGAGTTTGATTTAGTATGTAAACTGGAGGTCTGTACAGGTGTGAAATTGAAGCCCGAAGCAGAAAGTAAATTTGAAACACAAACCTGATCCTGGGATAAAGTGATATTTTGCACAACTGTAATACACTGTAAACGGTATTTATTGTTAGTGTATTTTTGTGGAAATGCCAATCGTACCTGGCAGACAAAACCACTCACCGTCTTCTGATAAAGAAAGTGAGAAATGTGTGAGAGTATGTGAAATCTACTACATGAAAAATCATTAGAAAACATGCCCAACTCGAGAGGTCAGTTAGCAGACCTCTAATGTGAACACTGCTGAAGTTAAAAAAGGACAGTTTAAGCCCTTTTCCACACAGTCCACAAACAACCTGTTTTAAATTAATTGTTTTTTGTGATGTCACAAAAACCAACACTTTTGTATACATGCTCCTATTCAGGCTACAGCAGTTAAGTTCTGGCCATTCCCACTAAAGATATGAGGTGTGTTTCAACCTTGAATGTTTTTTGATTGAGAGGCAATACAGAGTAACAAATCAAAACAGAGGTCATTTACATGTATCAGTCTTAAAGATACAGTAACGAAAACAGCCTGTTTAATTCTAAGTAATAAAAAGAGGTTGCAAAATGGTTGTGTAAAAATGAATGATAACTGCAAAGGTACTTAAGCAACACAAGTGGACAAGCGGACAACAAAATTGTAGGATATGAGCGCTTTAAGTCAAAATCATCTTGTTTTAAAACTGCACAGTAATACAGAAAAAGTGTGGTACTGCATATATTTATATTATTATATACAGCCTACATGCGAGCTATTCAATTTGCAAATGTCAGGCACAAAATGACTAAGAAGCCATTTGAAAATATTCTTTTAGAAACTGATTTTTTCTGTTCCCTTGTTGATTTGAAATGTGCCATCATGGACAGTCTAACGCTGACGCTGTTTGGCAATGGACATCAGAGGGAAATGGGCCCTCTGCAGGAGAGCGAAAACAGGAGAAAACAGACGAGGGGAAGAGCAGCGTCGTTACACTCATCACTGTCATGACGCAAAAGACCCCTAAAATTATGAAAATATGAATCCCCCTTAAGACCGCCTAGGCATTACAAACCGTTGAAATGTGCGGAAGCTGATGAAACGACGTGTTGTTGTGTTTTTACCTCACGTAAATGTGTTTTTGGGGAGATGGGCTTTCTCTCCTTGGCGCGGTCTGTTAGCTGCTGCTAGCGAAGCGCTGCCTCCTCGAGCCTTCTGAGCGCGCGGGCCCGCGTGGGCGGTATTTGTGCGCGCGCGCTTGCGTTCGTGTGGCCTGGTTTCTGCCTCTTTGTAGGGACCAAATGCCCCCAGCAAGATAGAAAATGTGAGCTTTTTGACATTGTGGGACATCTGACTGGTCATCGTTTTTGGTTATTTTTTAACAAAACGTTGTATTTTCTTTTTGGTTAACGGAGACTGTGGATTCGGTTTGAGATAACGAGCTGTAGGGCCTCTTCTAGCTTTAGCTAGTTTAGCTAGGATGTTTCACCACCTTATGTACTACCGCTGTGGAATAGGGTTAAAGATATTACAGTGTACAAGGGCATAAACATGTAAATTCCTTGTTTTGTGGGAGAAAGAGAGATTGAACGTCCCTCGTCCTTGACCACAAAGGGAAATAAATAAGTTGGCAGGTTGTATTCTGTTCATTCATAAATATGCGGGTAAGCTAGTGCATTTGACCTATAAACTAACCCCAAACAGCGTCTACCAAACCAGTCTTGTCCAGTTTTCTGCTTTGTGACTCAAGTCAGTGTAATTTTTTTCAGGGCTGATGTTTAGTTGTTATTGTCATGTTATAAATTGATTTTATGAGCATGTCCACCGTGTACTAAGAGGTGCTAATCGTACCTTTACGATATTAACCGTAATTGCGCCTGAAGAATGTAAAACATACAGTTTAGACAATGTTATATCTAAGAGTGTTGAAGAGATCAACTGTGAAGGCCTTAAATAAAAGATTCCGCAGTGTGCCGTGTGTGTCCGAGAGAGATACAGCTCCCTCTTTCTTCCACTCTCCGCATCTCTCCCAATTATGCCCCCTCTTTACGTGCGCCCCCCCCCTCCTCCCCACCCCCACCGAACACACCCTCAGTCCGGGCAGGCAGATGAGTCTCGACAGGTCACAGGAAGTCGAAATTCCAGTTCAGCTCCAAACCTACATGAAAAGGGGAGCTGATAGATAGATAGAGAAAGAAAGAGAGAGAGAGAGAGAGAGAGAGAGAGAGAGAGAGAGAGAGAGAAACAGAGCATGTGTGTGTTAGAGTGTTACAAAAGGAGAAAAAGAACGTTTGTGTGTGTGTGTGTTTGTGAGAGAGAGAATATTAAGGTAGGTTATTAGAGAAAGAGAGAGTGATTAGGTGTGTATGAGAAAGAGATATAGTGAGTGCGTGTTCTCCTGGGTGAGGCTGAGAGAGAGACAGAGAGAGAGCGTGCGTGCAAGGGCCGCAGCGCCTGTGCTTTTGTGTGTGGGGGAGAGAGGGAGCGTCTGTGCGTGTACGATGGAAGAGAGATCCTAAAAGAACAGCATATGAGCCCTACAAACATCACATCTTAATGTCAGTTTGTCTAATCGGTGACTAAACATAATAACGAGCATCTACTTGTGAAGAACTAAATTATTCACAGTACCCTAATCTGTATTTGTCCGCCTGTTTATACATTGCCCCCACCTTTTTGTTCCCCAGCATGCGCACAAACACGGTTTAAGAGAGTGCGATCATTTAATGGACCCTAATGTTCAAACTTTTCAAACTCTCCACATTTTTGGACAGTTTTTGTAGGAAGCAGCTTTACGGGAACAGATAGGCTACAGTCGTTGTTATGGAAACCAGTCTCGCCCGAGGGGGAGTGTGGAGGTCAAGCCGAGCGGTTGCCGTGGAAACCGCTGGAGCGCGGAGCCCCGCCCCACTCTCAGAAGGGCGAATCGTGAAAGAGGTCGAAGGCTTTTAATTGGCCGAAATTCAGCAGCTGGGGCGCTCGACCCCGCCCCCTCCCCCCCGCACCGCCCGAGTTCTTAAAGGGGAAATAAATTAGCCTACAGTTTTGAACCGGTGTGGAAAACGTGATTCATACGAAAAACGCCTCATAATCTTTTCCTATCATTTTTGTATTAATCGAAAAACGGTCTCAGCACTGACAAGCCCTACATTCCCTGAGAAACATCTGAGAAACGTCTTTTATCACCCTACTCTACTGCACAACAGAAAAACAAAGGGTCGCTCGGAGAAGGGCACAGGCTGTTACATATTTTTAGCCTTGGCACAATGACTGTTGCAAAGAGCAGCCTAGCACAGCCGTCCTTATTCACTTTAGCCCACAGTTTCGCGTTGATGGCATGTTTTGCATTTCAGTGGCAAATCTGATTTTACACATTAGTATTACTATTATTTTAAATGATTATTATCGATTTGCTAATGACGGTGCATTCTTCTCCTGTCGGTCTTTAAAACATGGTCAAAACAAAACAAGTCTACCAATAATCTAAAAGCAACACGGACGTGTAATTTGTTAATCACATTTTAAATGATCTGACCTAATACTGAAAAGCATCCGTACAAAAGTGCAGCTTACCGTGCAGAGCACCATCGCATCAGACTCAGACCTCAAGTTTAGGCTACTCGAGCTTACCTGACCACAAACGAAAAAAGCAAACAACGGATTAATGCACTCGCTTCACAGATTTATGCGCAGCTCTCGGGGAAATGTCGAAGATGCACTTTTATACTGACTGCCTTGTAAAGAACGCCATGTCTGTATCATGAAAGGAGGGCTACTACGGTCCAGGACGTACGGTGGCGTACGACTGTGAAGTTGAGTGTTGCGATTTATGTTCAAGTTGATTACTTTGCCTTTAAGTTCACAAGGCATCTATCTGCCAAGCAGAGGAAGCTCCGCCCTCATATTTCACCCACTGGCCCTCCTGCCACCGGAATGCCTTAAGAGTGTCCTGGGCAACGCGCAACACACTTCAAATCCCACAATTCTCCTTTGATGAGAAATATCCCCGCTGCACATCCTCGCAGAGCGGGGAATGTAGTCTTTGCGACTTTTAATTTGGAGCAGCGTTGAGCGACAAGGGACTAGTTTGGGGCTTCAATGTGACAAAAAACAAGGACACAGAATATTCAAATAGAAAAGTATTACATGACGAGCAGGGTCAACATTTTGCCTAAATGAAGTTAAGTGAATATTTTCATTTTTACTTATTTTTATTTTAAGGCTTTTTTTTAAAGCAATATATCATATCCAGAAATGTAAATATTATATTGACTGGTGAGTATCACTAAAAAATATGAACAACGGGTGAGATGTTAATGAGAGAAAAAATAAAATTAGTGTCAGCCAATGTGGTTTACTGTCCATGAAAAGAACATGTATCACTGTTAATTTAAATTCACAATGAAATGGTTCCTATTTATGTTTTATTTTATTAGTGGTGAGATCACTCATTTTAGGAGCTGGCAGATTGATTTTTAGGGACAAGATATAGTGTGATATGCATTAAAACATGGTGGTCCCAGTTAGTAATTTTCTGATAGCTGAATAAGAGAATATGAAGGCTTTTTAAAAGCAGTCATAGGAATGGTTACCTTTTAGATTTAAGTTGTTACCACCAAATACTATTACATAAATAGAGCATATAACTAGTGTATTATGAGTGAAGTTATTTATTTGTTAATATCACTTATACCACAAGACTTTTTAACCAAATGCTAAAATGAATGTTGTTAACTGTTATGATATTACTGCATATGAAGTGGGAAGGTTCAGGCCATGAGTCTTCTGGTGTTCAGCCATGTACCCCGCAGAGAACCAACAATATATGATGTACAAGTAAAATACCAAAACATTACATACTGTACATCGGAAGACAGGATGGGCTTGAAGCTTTGAAACACTAAGCATTACATGCAGTACCCTCCTGATTCAAACTTAAATTGAAGGCACATCTCTCTTATCTGCAACGCTTGTATGGATGTCATAGATTATATAGTGTGGCAAACATTAGGCTTGTTTAGTAGTTGACTTAGCATAACTGCATAATACCGACAAGACACATCTCATAGAAAGGGGTTCAGTGCCTTAACCAAACTTGTTCATAGGCAATACATGTTTATTTGTGCAAATATTCAAATATTTTCAAAGGTCAGGCTTTTATATTATAATTTTCCCCTAACACAAGTTAAAATGGTTTGATCTGAAACATCACAGGATTTTCATTAGTTTTCATGACTATCAGTCCTGTATCAGTAGTACTTATACTGAAAAAAGCAGCACTGAATTTACTTCATTCAAGTGTGTTTATCATTTGCACATTAATAAAATCTATTACGTTAACATAACTGTTGCCAAATGTAAGTAAACTGAAAGACAAAATAGTGTTGATGTAATTCAGTTTATTCATGTGGAAATTATGTAAAAATGTGCAGTGTAGGAGAGATGTCAAAACATGGGTTGTCAATGAACTTATCCTGCACAACAGAGCCAATCTGACTTCATTCATTTTTAAAAACAATGTTCACAACTTTCCCAAATGCCCATCAGCATTGGTGGTTGCTGTGATTACAAAATGGAGTTTGGAAGGAAGGTAAGGATAGTGGAGTCCCATTGGGCTGGAAAACATGGGGATTAGGATTTGAGCATCCACAGACACAAAACTGTTACAAAAGCATTACAGTTCCAATACTGCAAGTGCAGTGCAATGAAGCTATGACTGGACCCGTCAAAACTTACTCCGAGCAGCTTACTCTTCTTGTCTTCTTCCAGCACTGCGAGCTGAAATCAAAAAGAGGTGACTATAATGGAGGTCAGATGGGAAGACTGAAAACATAGGCTTAGAACAGTAATTCTTTATTACAAAGCTAGCAGCAGAACATTGGTTTGTTTCTATAGGCTGCTACTAGACCCCACTGTAAGGATAATACTGTTTTCATTTACTGTGTGGTGGTATCAAAAGTGATATTTTGGTACATTGCATCCCACAGTTCTACTGCAACTTAGTTAAACTGAACCCTGTACAAATTATCTTTCTTTTTTTATGTCAGAAATAAATCCACACCCATATAACTGATTTAAGAAAGCAAAAAATAATAGTCAATATCAACACTAAACTGTATTAAAAACCACTAAAGAATACCAATAAAGAATACTCTACTACTGCACACTGGTCGCATCAGGCAGCCACCACCAGAGACACTATCACCACTCAGCATAGTACAATTGCTGTACTATATTAAACTCAGACCTAGAACACAAATCCATAGCAGGTAACGTGGCTTGAAATTTACACAGAGAAACATGTCAATCTACAGTCCTTAAGCTTAACATACAAATGTCCCTTGTCACCTCTGCTAATGTTTCTAGCCTAGTCATATCATTTTTCACCTCATACCTTTCAGACTGAAAACAGTGTTAGCCAACTGATACCAAACCTTTACTAAATTGCATCGAAGGTTTTATTACATTATATCTAAGTGAGTAGAGTGTAAAATAAGCTTAAGTTTCTTTTTTTATTGATGCTTTTCTGTGAGCCCATCTTATGTGCCATAGCTGCTTTGGCAGTGCAGTGCCGACCTTCTCCGCTGGTGGGCAGTAGCCTTTAGCTAGATGCAGTAGTGTTTTTATGGTTCCTTCTTTGGACTGAACAGATAATAAACTAACTAAAACAGGTGCAGGGTCTTCACTCACCTCTGGTGAACTACTGTTCAGACATGTCATGGTTCTTCAACATAGACCGTATAATGTTAGAGACAAGCTGATTTGCAATATTCAAAAATTCAGACTCAAATCAACACAATATAATGATATGGTCATATGGTTTTTAAGTGTTAGTTTAGGACACCCAGTGAAACCTCATCCCGAACATTTGTGAATTCCACACACTCCACAAAGAGGAGCACTAATGCTAGCTAAGTGGCAACACTAGCACACAAATGACTACTGAAACCTTCTTCAGCCAAGAGCCTGAAGTGCAGAAAATACTGTCTGTATACTCAAAGGAGTTTTATGTGGTACCAAAACATGTTCAATGAACTCCATGACAATAGATGAATCATTTCTAGTGCTATATAGAACCATTTAAAAAAGGTCATATACAACACATTCTCCATCACAAAGAAGAACATTTAACCATGTAAAGAGCTATTTACATTTAACCATTCAAATGGTTCTTTGAGTTGTCATGGCGCCATATCTAACCATTGCCTTTGGAGGGGGAAACTTTGGACATAAATTGGCACTGTTTTATCTGTGGTTGAACATACCTAGAATAGTGCATCGGGAACACTATTCTGCTGATGTCTCTGAACCCTGTGCTTGCTGCAGAAACTGTGAGGGAGTGGTGGCCTAGCAGCAGAAAGACTGAAAGAGCACCCCTTAACTCTCAAAGGCTGCGTTCACACTTGCATGGCTTGAAAGTGTAAATAGCCCCACCCACAACCATTACCAACCGTTACAGACACATTACTGTAAACGATGCTTTGTATTCATGCAACATTTAATGTAATCTCTTCACCGCTATTGTTGATCAATAGCTTTTCAAATGATTGCAACACTGATCATTTTTGGAATCATCATTATTCATGGGAGTTGGGGTAGAGTTGAGGAACGGGATGAAGGTGGCATATGTGACACCCCTGGAGCAGCTGAGGGTTCAGTGCCTTGATCAAAGGCACAATGGCAATGGCCAAACAACAGAAACTTGAACCAAGTTTCTACTAGGACAGCACTCCTGGTACCAAACCAAACCAAAAACTTTCTGGCTCAGTCATGTTTTGGTTCCTCGTGTGAAGCAGGGATGAACCAATATGGGAACTGTAGGCTAATGCTGAAAGCTGATATTTTTCATGTACATATCTATCAATCCTGATACCTGAATCAAGACCATATCCACCTGAATTAGTGTTACAGACAAATTTATTTCTACAAAGACATTTATTTCTAGAAGTTTACAAATAAACTCAAATAAATAAAATACAGGTATTTCAGCACAGCAGCCTAAAGAGCACAAATACATACCAATATGCACCCCAAGTGTAAAGCCTAGGAATCCCAGTTTACCCTTTAAAGTTGGTAAAGTCATATCTTATATACAAGTTTCACAGCAGTTATTTGTGCTGGGCGATACATTGTCTCTCCTGGTATACAGGTATTGTTATCGCAAAATGATACTTCTTTTCTGTTCTAGCACTATTAACAGATAACAAACACTTGTAGTGTATGTCAATACTCGGAGCTTCAGACCATTTTGGATCGACAGTTAACATAAAATCTGTAAAATAAATAAATAAATAAATAAATAGTACATTTATTTCTGGGAATTGGTTTTCTGTTGTCTGATTAACATTTACAACACTATGTAAGGTTTCCTTTAGTATATTTTTATGATAAGAAAACAGAACAAAATAGTCCAATCCAAACTAACTATGTAAGGTTTGTAAGACATTCCTTTAATGTAGAGTACACATACTGACAAAGCATGGGGTTCTTAACTTTATCAATAAAAACATAAATATGTTTACACTGACACTGTGGCATATTTGGAAAATATTATGATACTGAATTTTATCAGTACCGCCCACTACTCATAGTTCCTGACTAAATTTAGCAGTTACTGGTTAATACACTTTATTACTATAATACAGCAATTCAGTAATGAGTAATATAATATTACTTATTACTGAAGAATATGCCTGCAGTTTAAGAAGTTAATAAGAACAGCAGGTCAGCACTTCCAACAGAGCTGTTCTCCAATAGTTACTGCAAACTGTCTTAGCACTGCATTTGCAGCATGACATAAGTGAGGAACCATCCTCAAATATTACATTACGACAAGCTACCTGTATGCATTTCTGGTTACTAATGTGTTTTTTGTTGTGACTGCGAGTCATTCTTATCATCATGCAACACTGTTTTGTCCTAAAATGTGAACTGTAACCCATGCAAAAAGTACACATCCTGCCTTTAACACCACAAAATGAAAAACACTCCACATCTTTTTTCTCGCTCTGTTCTTTTTGGACAAATACTCCTAACGAATCACCGTTCCACTGCCTTATCACCATTCTAGCTTGGTCTGAGACGGTTCCCCTCACATGCGTATTGATTTCTTCCCTCGCAATGCATAGCTAAGAGATGGGTGCTCCTGATCCTAGGCATTGTTAAGATGCAGAGCTGGTAGCTCCAGCACTTTGCCTGTGGTTGCACACTGGAGATCTGAGAGAGAGAGAGAGAGAGAGAGAAAGCTTCACATGATCTGCTGGATCTGCATGATTCACCCACTAATGCTAGAGCGGTTTCATTAGTTACGGAGAGCAGCAAAGCAATGTGAGAAAAACTCCTACAGTGATGTAGTGCAGTAGTTACTGTTTATAAGCTTTTTTAGTCTATTAGGTTTGTAAAACTAAGGTAAAACTGACATAACGTGGGGAAAAACAAAACACCTTTTTGCAGCACAGTTACCGGGGAAGTAGCAAACATTTACGAAATTATTTATCTTCTACATTACATTCTGACTGATTTCTTATTATCTAAGAATGTATGCAAAATATAACTCCTGTGGACTTCAGTGACTTTCTTTGTATTTTGAATGATGCTTAAAATGAAAATAGCAACCCTATCTTTTATATTGATATCTGCAATATCATATTATTACTATGTCAGTATATGAAAAATGTAACCGCTGGGTAATAATGCTGAATATAATGCTAAATTGGTGTGGCTGTATTCGTTTAAATAAGGAATATCGGACTGATGTCGCCATTAGCCGATACTCAAGGTTTTAATATTGGCATCGGAAAAGAAAAAGTGCTATCACGTCATTTCTAATTCAAAGTTAATAAAATAAGGGAGTTTCTATACTGAGTATACTACTTTCCAATGCTTATATCTAAGTTATATCTGAGTTAATATGCCTTTAATATGCAATTAATAATGATGTAAAATAAGAGCCGGAAGTAACAATGATTACTTTCACTCTAAGTGTCTGTGCTACAGAACAGTCTCTCTCACAATTTACATATGTAGCGTTATGTGTCTGCATGTCCATGTAGTCCATGCCAACAGTTAAAATGCGTACTTTTGGTACATAACATCAAAAGATATGAAAATGTCAGTACGTTTGAGGCTACATACTGTGAAATACCTTTTGGAGAAAACTTACAACAACATTTACTTAAAACACTACCGTACGAAAAGTACTCAACAGCAAAGAAGCCTAAAGAAAGCGAGGGAGGCAAACGTAAGTAGTGCACTGAACACAATAATATAGTACTTTTGTGTCGTTTCTTGCCTCTCCCTTTACATTTAGTCGCATTTAATCAAAATTTGTGTGCAGACATTCGTCAAACTGCATTGAACTGTACCCTACCCAACATGTGTGCACGAAGAGACAACCGGGTCCTCAACAGTCTCAGCGCCTCATGAGAACATTCCAGTTTGCTAAAGTCAGTTTGGAATTTGAATAGCACAGAAGAACCGCCTCGCTCTGATTGGACGGATTCAGTGCGGGTGGACGGGACTTGCCTGCCACTCACGGGCGCTTTCACCCGCTGATTGGGCGACGACGAAGTGGGCGGGGGACGGCGTTGCCGTATAAATACTATGGCGACGGGTTTGAAGCTAAATGCTCGCTGGCGCCTTTCGCTCGCACTGGAAGCGACGAGCGCGGTTCAATGTTTCTCCACGGAGCACAGTACTCAAACCTTCGCCCCCAGCCGAAACACCGCGATTTCGACTGAGCTGAGCGCTTTTCCTCGGGAGTAAGGAGCCGTCGGAGGGCAAAAGAAGAAGCAGCCAGCCCCCGAGACCATGATCAGCGCGGCGGAGTGCGCGGTGGACGCGCAGAGTCTCATCTCCATCTCGCTGCGGAAGATCCACAACTCACGGACGCAGCGCGGCGGCATCAAGCTGCACAAGAATCTGCTGGTGTCGTACGTGCTGAGGAACGCGCGGCAGGTCTACATGAACGAGAAGTACGCCGAGATCTACCGGATGCAGCAGTACGAGGAGGTGATGACCGTGTGCAACGAGATCCAGGAGCTCGACCCGCTCGACGTGGTGGCCGCCTCTGACGAGTGCGAGGAAGTGGGAGCCTCTGAGCAGCAGTGCTGCGCAGGCGGCATGGCGAGCGAGCCGCCGAGCTTGTGCGGAGCGCAGCCGTGCTCTTCCCCCACCACGCCCGAGGAGGCGTGCAAGCCGTCCGAGCCCCTTTTCTACCGGAGCTGCTGCGCGGAACCGTACCCGCTGCCGCCGTCCCCGTCGCCGTGCGACTTCTCGCCGGCGCACTGCAACAAGACGACCGTGCTGGACCTGGACACACACGTAGTCACCACGGTGGAGAACGGCTGCTTGCACCAGGACTGTTGCACGCCGCTGCAGCCGTGCAGCAGCCCGGCTAAAAAGCGCAAAGTGTCGGACTACAGCTGCTGCTACTACGCGCCCGAGCTGGAGGACACTTCGGCGGAGCCTGCGCCGTGCAAGCGAGCCAAGCTCGAGGACTGCTGCTCGGACTGCTTGGACACGGCCAACATCTCCAACCTGATCTCCATATTCGGGTCGGGTTTCTCGGGACTCGTGAGCAGGCAGGCGGACTTGGAGCAGGCGTTTAACGGCCAGTTTTGCAGCAAGCAAGCGCTGGCTAGTTTAGGCGCCTGGACGAGAGCCATCGTAGCTTTTTGACCCCGCGTGTGGTGAAGAGAGAGACAAAAACACAGCCCCGGACTCAAAGACAAACGCTTTATGAAATTGTACAAAAGTCTAAGACACAGATCGACTTTATTTTTGCAGCGAGATGTTATTTAAACGTGTTTTTGTTTGTTTTTAAGTTACGGTTTAGTTTCGTTTCAATGGTAGGGGGAGGGAGGGAGCCGAAGAGTGGTTTGTAGCCTAAGTTAGCTACCACTTGGGACGTGTCCTTTTAAAGCAGACAATGTTGACATGATTTTTCAAACAGTTAACTTTACTGAAATAATCTTGACGAAGTTGAATTTCGTTGCCTTAAAGCCCCCCAGAAAACGCGAACTGCTAGCTAGCTATCACCACGAAACATGGGGAAGTCTGAATGTGTTTGCTAGTGGATTGTTTTTTTCTGGTTTTTCTGTTCTTTTCAGTTTCACTCACAAGGAACTTTCACAAAGATCTCTTGTAAAATAACGTAAAATCACATTACCCATGTAATGTTTGAAATAATCCAAGCAAAATCAGCCTAACATTGCACGTTCTCTGTCGGTAAAATAATACGTTAGAGTGGTATGTAATACTTTTATAAGGCTACATTTACCATCCTGCGTTTTTAAGCCTCTGAAAAGACTACACACAGCACGACTTATTCGAACTTGCTGCTCACGGAAACACCATGTGAAGCTCCAGAGGACTGGCATATTTCTGACTACATCTTTAACATCATGTAAGGCAATCGTGTAGGCTAATGAAGGTGCAATATTTGAACTCCCTCTCTTTTTGTCTGGCTTGTTGTCTTCTCTGTATTTTGAAGTGGCCTGGTGCGTTTTGTTGACTGCACTGACTTAAAGCACCAGTTTCCTCTCCAGTGTGTCTGTAGTCCACCTATGCCAGTCACATCATCACATTGAACGTTGGGGGCCATGATTTAACACTACAACTCCCAGAATGCACGACGGAATTTAATCAGCCAGGTGTTTGGGTTTATGATTTTGTTTTGTTGTTGACTGTTTGGTCTCCAGAGCGTTAGCATTTCCCTCCCTTTTACTCTTTTAAAAGTTGATTAAGCCTTCACAGTAATTCATGATGCCAGCATTTGCTTGGTTTTGTGGGTTTGATTTTATTTTTTACAATGTTAGACCTTTTGTTCTAAAAAGGCAATCTCATAAGTTAGCCATAAGTCCTCACATTATATAAGCACTATGTGTACTGAATTAAAGACGTTTTCAGACGTACTCTCCATATTTTGTTGGTATTCTTGTATTTTTGTGCATATTAAATTGTATATCACCGGGTAAAACTGTTTTAGAAAGTATTTGTTTAAAATTTATAACCTTAATAAAAAATGAATTTCACTTCTGGTGACTTGTGTTCTTACTTCTTGTCCTCACTTCTCTGCTAAAGCAGTGGATACATGGCAAGCTTGAAGAGTTTTGGGCCACCTCACTGCACATTCTCAGCACAACACTGTTTTATTATACATCTGGCAGCTAACACACCACTACATGAAAGTAAACTTTACATCCAGAGACAAAATAGTACTTCATAGTGGCTTCATAGGACTACTGCAACTGCTGCTGCAATGCTTTCATACATAGTTAACATTTGCCACATTGGTCTATGGTTGTGTACACCCGAAAAAATTAATAGCATGAATAACATAAAAACACTGAATAAGGTTGTAAGAAGGCCACATGGGCTCTACCTCACTGTGAAGGATGTGTGGCCTACTCCAATCAGACTAATATTTTCACTAGTTTTGCACACTTCTGAACATTACCCACCCCTTCATCAGTATCAGCCTTCTGGGGTCCTGTTGATTTTGAGCCTTAAATGTTTAGCAGCCTGTCAAAACTTTTTCAACAGACCTCACAAGCAAGTAGAGAAGAGGCATTTTGAAGCCACAAGATACGAAGCAAACACACTAGAATTCACTACAGCTGAAACACAGAAATTGTGAGATGGACAGTGCTGCATGCTGTACTTTCTAACCAGTGCTGTACTGGGCGCTGCTGTGAGACCTTCTGTTTTTTTTTTTTAGCCAGGCACTTTTGCAAAAAAACTCGCAGGCTGTGTTATCTCTGCTGTGTGCCACATGGTGGTGTTCTTCAAAATCGATGAATGGAGGTATTAGAGCGCCTATGGAGCGGCACCTCGGGCTGACCTCGGATCCGTTTGCTCCCCCATAACCACCCCCACCCCTCCCCATCCTCCTCCTCCTCCATCTCCAGCTGAAACCTCTCGACTCCTCTCAATTTGAGCTGCTGCAGCAGCGTCGAGCACGGGGGCTGCACCTACTCCGGCCAGGCTGTTAAAAAATAACTTAAACCAAAAAATGCAGGTAAATTGGGCGCCATTAAACAGATATCAGGAGCTTTAGGCTTTAAATCGTACATAAGCAACGTCGTATCGAGTGTGTGTGTGTTTTTGCGGAGGACGGGACGAATGTGTTTTTGAGTGTCGTAGAATCTGGCAAGGTTAAGTTATAAACAGGTTACTGTTTCGGGAAAAGGCGATTATAATGACGTAATTGCGTTTAAGAGAAACGCTACATATCGACGTTTGCTCGCACTATTATAAACGTACAGCGTCGCGCAGTAAACATTCACACAAGCAGCTGACTTTAATTTAAAGGCGTTTCGTGATTTTGTTGGGAATAGTTTTATTATTCTTCTGGAAAATTGTATTCGTCGTACACAAGTGGCTTACGTTCAGCCATGTGTGGCGAGCTCCCCCCTGTGGCCATAGATTGAACTGTTTCAAAAACGAATCTGTTCCTTATGGGAAACCGCTTGTTTTTTTTTTTTTAGCACAGGGACCAAAATCTTTCTACTTTTTAAACCTAAACAGGACGAAAATCCTAATATTTTAAAGTGAGTGTGAATAAAACCTTTTGTAATTAACCACCCGCCACCCTCAACAGCCCTCCGGCGCTTAAAACCGGGCTAAAGCCAGGTGTCAATCAGGTGATTTCATTTACACCTTCAAACTCACATGTTCTGAAGTGGAATTTAACTTTAAACATCTGAGTCTTCTTAAAACCACAGAGAGACACACCAGTCTTATCTTATCAGAGGCGTGAGTGTGGAGCACTGCGTTTGAATACAACAGAGCAGGGGGAGGGGAAGGGGGGTGAAATGGCTGAATTAAATCGTTTGCCTTTATCCAAATTAGTCAGCAAAAGCTGAGCTGAAACCCACTGTAGTGGGAACGCATAGACCAGCATCAAGAGTGACTGGGCAGATGCTGAAAAGGCCATAAAAATAAAACATGGTTCATGATCGGCCTCTTCATGATAAAGCAACAAAAAATTCCACTCCACCAAATCAAGTAAAGACAAAAAAACTGTAGCCAAGACATAGGAAAGTACTCCATCACTTCGAATAATAAAGGTAAATGACAAAATAAAAGGGAATATTACCTATTTTTTCATAATTCAGTTGCTGAGTGGTTTGGTATGAAATTCTCCATTCTAGAGAAACTTGCAGAGTTATAATTGTTCATAGTGGTGGTGACAGGAACCAGACGTCTGAAGAATTTAACACCTTTAAAACGTCCCTCAAAAAGTTTTTACATGAAATGATCATAAATATACTGCCTGGTATACAGTTTTACAATATATTTAAGATTAGATTTTGGCCTAAACCATTTTTAAAATACATTAATGGTGGAAAGGTACATGCATGTCCCCAAAGAAAACATACGTGTTTTACATATACAATTATTTTATCAATATTGACATATAAAAAACAAAAACTCAAAAGACACGTAATTCACTGATGGGTTTGGATAGTAAATATAACGGCTATATTTATGTTATATAGACATTATGACCCTTGGTTCCCAAGACCACCACTGTAGAGTCAGTAACCTTCTCTAGAATGCAGCATTTCACATCAAACCACTCGGAAGGATTTTGTTTACAGCTCAACCACTGAATTATGAAGAAATTTTGAAAAAATCAGTGGAATTCCCCTTCAAATGCTTCAGACATCTGGTTCCTATCACCACTGTTGTCAGTTGTCTAGCTTGTCTAGAACAGTGCATTTCACATCAAAACGTTTTTTTGAAAAATCTGTGGAATTCCCCTTTAAAGAGTTACGTACCTTGTGGTTTGAAAATTGAAAAAAAGCTGACTTTTAACTTTATGCCCTAGAGTTCAGGAGCCCAGCTTTTTACAAGAATGAAAAAAGACAACAATGAAGCCTCCAGTCAGAAGTGTTTTTTTCCTCAAATTTTTCAGTGAAAGTAAACGGTAACAAGGGTATTGCGTCAGAACTAGACAATGGGTTACGCAAGAAAACAAGCGTAAATTTCTTTTCTATACATGTCTAACTACACAGTACTGTTATTACAAACCTAGATTAGCTACAAGATGGAGATGTGGAGATTTACTTAATGTTACATAACTATCATTATAGGAAATACAGCTATAGCTGTTAGTTCTTAAGTTAGTAAACATGATCGCATTATAATGTTATACAGTGTCCAGCAGAAACCTCTGCCTTGCAGGTGTATAGTTTTGCCTTGAGTCATCCACAATATGCATGAATCATCCTTTGCCCTTAATCAGTGGTCAGTTTCAGACCACAGAGTCACCCTCAACCTAGTGGTAATGCTGATTATAAATAAATAAATAACCCCAGCAACACTGCTGTGCCTGATCTCGTACCAGCACCACACATACTACCATTTCAGTGTCACTTTGAATGAATCCATACAAGTAATACCTGGTCCAACAGTGGTCTTGACAAATTGTTCATGAAAACAGATTTGCAACAGTCTCTAATTGTGCACCTACAGTTGTACAAGCAAAGTTTGAACATTCCTGGTCCTAACACTAACTTAAATATGACTTTTTTTCTGCAAACTTATTGCACAATTACAATGAATTTAACATGGCAAAAAAATAACACCAAAATATCAAAAGTGCCATAACTTTGCACAGGTCACAATTCATGAAAAAGAATATTAATTCAGCAAATGAACAGTGATTGTGCATTAAAATGTGCAGAAGTGTGTTCACTGCGGGGGATGTGTTAACTTACTTTCGCTTAGAAAATTGCCACGTTATTTGACCAAACTGTTGCATTTAACTGTATAGAGAAGATATAATGTCAGTGAGTAGAAATACAAAGTAGGGGGTTCTAATAAAGTGGACACTGAATCGTTTAAACTCGTTATGAATGATGGGGTGGGTATACGTTGTTTGTTCAAGGCTTAATATGAAATATGAAATTCGATGAAAGGTCCTTCTGCACTGAAATGTTGGATTACCTTAAAACCATTTATTTCCATATGAAATCTGGACGCAATCCTCTGGATTCATCCTCCTTTAGTGCAATAGTTGCTGTATGTGAACCCAAGTTTTTACATCGCTTTGAGGTTTTCAATGGAAGACTATGGCAACAAGATGGGTTTTCATTTATCGCACCTTTTTTTTTTCCCTCTTTCGGGGGTTCTAGATCAAAGGTACAGCCAAAGCAATCAGCTGTAATAATTCAACCTTTGCAAGAATTAAACATTACAAACATGTAAAACTAAAGGCAGGTTATTAATGCCATACAGTGACAAAATGACACTTAAGCATAACATACATTCACAGCAAATACAGGCTTCAGCAAGTGGTGTACAAGTCAACAAAGCCACACAAATCACAAAACTGTCCTTTTGAGACAGATGTGCATGCACACCCACACAATTCATCCATTTGTCAAAGATCATTATACACTCTAAATGGGGAAAATTGACAAAGTGCCTGCTTTCTTCCACATCAAGACCAAAACCAAGCCTTTACTTATCCATTCAGGCCAGCTCTACTCTTCATATGTACATTTACATAAATAAATAAGAACGCTGGAGATCAGGAATCTGCACGAGTCTTATTGCGCCATGGACTGTACTTAGGCCTAGAACACAACAATATGATTTTTTTTGGGGGGGGGGGATTGACTCAGTTTCCAATATTGCAGGGAAATTTAGAATTTCAGCAAAACAAATTCCATCATTTAAGAGGGTGGCAGCCACGGTGACTTGGTGTTAGAAGTAGGATTTGGATTGTAGGCACATCTATTAATTTTGAGCAATGGGTAAATATTGGGGCTTGATGATTGTGGCTAGGGGGATTTGGTGGTTTGCTCAGGGGCTTGAGTTTTGGTTGTGCTCTTTGATTGGGTCTTCCTGCTGCCATTCACGGTTTCACAGGCTGGATGGAAAGCAGACTGCCGAACTTGAAGTGCTGGATGACGGGGAACTTTTCTAGACACTGCAGAATTGGAAAGGCAGAGAGAAAGAGAGAGAAAAAACAAGACATTACTTCATGTTCTTATACTACAGAAGTCACACTTACTAGTGGCAATCAGGAAGGAATGTTGTAAATTCACAAATTATTTTTTCTCATAGCTCATTGAAACAACCAAAAAATTCAACTTCTGAACTTTCAATTCCTACACCACACTTGTGTTTATAAGAAGAATATAAGATATATTTTATTATGATTTGAATTTGAAGGTTATGTTGAGCTTACAGTTTTGTTTTGTGGAAAAAAAGTAAAACAAAAAAGGAAGTGTCAATACAGATTGTATATACAATGTAAATGTAATTCAATATTTAACTATGCAATTACTAGGGGGGCGTGATGATATTGGAATCGTATCAGTATCGACAGTGATTTGCCTAGAAAATATTGTCATTGGGAAGACATTTCGATTTAAAACCAATATTTTATGCTGTATTTACTGTACTCTGGAAAAGCAAAACATTAAGGTGATGCTTGGCTGCTGTGCTAAAACATCTCTGTGTGTAATTTTACTGTATTTGTAACCTTATACAAACAGGTGTTACATTCCTCTGTAATGGTAATCAAGGTGGATTTAGTCCCAGTATCTACATTTTATAAATGTTTATGTATCAACATCAATATCGGCAGAAACGTACATGAAAAATATTGGTTATCGGCCCACAATTCCCATAACAGTGGATCCCTAGTCGTAATTAATTATGTATTACTTAATTACATATAAATAGTATAGCAAAATAACAGTACTAAGTCTCAACTTTTAAGCGTTAAACAATCTGTTCACTGTGAGAAAAACAGTGATTTTCTTTAATATGTCAGATCTTGAAAGACCCCATTATCCATCATAACAGTAATAATTGTAGAGATAATGAAATTGGGCTACACTGGCTTAACCAGCATTTTCAAGTTTGAATTAAGTTTTTAAGTTTAAAATTAAAGACCACTTTGCCAACATTGACAACGTATCCGCTGGGGGGAAATGACACAGCATCACACAGCTACCCATTCAGTACATTTAAAGCCATGCCCCACTCCCGCACATCCTGTTCACGTGGCCTTAACTGCAACCAGTGAATAAAGCGCATGGAATGTGTTTCCTGTTAGTGAGGAATTAATGTTTGCTCCTTAGTTAGAGAGTTACACGTTATCTCTTTTCTTGAAACTGTAAATATTATCAGAGACCATAGAAAGTTAACAGCACAAATTTGGACTAATATTAATGGGCTGAAGGGGTTTTGTACAGCAAATGGGGAAATATCTGGACTACTAGAACCTTTACGGGATAAAAGGTGTATTTGCGTGTTCCGAAACAAGTTATATCCTGTGTACATCAGCAATGTACTGTACTGTGCAGAAGTCTGAGACCACTATTTTGTTTATTTCCAGTCAAAGTGTCTGAAAAAACAGGCTACATACATTTCACAGAAAACTGCATAACATTGAATATAATATTTAATATATCAGTATTTATCAGACGATGAGTCTAAATTTGTGATCTTTGGAAGTAACAGAAGGCAGTATGTATGCTACTGCAGCAATGAAAGACTCTTCAAACTATGTCTTCAATCATCAGTGAAGGTAGAGGATCAGTACGAGTTTAGGGATGCAAAACATCTGGAGTTGGAGGTTTGTTTTAGATTGAAGGCATTGTGAATGCTGATAAGTACAAACATAATTTAATACACAAAACATACTCGTCAAGCAAAGAAGCTGCTGCTGTTCTCAGAACAATGTACCAGATACCTGAGAGCCCAGACCTCAACATCACTGAATGTGTTTGGTGCTACTTGGATCATGAGAAGCACAAAACACAGCCAACTTCTAAGACTGAACTTTAGAGATGTTTACAAGAAGCATGGAAAAAATTTCCATTCAGATTTCTTTGAAAAACTGAAAGCAAGTCTCCTGAAAAGAATGGAAACTGTAATAAAGACAAAGAGTGGACAAACAAAAACACTGAACAATTTGATATTATACTAAGTTGTTGATTTTCTGTCAAATATCTGTTTCCTGCATTTTTTCCTGAGATTGAAAACAAATAACTTGTACTTAATGGCTGTTTTGACTAGAAATTAAATAAATAATAATGTAGTCCCTGACTTTTGCACTGTACTTCATACAAATTAGCAATAAATGTGTTAGCCCACTGAGGTTCATTATTATGTTGGTACACTATACTGTATTGTGCAAAAGTCTTAGGCAGCCATGAAAATTAATTTTATAATTATTTAAAAACTATTTAGCATGGCAATTAGTGTATTTTTGCCAGTAAAGGCACTATATAATATATTGCTCTAAAAAGTAACCAGAATTTCAAAAAAGTTACTGATATCTTGGTTAAAATAACAGTTATGAAGGCACAGGTTTGTTTCCAGACTTCTTTGTGCACTCCTGCCACTGCATGGATCTGTTAAATTCCAAGAGCAGCACACCTGATTTTATTTAATGAAGGACTGATCATCTGAACTAGGTACTGGATGCAACTTTAAATGCTGTGCTTCCTTGACGGGAGGGCCAGAAATGCCAACACACTCATAGACATAAAAATCAATGTGTTTATTTTAAAGTTACAGCCCATATAAATGGCTTTACGTATCATTTACTCAGATGGCCTATGGCTTTTGCACAATGCTGTACATATTCTAACTCAAATCTGAATTGCAGTGTTAAATGGGCTCAACCAATATGTTTTTTAGGGCCAATACCAATACCAATTATCGGTTTATCAAAGGACACCGATAACCACTATTTGGGGCCGATATTCATTTACTGTGAATTTGATGTTTCTGGTGTGGGAAAAAAAAAAACCTATATTAAATGAACATTAAAAATAGATAGAAATAAAGTGCTTTGAGTTTTAGGCAGTATAGGCTGCAAAATGGTTACTTCAAACATTTAGTTATACAAGTTACCTTTGAGATGATAACCAGATAAAATAAAGAACTTAAATGGCCCTCAATGACATTTAATATTTAGTAAGGTTTGTAAGAAAAATGTTTTCTTACAATGTGTTTATTTCATTTTGTTGTTCAACCAAAATGTATTTAATGAGATAACAAGTAGTAGTTGTACATGTTAGTCCAAGCACAGTAGTGGAAGTAACGTTAGCAAGCTGCACATGTCTGTACTTAAAAATAGTGAAAATAAAAATTAAGATGACGAGAATTTATGTATAACTTATTTATTAAACGTAAAACAATACGTTATGATTTTACAAATAATTCACTGCTTTCTGAAGACTTGCCTGCACAGTTGGCCACCCAATGAAGCTCCGCTGTAGGCGCACACATTCTGAATGTGTTGCAACTACTACAGAACATAGTGTCTACTCCCATACACAGAAACCTAACTCTCACCTAACACATGATGTTTCGGGCAGGGCTCGAGCTACATGCGAGAGTCACGTTTGTTAGGCTAGATTTTTATACGACCGAGTGCATTTAGCATTTTGCCAACCATGCTGTTCAACTGTTACATTTTTACCTTTCCTCTTGCTGTGAGAGCAAAGCAGGTGCTTCGTCTTTCCCTTCCACATCTCTCACAAAACCCGAAAAGCGTGTTTGATTGGATTGACTCTGAATGGGGCGGGACATAGAAACAAACTGCAGAAGTGCCGGTTGGTTGTATTCAATGAGTCTTCCACATTTCAAGCAATCCAGTAATGATGTGGGCGGCGAACTGGACTACAATTATTATTATTTTTATATCATGGTCATGTCAGATATTCGCAAAAATAACAAAAGGCACTTTTATTGGCAAGGAAGCTAGTTCATATGCCAATTCCGATAATCAGGAAAATGCTGAATATTGGCTTGGATTATCGGTCAAAGTTGATCAATGAATAAATTTACACAGCAATGACAGACAGTTGTATGCAAAAGTCTGGACGTCCCTGGTCAAAATTACACATTTTATTGATTTTCTTAGTGAAATTTTGTACACATCCCCTACAGAGAACATTTTAATACATAATTACTATTTATTTGCTGAATTTAACATATTGAAAAAAAAAAGTTTTTTTCTCCAATATGTAAAACTTACATATTTTTAAATATGCAAATAACCAAAAACTGTGCACTAAAATTTATGTAAAAATGCTATATTAAAATTCATTCTCTGCAGAGTATGTGTTAACTTATTTTCACTCAGAATATCAAGAACATGTTATTAGACCAGTAGTATTCAAACTTTTGCATATGGCCGTAGCTAAATAAACCCATGTAGTAACGACCACATGCTTCTGCGTGAACAAAAACTAGGCCGCACCATTATAGAGAGGAATTATTGGCTGTATTTCCAATATGGGACCAACAATAATAATCCAATGTTCCCACTTATCGGTAAATAATTTAGCAGATGGACGATTCATCACGCACCCCTAGTTTTATTCATTCATTATTCATATCTTTCACATTTCTGCAACATAAACCACAACATACATTTTCAGAGCCTTAAATTCAGCTTAAGTAATAGTCAGCCTGAAGACACACTGAAGACTGCAGAGCTAAAGCAGCTAAACAGGGAATGCAAGGGTGTGTGTGTACTGGCTGTGTGGGGGTGGGGAGGTTTGTAGACAGACTGGCCCCTCAGCCAGCTCTCTGCTGAGGGAGGGGAGGGACCAAAAGGCCTTCTCTCTCAACAACACAGGATGTGGCTCTGAAGGAGGGGGTGGGGCTTTACACACACACACACACACACAAACGCACACACACCAAATCACTTACTTAACCCTTTCTTGCCGAGCACTAAAAGCACTAAAACTTTACAGAGTGCCTGGTTTTAACTCAGCTAAAGGTTTTTCCTCCACACCTCCCAACATTTATAATAAAACAGCCCTAAGGAAGTGCAGTGAGTCATACAACCCTAATCCTACCGTTTCTCCATTAATACAACTTCCCCGAAACTGTGCTGTGATTTCTCCAAGAAAGAGGAACATGCCTGAGTCTTACTGCTAGTAAGCAAACTACATATTTTTGCTGTCAGATCAACACCTTATAATGCCATTTGTCATTTGTTTATAAGTGTTTTTTACACTGTTTGAAAATGCCAGCTGCCCTTCTTGTTCTATGAAAGTGAATAGTCTAAAATTATTTTAATTAAATGAAAACTATAATGAATAAAATGCAATAAGAATAAAAATCATTTGATAAATGTGTTATTACAAAAATAATTTTATGTGGCAGCAAAATTAAAAAGATATTTTTATATATAAAAAGAAAGTAGTGGGCAGTATGGTCAAAAAAAAATCTAAATAAACATTTCTGGCAGTGGCTTATTATTCTGCCAGATGTCTCTTCAGTTTTAATAAGAGCCATATTTAACATGTAAAGTTAATTTCAAATATCTTTCAACACAAAATAATAACAGAACTAACAATGTATAGATAAATCTATGGCACTAATGTATGACCATGCAGTGGCTTCTCTGGACCCAGCAAATATTGTTCAGTGATCTATTTTTTTTTAAAAGCGTGTCCCAATATTGTTAAATAATAAAAAATTGTCTGTGTGTCCCAAATCTATGACCATCAAACGCTGCTTGAATGTGGTAAATATTACAAGTCATCCACGCTGTCATTAGTAGATGAGACCAGGCCCCGAGACCATGGTATCACACAGGTGACTGAGGGTCCTGGAGCTGCAGGTGGTCCGAAAGGAGGCAGAAGCATGGCAAGTGGGCTAAAGCGACCTCAAGAGATCTGTCAATTCTTCCATAAATGTCTTTAACATCTGCTCCCTCAATAGCAAACTGAAAGAAGTTAAGCTGAGGGAATGCTGAAACAATTCCAATTTAGCCATTCAGTATGTCACGTTATTAGTGCCTATTTTTGTCATACTGGTATAAAGACTATGACAAAACCCATACCTTAAGAAAAAATTCAACCAGTATATTGGGAAAAAACAGTGTATTGCCCACTATTATATACGTGGCAGCAAAGATAACGCAATGCATTTGTTAACGTGCCAAATTATTTACACCGTTAACATGTTTACCCCGTTTGACCCTTCAAACAATCCTTAGTTCCTGTCTGAAGCCCAGCTGCTCAGGCACGGTTGATATAACTCCATGACTGTAGTGCTCTCATTCAAACACTGCTTTTAAATAGCATTCCATTGAAGGCTCTCTTGATAAAACCTCTAGAGAAGCTGGAAATACCACTACTATGGTGATTTTGTTCATCACTGAAGGTTGCTGTGTCTTAAGTAATCAAAACATAGCTGAAGCCGGCAGTACCAGTAATATCAGTAATATTAGGATGTATTCAGTAGATAATACTAGACAGTACATATAGAGGAGCTAAGGATAAATTAGCAATAAGCAAACTAACAAAAGCAACAAAGTGGAAAGCTACGTTTCGTTTCCAGGGAGTACCAACCAACATAGTGGTATGAGGCGAGAGTTGCAACCATTGACTCTATATGTGATGAATATGATATATACCCTCCTTGGTGGGAACATACTCTGACTGGAAGTTGGTGATGAAAATAGGAAACTGGGATTTTTTTATGGTAAAGTCTGAGCAAATAAAACAAATTTGAATATCACAATTAACTACAAAAATAATGCACATAAACACGATTAATTATGTTGATTGCTTGACAGCCCTAATATGTGTGTATTTATCTTGACTTCATACTTACTTCAGCCTTGTACATTCGTATAAGGCCTTGGTTGACTTTGGACCAGGAAGGGACAGCGCTAATGTTCCACAGCTGGTTAGAGTGCTCAGCAAAGGGACCCGTTTTCATCTGAAGAAAAGTGTGGAAAAAAAAGAGAACATGATGAGAAAATACTATACTTGAATAGAACAAAGAAACAATTTATAGTCTACTACGTTAGGAGCTAAAACATCACATTCAGTTTGTATTTACCATACTCATAGCTGATATGGACGTATGTGCTTATTTTTCATATCTGTGATCGATAAGAGAAAATCATGATATCTGTAGGTATTTTCATTTTTACTGTTTTCTTTTTTGAAGTTAGAGAACACAGCAAAGAATAAACATGCTAGGAGGAAAAAAAGCTGTGGATTTGGGGTGTGTAGTGCTGCCTAAAAAAAGACATCCTATCATAATACTGATGCTGAAACACAAAAGCAGTTACTGTGCTTAATATAAACATAGACTACATCAGCACCGACATAACAAAATGTCATATCAAAAATGTTACAAAGTTTTGATTAAACTGCAATGGCACATTACTTTCCTAATGTAGGTAAATCCACTTTCAGAAGCCTTGACTAGAGAAAGAGCATTAGTAAAAACTAATGGAAGATCCTGTAAGTATAGTAGTCAGAAGATAGTGGTATGTGTTGTGTGACTGTGATGGCTGTAATTGCTGTAGTAAGTGGTAATTAGAGTTGTAAGGTAAGCATTACAAAGAGTGCCTTACGGCTAATAGTAATGTTAGTAGTAATATTAGTAGTAACTGTAATTTAGGGTCCATTCAAAGGGCCAGTAGGGGAGAAAGTCGGAGAGGGGGGCTGCTCTAAGGAAAGACAAGCTCATGAATGGAGTGCTGTGTAGCTTTACTCCACACATACACAGACACACACAACTTTCCCAGACTGCCCTCCTCAGGCTGGACTTTCCAGTGGGGCCCAGCAGCCCTCCACAGAGTAAAAGCAAGAGAGCAGGGGGGGCGAGTGATTCACAACAGCATGTGTGGAAGGAAATGACTCATGTGAGTAGAGTGCTCCACACATAAACTCCCTCCGTGAGAGAGAGAGAGAGAGAGAGAGAGAGAGAGAGAGAGAGAGAGAGAGAGAGAGAGAGAGAGACAGAGAGAGAGATAGATAGATATCGGTCAGGAGAAAAAGAGATAGAGGGAGAGAGAGAGAAGGAGAAAGAAACAAAGGGAGAGGAGAACAAGACACAAGGAGAGAGGACAAAGAAATAAAGAGATAGAAGGAGAGAGATAGGGTGCGAGAGAGAAAGGAGAAAGAGGGATAGGGGAGGTTAGAGAGAGGGGGAGAAGGAGAGAAACAGAGAGAGAGAGAGAAGGGGACAGAGAGGGGAAAGAATAAGAAAAAGACAAGAGGGGGTAAGAGGGGAAAGAGAGGGGTGCAAGCAGGAAAAACAGGGAGAAGGGGAAAGCCAGAGAAATAGAGAAAAGGACAGAGAAAAGGAAAGATAAAAGGAGAAGAGACAGAAGACAGATGGAGAAAAAGTGGAGTGTGAGAGTAAAGGAGAAAGAGGTGGGGGAGGAAAATGAAATGTTCATACAATGTAAAGGGTAATTGGTGTTTTAAAATATAATTATTTTTAAATAACTGAACAATATGACAGTAATGATAAATGATAATATTAAGTGTAGGACACATGCAAACTTTTCTCTTTTTGTCTTTTAAGGTACAACAGAGCAAGAGCATGACAAGCCCAGACACGTTCAACAGTATAGAAGAGAGAGAGAGAGAAAAGGAGCGCAGAGAGAGTGCACAAGAGAGAGAGAGAGCTAAAAAAAAAAGATAAATATAAAGAGGGAGATGAGAGACTGAGTGAGAGAGATAGAGAGAGATAATGTTGCAGTGTATAGCAATTTTGTGTTAATTCTGGACCTCACTATTCCTACACTAGAACCCACCCCCACCCCCCCAAACACACCCTTCACGCTCCTTTCTGCATTCTGGGAAGTTGAGTCACTCTGTAGCCACAGCTGCAGCATCCTCTCCTCTCTTCTCACACACACACACTCCCACACTAACACAAATGAGCGCGCACACACACACGCACACACACACATACACACATTACTGAACTACAGACTGAACTACAGTCTTGCAAGCTAAGCTTCTGGCTATTCCCAGAGAGTCTGGTAGGTGTCATCACTCAATTTCAATACAGTTAAAAAAAGGAAAAATTTAAAAACAAACAAAAAATCGGAGGGTCCTACATTTGTACTCTTTCATGGAAAGCAAGAACCAAAAACATATAGATTAACTCAGTTATAGTTAATGTTTAGTATCAGACTATGTGCACATTCTGCAAATGCTTTAGTTGTGCTTGTGTGTAGATGCTATATGATGCAATACAAGCATTTATATGAGGCCCCTGAGTTTTTTTGTATTGTTTGTAGCTCAGTTTTACCATTTTTTTAAATCGCTATTTTGCATAAGGACATGCTGATTTCTTTAGAAATAAAATTTATATTTTTCAGAGCTAAACCAGTCAAATCAACACAACTTGACCTCAAATTTAAAAATTCCTGAAAATATATATGTACAGTCAGACTTCAACAAAATGGTGGTACAACAAAAACACACCCGTGTGATAAAGCAGTCACCAGAAAATGTTGTGTTGCACCAAAGAAAGCGATGGAAAATAATTGTAGAAGATATTGTTCTATGAAAGGCTCACTGTAGTTACAGTGTACAGATTATGCTTCTGCTTGCTACTGCAGAAGTGTAAACACACAGACGTACAGATAGCCAAAAGTTAGCCATCTTAGTACAATACACGTCTGATGTTCCTTGTACCTCTAAGGGCGGAGCCCCTGAGACAGAGACTATATGAAATAATATAACCCAACATCTTTTTGAAAATTACTTCACTTGTCGTCTTAATAAACATTATTGCAAACGTTCATTCAAGTGAATCCTTCTGGTGTAGACTCATGGCGACTTGCGCACTAATAGCACTCCCTGCTGGAGAACCTTCACACTGCAAGCAATTTTCAAAGACGTGCCCACATGCTTCACATTAAAAATGAGGTGTTTTCCATCGTTATAGCAGAGTCACTCCGGAATTCATCGATGCCTTTGGAAAATTATGTTTTACTATATTTTCACAGTTTTCAAAAATAAACTTAATAAACCACCAGTACACTTCAGATGTACGGAAAATACTGCCATTTGTTCTCAGGACAGTAAATCACACTCTGGGAAATGTGCAGCAGAGACAGTGGTGATTTTAATCTACCGTAGCCTAACGGCTTTTAAAGGCGCAGTGTGTAAAATTTAACAGCATCTACAACTGAGGTTGCAGATTGCAATCAGCTGAATAACCCACCCTTTCCTAGTGGTAATAGAACCAGCTCTGGCTGTCAGGTTTTCTGCTGACGCCTGTCCCAATGTTGTTTTCCGTCTTCATGTTTTTGGTTCTTTGATGATGAGGACCCACCCTCCCTTGCTTTCTCTTGTGCTAAATAATAAGTATGATCTTCCATTTGTCAAAATTTGCATTCTCAAACTTCTCACAACACAAAATGATTAGCCAGCACTTGCAGCAACCACTGATTCTTCTTCTTTCTACGTTCTGCGCTACTGTAGAAAAATGGCAGCGCAACACCCTCCTCTCTTGGAGGAGAACCCACTCCTTAGGTAGATATGACAGGCTCATTCTAAGCAAACAAAAACACAACGATTCATAGTTAAAATGTGATTATACACGAATGAAAACATGGTTTTGTATGTTATACTGCATTTCTGCTAATAATCACTGTCATATTAAACACACCTGATTCAGCTCATCAGCTAATTAGCAAGGCCTTCCTGAACTGAATTCAGAGCGTTAGATGAAGGTAAATGCTAATCTCGGCAGCACTTTGGCCCGGAAAGTCCCCAGTTTGACACGCTTGCTCTAATGTAATAACCAGTCATTTTAGCTTGGTTGTTTTACTGCAATGAGTCACACTAAAGCAAGCTGTAGTTCCAAAGCTCATCTGCATTTATTTTTGGTTCTATGCACTCAAGTTAAACTTAACGTAAAGTAAAATGACAGGGAAGATCTGTGGGGTATGTAAAGCTAGCAAAATTCTTAAAGGAACATGGATTCCAATTTCCTAATATATTTAACAAGCTATTAAATTGTAAATGAGTCCTCCTTAGTTCTCTGTCAGTTTCCCAACAAAGCAACTATCGCCCTGTAAGTATTGTCATCAGGTTACTTGCTAATCATGAACAATATCTGATTACACTGCCCTATCACTCAGGCTTAGCTCCCACATGTGATTTATTAGGCTTCTTTGTTCTTTTAGCTTCAGTGACCACACGGAAAGCAATGCAGTTTGTTGCACTCTAAAGTGAGTTGATGCGGATGCCTGGCATGAATCCAGCTAAACCATCCTAAAAATAAATACTAATGTAACAAACGAATACTCAAGTATTCACGTTACTCGGGCCAGCCTGAGAAAATACAAAAAGCCTGTTAATTACAGAAAACAATGAATCCTCCTCAATTGTCGACTACAGTTATCCTGAGACATGGAAAAAGCCTGGAAATATTGCTACAGCGTAGTGAAAGACTTCTGAGTGACAAACTGGGCCTTCTTCTTCCATTCTGGAAAAACTTCTCCTCACATTCAGTGTCATAATTCCATAACCTCCTTTTTATTTTTGCTTTCTCAGTTGTCTCAGTGTCTTATTTAGAACAGGCCCTGCTAAAAGGAGACGTCACCTGAGAGAGAGGGAGACGCACACTCATTTATGCACACACACACACCTCATTGATGAACTTGATGCACTCCAAGAACATGTAGTCCTGGTGGTATTCGTTCACCACCTTCTCCTCCACAAAGTGCCTGGGCTCTAGGGTTGGGTGGTCTAAACAGAGAGAGGGAGAGAAAGAATACACACTCAGAGGACACACCATGGAAAAAAATAACACTCTCAGAGGACACACTATGGAAAAAAAGAGAAAAAAAAAAAAACACTCAATGCAATTCCTTATTGCCACCAGCAGGTGTCTACCTATCTCCCCAACAGTCAATATTCAACACTGTCAACATTTTTTAAGCGGATAAATTTAACCTAAAAAAACTTGTGAGCTGGCATTCTGGCACACTCAGTGACAAGCCACAATTTCGGAAAATGAATAGACTGGTGCTCTTGGTGAAAAAAAAATGCATGGAGCTTAATTTATAGAAAACATTTCTAAATCACATCTTATTCACAGTTGCAATACTGGTCAGAAAATTTACAATAGACATTTTTCCCCAAATTGTTCAGCTCTACCTGCAGACTTAATTAGTGGGGTCAATGATGTCGCTTAAGGGGGAAAAAAAAGTCAACAACAAACAACAAAAGCACTCCATAATCTTCATATAATAACATCGTCAATCTGACAGACTGACAGTGCACAATGGTAAGCATAGAGGAAGAAGCATATATTCTGTTGTTTTGTTGATAAAAGAAGAAACCATAAAAGAAGAAACTTTAAATTATGGCAGCACTGAGACAAGGCATAGTTAGATTAGTCGATTAGTCAAATAATAGTTGATAGACTGATCGATTATTACACAATCAGCTAATTGCAATTATTTGATATGATCACAATTATTTAGGCTGACTGAAATCATTTTCCATAGCCAATAGATTTCACCACTGCATTATGCTGCAACAAGCAAAATATTAAATGGGCAAGTAAATGTAAATGAAAGAAAGCAGTAAATGCATTAAGACACGTGATGGGGCTCATGAAAACAATACATGTTCTAACGTCTAACTTGGTGCTTAACATATTTAGAGGGCAGGACAAGTAATGTTTGTTTATATTTTAACTCAAGAAAATTTGTAGCTTTGCTTGACTCTACACCTGATTTTGTCTAACTAGACATTTATTTCAGTGTGTGAATATATCATATACTTAGTTGTATTAGCTACTAAGTTAAAACAGCTAAAAAGCAAGATGGCCAAGGAGCTAATTTTGTATTTAAATAGTTGCATAAAGTAAAAAAAGATAATTAAATCATTATTTAAATGACAATTAATCATCAGCTAAAATTTTATGATCATGACAGCCCTAGCTGTAAGAAGAATTAAACGGAACACAACTTAGTTATGAAAGTTACTTCAGGCTCTCTAATTGACTCAGTTCATCAAAACAAATATGCTTTTGTAATTTTACTCTCTATCTATCACTCTTTACCACAAGGAGGGATTAAGGGCAGTAAACAACAAAGCTGGAAATAAAACTGCAGCGAGTTGAGAAGAATTACCTATGAGCTGGGAGCTGCCCCAAATGAAGGGCAGAAATTGGAAGTCGTCAAGCCCCCACACGCCCTGGCTGCCTGCCGGCTCCATCCTGTACGTCTTCTGCAGCTTCCGCATCACTCGCAGATACCTGCACACGTTAGAGCCCAAAGCTCATTTACATGCAAATGTGCATTACATGCAGCATTTTTCACACTACCAACCCCAATACTCCATGTCTATGCAGTTAATATGCTTCTAATTGCTTTTTACGAAACAAAAGCAGAAGAACAAAATGGTCATGTACTTAAGTGTATTCCTAAGCACACTTACGTAAATACATATGCATATTAGGAACATATAAAGAGGAGCTTTGACTACTAATGAAAAAGTAGATCATAAAGGAAAAAAAAAAATACAGTCTATATTTTTGTACCATAGCTAACCTGTCAAATACTTTAAAAATGATGGCCAATTGGTCTTCCACTCGGAGAGCTCCCACTTTGCAAAGACAGCAGAGGAATGCTGCAAAGGCAGCTTCGTGACCTGCAGACCCACACAAATATAACCTTTAAAACAAAAACTATGGACAATGCAATAATGACAGACTATACATTTCACACACTCTATTAACACCACAGACAGAAGACAATGAAAAAAGGTGAACAAATATTCATTGGGACTTGCAGTTGTTTACTGGACCATAGAAAGGCTTCATGGCATTTTTGCTTCAACAGTGCCCTCCAGTGGAGCTACAGAAATATGTTCCCATTACAGTTCAGTTAAAGGGGAATTCCACTGATTTATCAAAAGTTTCAGAACTTTTTCATTAAATCATTAAGATAGAAACAGTCCATCATTCAGAGTGGTGATGTGAGTTTCTCCACTTACAGAGTCAGATCTTTTCAAAGTAGTGGTAAAAGGCTAAAACCTCCATAAAAGAAAGTTATTACAACATGTGTTTATGAATACACTGCCTGATTCCTGAGACATTGATGTAGATTTCTTAACACTTTATGGTAGGGAGGTACATGCACTGCATTGTAAGGGCTAAGTACCCAGAAAAATGTATTTTTTTTAGATTTACCACTACTTCCCATTATAAAACTGTGGATTTTTACTGGTGACATGTAGTAGTAATAATTATAATAATAATAATAATAATAATAATAATAATAATATAGCATGACCTCTGGTTCCTCAAACCACCACTGTAAAGAAAGCAGAGTTGGCAAGTTTCTCTACAACGTATCATTTCAGTTAAACCACTCTGAACGGTTTTCTTTACATTGCAGTGATTGAATCAAGCAGAAATTTAGAAAAACTAACGAAATTCCCCTTTAATAGTCATGGATATTATGGATGTTAGCTGATTTGAAATGAAATAAGTTTTGTTCCAGTGCATGTGACATATGACCTAAAAGGACCTTGATAATGGCTCTTGCAAAAACATTCAAAGCTAATCAGACTGCCTAAGAATATACAACAACAGCAATAATAATAATAATAATAATAATAAAATGACAATGACTTTATTTATAGAGCACTTGTAAGTATTTGTGCATTCTAAAGTACTTTAAAGACAGAGTATAAAGTTAAACAGTAACAAAAGAAATAAATTTGATGAAAGACAAGTGCGATTTTCTCCTATGATAAATATTTTCTAAATAAGGGTGTAAAAATACATAATTGAAAGTTGAGTATTATTTTAAACCATATGAAATCATGACATATGTCAAATGAAAATATATAAATACAAAACAAGACATTTCAGTAGTTTATTTTTTCACACACATACATGCGCACCTGTGCCATAGTCAATCCTGGTGGAGTTGCCTACAGCCTCCTTCAGATATACAGCGATCTCTGGAGCAGCAGCACTGAGATCAGATGGAAGAACTGCGGAGACTAGAGTCTCAGCCTCCTAGACACACACAGTTTCTTCATATTACACAATAGCTGAGAGTTCTCAAAGTCAACATAACCCCATTAACACTGCAGAAGAATCAGTCCATAAGGAAGTACACTACACTGATATGGAAGACTAAATCGCATCACTATGCAAAAAAGCATTAAACCATAGATATACATATTAGAGACCTAAATTGTTAAGCGGGGATATATTACTGAAACCCCCATTCAAATACTCCCCCAAAATGTGCCCCATACACTTTTGATATTTGCACATTTTTAAAAGTCTTTATGTGGGACAGAATCAAAGGCACTTTTTCTGCAGAGAACATAATCAGTGCCCCCCCTCCATTTATTTAATTTCCAGCCAAATTGACCAGTCAGTATGTTATTCTTTTCTCAGTGCCAGCAAAAAAGCAGAAATATATATATGTAGAGAGAGAGAGAGAGAGAGAGGCTCAAAAGCTAAAAATAATATCAAAACTTTCAATATCTAGTCTGTGCAGCCTTTGCCTTTATTACAGCTTTCTTTTTGGGAGACGTGCATTAAGTTTTTCAAAGAAATCTGCTGGGATATTTTTCCATAACTCCAAATTTCATTCTTACAATTTGGCTGCATTTTCTGCTTCTTACAATCCAAGTAACCCCAAACACATTCCGTGATGTTGTGGTCTGGGTTCTGAAGTAGCTAAACCAGCTTCTTGGTTTGATTTGTAAAAATGGTTTGATTTTGTTCTGCTTTTTTGTCTATTTCTTTTTCCTCTGTAACAGCTACATATTCTTTCAGACCCACTGCATTGAGTTGTCTTCTGACAGTGGAAGGATGGACAGAAACAGCTGTGGTTTTATCAGATCTGAAGCGGAGCATAGCTTGATTGAATGAAACCTTTGAAAGCTGTTTTTACTGACCGCTTTGGTGGTCTACCAGGTCTTGCTAGGTCGTGCCCAGTGGTAAGGCTTCCCATTTTTCTGTTTTTTTAAATTATCTGAATCACGTCAGTTTTTGAAACTCCTGTTTTTTTCACTTATTTTCCCTTGTCTTATAACTGTTCTCCTCATAAATATCTCTTGTACTTACTGACCATTTTGACTGGAAATTGTGTATTCAGAAAATGTTTTCAAGTATTGTGAAATATTTTGGCGATATCGCCCACCCTCAAATGTCTTGCTACAAGCCTATAAATGGGTACTGCTGCAGGAATACATGGTACACCTCAGCATTTTCATTATAACTGAATCTTTTGAGAGAATTTTTGCCTTACATGCCCATAGACATCTAATAGACGTTTACATGTCTGTAGATAACTGTTCGTTTATCAGTGCGGAGAGCGAGTACCCATGTGGCGGCTAAGTGACTTCACATCAAGTACACAATGGTGTCATCAGTAGATCTCTAATATGTATGTAAGTCAAACACACACACACAGTCTGTACCTGGTCTAGTTTGGCATACCAAGTACGGTAAGCTTTATTGCCAAAGCGTGAGGGCTGGTCTACAGGTGGTGTTTCATCTATCCAGCGATCTAAAGTCCCCAACAGTGAGAGCAGCTTTTCCACTGTCTAATAGGGACAAAGAGGAAAAAAAAAAAAAGAAAAACAACATATTTCTAAATGAAGAAAAAAGACCAACTTGGCTTTAGGCATGGGCCTGCACAGTTCTGCCTGTAACAGGACAGAAGAATGGATACTGATTTTGCTCTTACCTCTGAAACTGGGTATTCACATGTGAGCTTCTTTCCTTTCACCCCTTCATTCAGAGTCAGAATGAATCCCATGTAGTCTGCATACGCCTACAAATGTTGGAGAAACCCAGATAAAATCTCAGAAACTTGATTTCAGAGTGACTCAACCAAAGGTCGTAATGAGTGTGTCCAGAGGAAGAACATCTTACAGTTATGTAATAACTCAAATGGAACCATTTTGCTATGAGTCGTCTGACAAGTTGTGGAAAGAAGGTTTCTGGAAAGCAAGTTTCAAAATGCCAACACAACACCTTGGATTTAAGGGATGGTTCAGTGATACATAAAATTCACAAATTTTTAACTTTCCCCAGATGCAGTCAATTAGTCAAGATATACACTATGTTGCCAAAACTATTCACTCACCCATAAAAATCATTGAATTCAGGTGTTCCAATCACTTCCATGGCCACAGGTGTATAAAACCAAGCACCTAGGCATGCAGACTGCTCCTACAAACATTTGTGAAAGAATGGGTCGCTCTCAGGAGCTCAGTGAATTCCAGCGTGGTACCGTGATAGGATGCCACCTGTGCAACAAGTCCAGTTGTGAAATTTCCTCGCTACTAAATATTTCACAGTCAACTGCCCGTGGTATTATAACAAAGTGGAAGCGATTGGGAACGACAGCAACTCAGCCACGAAGTGGTAGGCCACGTAAAATGACAGAGCTGGGTCAGCGGATGCTGAGGTGCATAGTGCGCAGAGGTCGCCAACTTTCTGCAGAGTCAATCGTTACAGACCTCCAAACTTCATGTGGCCTTCAGATTAGCTCAGGAACAGTGCGTAGAGAGCTTCATGGGATGGGTTTCCATGGCCGAGCAGCTGTATCCAAGCCTTACATCACCAAGCGCAATGCAAAGCGTTGAATGCAGTGATGTATGGAGTGATGAATCACGCTTCTCCGTCTGGCAATCCGATGGACAAGTCTGGGTTTGGTGGTTGTCAGGAGAACGGTACTTGTCTGACTGCATTGTGCCAAGTGTAAAGTTTGGTGGAGGGGGGATTATGGTGTGGGGTTGTTTTTCAGGAGTTGGGCTCGGCTCCTTAGTTCCAGTGAAAGGAACTCTTAATGCTTCAGCATACCAAGAGATTTTGGACAATTTCATGCTCCCAACTTTGTGGGAACAGTTTGGGGATGGCCCCTTCCTGTTCCAACATGACTGCACACCAGTGCACAAAGCAAGGTCCATAAAGACACGGATGAGCGAGTTTGGTGTGGAAGAACTTGACTGGCCTGCACAGATCCCTGACCTCAACCCGATAGAACACCTTTGGGATGAATTAGAGCAGAGACTGTGAGCCAGGCCTTCTCGTCCAACATCACTGTCTGACCTCACAAATGTGCTTCTGGAAGAATGGTCAAAAATTCCCATAAACACACTCCTAAACCTTGTGGAAAGCCTTCCCAGAAGAGTTGAAGCTGTTATAGATGCAAAGGCTGGGCCGACATCATATTAAACCCTTTGGATTAAGAATGGGATGTCACTCAAGTGTGTGAAGGCAGATGAGTGAATACTTTTGGCAATATAGTGTATTTTGTGTCCAAATATTCCAAATGTAACTGCATCCCCACTTCTACATACTTCTCTCAACTTGTTCAAACCACATGTGGGCCTTCACTGAGGTTGCACAGACTTGTCGATGTTTAAGACATGATACAGTGCTATGAAAAAGTATTCGCCCGCTTCCCAATTTCTTCTATTTTTGCATATTTGCCACACTTGAATGTTTCAGATCATCAAACTACTTTTAACACTAGACAAAGAAAACCCAAGTAAACAAAAAATGCTGTTATTGAAGGAAAAATGCTGTACAGCCCTACTTGGCCCTATGTGAAAAAGTAACTACCTCTTAGCTACTAAATCAACCAGTTAACCAAATTAAATCGACCATTGTGTTCAATTTCACTAGCCACACCCAGGCACAATTACTGCCAGACCTGTTGTATCCAAACATCACTTAAGTAGAACCTCTCTGGCAATGTGAAGCAGGCTAGAAGGTCTCAAAAAGCAGCACATGATGACACGCTGTAAAGAGATTCATATACAGATGCGAAACAAAATCACTGAAATCTACCAGTCTGAAAAGATTTACAAGGCCATTGGCTCTGAGACTCCAGTGAACAGCAGTCAGAGCCACTATCCACAAATGGAGAAAACTTGGAACAGTGATGAACCTTCACAGGAGTTGCCAGCCTACGAGACAACTCATCCACGAGGTCACAAAAGAACCCAGACAAACATCTACAAAACTGCAGGCCTCACTTGTCTCAGTTAAGGTCTATGTACACAATTCCACAATGAGAAAGACACTGGGCAAAAACGGTGTCCATGGGAGAATTGCAAGACACAAACCACTGCAGACCAAAAAGAACACAAAGGCTCGTCTTGCATTTTCCTAAAACATCTAGCTGACCCCCAGGACTTTGAGGATAATATTCTGTGGACTGATGAGTCAAAGGTGAAACTTTTTGGAAGACATGAGCCCCAGTACATTTGGCATAAAGATAATACCACATTCCATCATAAGAACAACACACCAACAGTCAAACATGGTGGTGGTAGTGTGATGATCCGGGGCTGCTTTGCTTCTACAGGACCCGGATGACTTGTCATAATTAATGGAAATTGATGGAAAGTTCTGCAAAGTCAAAGTCTAGTCTTCCCTTTGAGATACTGTGGCAAGACAGGCAGTTCATGCTTTAAATTCAGTAGCTGAATTTAAAAAATGCTGAGAAGAACAGTGGGCCAAAATTCCTCCACGGTGATGTAAAAGACTCATCGCAAGTTAATGCAAATGTTTGATTGCAGCTGTTACTGCCATGGGTGGAACAATCAGTTTTTAGGTTTAGAGGCAATTACTTTTCACATGGGTGATAAAGGGTTTGAATAAATCTGTATATTCAATAAATGGAATGATCATTTAAAAGCTGCATTTTATGTTTACTTGTGTTGTCTTTATCTTATATTACAATTAGCTGGACAATCTGAAACATCTAAATGTGAAAAATCAGTAAAAATAGAAGAAATAGGGTGAGGGGCAAATACTTTTTTGCAGCACTGTTTGTCTTACTGTGAACTATAAAAAATAACAACATCACCATGCATCTGAAAGCTGTGAGCAGCCACAAAATTTAAGATTACATCTGCATGGCATCACAATACCTGATGCGCTTGTATTAGTACAATTCAGACACCAAACATATCTTGTTTTGACTGATTTTACATCTGGAGTGGAAAAATGTTCAAATGTGACTTTTCACCAAATAATTCCCTTGAGTCGATATATATTGAAAGGAAGGACACAAAAGGAAGGTGTAAATAATGGGTTACAAATAATGCAGCCCTGGAAACAAAAAAACCTGAGATCTCTTCCATTTGCCCATATCAGGAACCATGCTGATCTCCTTCTTTGGCACCATGAAGTTGAAACTGACAGGTATGGGAGGTCTATCATCTTCAGGAGAGGCACCTGTGCAAATGGCAAATCAAATTTAAAAGATAAAGCTCTCTCTCTTTTACATTTACAAAGATAATAACTTGCTTTCTGAGTACATGCACTCTATATTAGAAATGTCTTACAAACCTGACAGTTTGTTTTGTTTGTATTATTTTTTTATTTCTCATAAAATTACACCAAATGAAACCTGAAAACACAGTACTGTAAATATTAACCAGAAGAAAGCCACATTTACAGAAAGGACAATTAAACTATACATTTATTTAAATTTATTTAGATATATTTACTTTTAATGCATTTGTACCTCCCAATTTAGCCAAATGTGGCCAATTCCTACATGCTAGCTAGGATCCCCCTGTTGAACTGTTACTTCAAAACAGCAAATTACATGCATTGCAGTCAAATACATTGTACAGCAAACAAAAGCACTACACAGCGTAGATTCTTTGATTTATCCTTGGGCCCCAGGACGCTGCATTTTTTGCTCTATCTAAGCCCTGGGAACGGAATAGAGAACCGTTGCTATATAGTAATGAAGCATTTATGCAAAATTACAGCCACAGCAGCTGACAGCTATCTTCAAACTAAGCTTTTTCAAGGTTAAATACCAAACTTATCACAGATGACCCAGAAACAGGGCCAAAAGTTACATAACAGAAGAATGGACTTCTAGTGACCTAAATTCTACTTTCATTAGACTTTTTTTCTAGCAATTACGTCACAGTTTACAGCCTGAGCTCCTCTCTTATGGTATGCAAGACTTGTACTCTATACTGATGAGATAACCTATGCCACAGATGTTAATCGGCAGACTGACTATCTAAAGCCAAAATCCATGCATAAGAATATAATCAGCATTTGTACTGTAATCACAGAAAGAAAGGAAAAACTCTAGGATTAAAGTCCTCTAGCTCTTTGTTAGGTCAATCTGTCAGTCATGCATGAAGGAAAATACCAATGGAAACTTTCACTCATGCTCACTTGCTTGCTCTAGCCCTTTCACCAACCAAAATCAAATCAATATTGCAGAAACAGAAAACAGAAGAGGAATTCCACTGATTTTACAGAATTGCTGCATAATTCAACTGTTGAGATGTAAACAAAATGATTCAGAGTTTGGTTTGATATGACATGGTGCACTGTAGTGAAAGTTACCAACTTGGATTTCTCTATAAAGGTAGTGACAGGCATATGCATGTCTAAAACACAAATATAATCATTTTATTTACTAAATAAACATGTTTAAACATTAATGTGAGATTTTAATATGTTAATAATGGCAAAATATTGGTAAATTTGAAAAAATCTATTTTTCTTTTACTTACTACTTCACCTTACAATGGCCTGTATGTACCTCCCCACCATGAATGGATTTATAATACATGTTTTAGAGCAAAACCCTTATTTCAATACTATAATAAACAATGTCTCATGCACCAGGGAGCACATTCATAAACATATTGTGTAATGGCTTTTAGAGCCATTAGAGCCATTACACACTTCAGACGCTAGGATACTATCAACATAGTGACCAGGTATGTTGGTCTATGCTCTTTTTTCCTAGCATGGACATTTGCAGTTTATGTTTACCAAATAGGGTTTTGTTACTGCACCTGTCAAAAACAGGAAAAAAACACCCAACCCCAGATATTTTCTAAAAATCCAATGTTTTAGACATATATTATACTGATATACCAATATTGTGCACTCATAATGCTAATGGGTAGATGTAGCAGATTAGTAGGGTAGAGATAAAAAAAATTGGTTAAAAATCAAGAGGTCTAAAATGCATGGTGTGCTGAAACATATACGTGACAGCCAGCTTTAATCTTATGCAAACATAAAATTTTAAATGGGCACAAAACATCTCACAATACTACACAATGCAATAACACTAACTTTAATTTGTCAACATACAAAAGATTTTTTTCCATATTGTGTGGAATAAGACTTTGCCTTCCAATGTAAGAAAGAATGGCAGTGTATTTTTTCAATATATTTCAAACACTTATCAGCTCAAATCACTTAAAGAGCAACACTGTCCAGCGACGTTATTCAGAGTCAATCATCACTATTCACAGCTTACTCTGAGTTTACTCATAGTTATTAAAGACATGTTCAGTGGCAGCAAAAATGGAGCAAAGGACCCACAAGAGCTGGACCAAAGCAGCCCTGCTGCTCTCAGGCAACACTCAGTTATGAATGAACAGAGACATAACTGTCACTACATCCACCACACCACTATGGTCAATGAAATGCATAAAAAGTCTTATAATTTTCATGTAATATAAGCTTGATTCAACACAATGGTAACCTACACAGCAAAACAGAATCGAGCTCTGCTACATCTGTAAAACTAGCTACAACTCTGAGTTCTCATACAACACAGCGGCTTGCAAGAATCATTAAATAGTTCAGCTCAGTAAAGCTCTGATTTAAGGCTGTTTGTTAATAAAACGCCAGCTAGCTTTAGCTATATCAGCTAGCTAACAGCTAAGCTAGTGAGCACTCGTCTGCAGTGAATAAGGCGCAGTAAAACTACCCGTCTCCAAACCCGCATGTCCTTCGCTTTTCATAAAAGAACCGTTGTTCGCACTTTTTAATCAGTATTTGCCCCACATGAACCCATTTTAGAATAAACCGTGCCGGGTGGCAGATGCTATTTCCTACATAATTTACCTGACTGCTGCTCGCTCTCCGCCATGTTTGTTGAGGGCTGAAGCAAAACTGGATACCACGACCTTTCACCTCCAGAAAAGTAAACACAGCGTTTTAAAATGAATTTAAAGTGAATTTAAAATAATATTTAATATATGCAGTGGTTTCACAAATTAATAATTGTTTTAAAATGCAAATTATTTTTTAAATCAATGTTTAATCCATCTATTTGAAAAATAATATTTAGCCGTTTAATTAAGCATTTATTTTTAGGTTGTGCTGTGTAGTTGAGTGTTTTAAAATAAATATTGTAATTCTGCCGCCTGTGGACAGTATTTAAAACATTCTACGAAGGGCTGTTCTGTCTGTGTTCAGTGATTATTTGTTATTATATATGTGTGTATTTCCAAAATGAGTCCTATTAGTCGCTAATAAATATGATAAATATAAATATCTTACCAATGGACAATTATGTATATTATGAATTTCCAACCATTCATTTATTTGCTTAATTACTTACTTGCTTTGATTGTTTGTTTGTTTATTCATTCATTCATTCATTCATTCATACATACATATATTCGTACATACTGACATCAGATTTCTATGGTGGCATGCTGTGCTAAGTGCTAAGCCCCCTAGTGGTCGTATGGTGGTGCTGCAGCAGCAGCAGCAGCACAGCTGAAACTGCGCGTCGTTCGTTTGAGCTCGGAGGCCTCTTCTGTTCTTGTGTGTTTAGGGGCGTTTCAGCCAAATAACTTCCACTATGACTGTATTAGGTTTTCTGGCCAGGACTATGGTGAGTACAGACAATATCCAGAAGGTCAACGTTTGCACTAAACCGCCGCAGTTTGGAGGAGGTAAATAACGGCAGCTTGTTAGCTAAAAAAAGAAGCATCATTTTTCTGCAAGAGAGGGTAAAGTAACGTTTCTCTGTCATTTGAGAGTGTAGCATAGCAGCTTAGCTAGCTGAAGTGTGACAGCGACAGAGTAAACATATCTAACAAACAAACCTTTGGAACTGTATAACCTCAGTGTGCATTGCACAGTAACTTAGATCAGCTCAGTGACTGAACAGTCGAGTGTCTGATATAAGGTAACGTTAGCTCAAGTGGCTATAGTAAGTTACGTGTGTCTCTAGCTGAACTTTGCCGTTATCGCCTCAGTACATATTAGCAATGACGTTATGAAGTGTAGCCAGCTAAGTCTGTTGACAAATAAGTAACACGTCGTGCGGCCATCGATTTACCTCCCAGCGTACGCTATTGTTTTGAGGTGAGATTATCAGAACTATATATGTGGTATTTTAGTGACTGTACATTGGTATTTTAAAACACTTTGTTTTTTTTTTCCCCAAAAGCGTATTGAAACACCAATGTACAGTAACTGAAATATACTCGTTAGGGTACCTTATATTTAGATGCTGCCCTGCGTTTTTTTTAGTGCTGTAATTTAAAGTATTCAGTAAAGTATTTTATCTTGAGTCATACCATTAGCTAATGACCAGGTCTTTTTTGAGGATCAGTGAAGAAACTGTTCAGTACAGGTGGACTGTAACTTGAGTTCTGGAGTGGAGATGGTAAAATTACCTGCACTACACTGTCAGTTTTTACTTTGTTTCAGTCAGACAGGTATTACAGGATGTTAATCTATTTTTTTGGGCACCACTTTCATTTAGGGAAAGACTGGCATGGTGAAGCCCTCCAGCCTCGTGAAACCGGTGGCTTTAACGAGAATTCCAGGGCGCTACCTGGCCCATCAGGAGAGTCTCCCTAAACTCCCTGTGCCGCCCCTAAAACAGACATGCGACCGTTATTTGGCTGCTCTGGAGCCAATAGTGGACTCGGAGATGCTGAAGCACACACAGGAGCTGGTGATGGTGTTCCAGGCACAAGGAGGGGTTGGAGAGAGGCTGCAGAAGGGCCTGGAGCACCGGGCACGCAAGACAGAAAACTGGGTAGGATTCTGTATGGACAGTTATAACATTCCAAAAGTGGTGCAATGAAATTGCCACGATTAGCTCTATATCACTGTATCACCAGTCTGCTGCTTGGCAGCGCAAAACAAAGTGGATGCAATTTAACAATGCATCGCAGTAGATAGGGTAAAACGATCTACATTAGAGGACACGGAATGCCCACAGTGCATTGTATCATATGCAACAGAATGTCACTGTAGTTGCACAGTGATGAGCAAACTTCAATTGCAAATACTGTTCCTATAATAGTTTTCTATATAAAGTTTCACAATATGTCATTTACTCTTTGGCCTATTTCACTAGCTGTTTCTTGCTGTTTGCACAACTTAATGATGGGGACACACCTAGAGGAGTACATAGTCTTTGTTTTTTTGGTAGTTACAGAAGGCAGTTAAATTAAATTCAGAGTAGCTTTGTCCACATGACTGTCTCAAGCATGATGTATGCATTAAACAGTAACTCAAATCAACAGTGAATTACTGTAGTTTCCACTACATTACTTTCTTTTCATCTTCCCCTTTTTCTTTATATGTAGCTCTCTGACTGGTGGTTACAGACAGCCTATCTGGACTACCGGCTGCCTGTGGTCATCCATTCCAGTCCTGGAGTTGTCCTCCCTCGTTTGGAATTCAGTGACCGGCAAGGTCAAATAAGGTCAGAACATTGACTAAAATAATTAAAATACTGAAGATTATTTGATTAGGTGTTGGGAACTTAAGCTGCAAGTGATATGCTTCTGTACAGTGTTTACCTGAATTATTGTGAATTTTAAAGCAGGGAAAAATGGTATACATTCAAATAAATTATGCTAATTACAGTATTAGTTGAGAAACAACTATGTAAAATGACTTTAAACATGATGTTTTGCGGGAAAAGATCAGGTTCAGGATTAGTCAGTGCTTCCATGTCTAATAATAAATATGGCTGTGGTGCTGACCTTTGTACACACTAACCCGATCTGGGCTGAGCTATTCAGAGAGCACACACTGCTTTTATCTGCAGAAAATCCTAAACTAGTGCCAGGTTTCTTTCATAAATCCTCACTTTTGATTAATTATTGACTGGCTTCAGATCAGGATGATGGAGTCTGCTGCATTAGTCTGTGATAGATGGAGCACATGGAGTAAAAAGTTATCAGATGACTATGCAAGTTCCATGTACACAATCTTGTGATGACGTTTTGTTTGTTTTTGATCTGCATGGTAGACCAAAGTCTATTAGGAAATCATCGCTGTCCAAAGAACAGAAAGTATATGAAAAATGGCAAATTTAGAGGAAAGGGCAAAAACGTTCTTTATTTTCAATGTAAGCCAAAGTAATAACAATAAGGTTTTATTCCAAGCAATTTCAATAAAAGAACAAGAAAAACTAAAAAAACAAAAAAAAAGAGAGAGGTTTTTTTTTGGACAGTGATGAAATGTTGGCCTTCCTAGTGTTAATATACAGTTTTCTCTGATCCTCACAGATATGCTGCTAAACTGATTGCTGGAGTTTTGGATTTCAAGAGTATGATTGACAAGTGAGTGATACATTGTAGCCTTGATTTCATCTTAAAAACTGTTGTCAAAGCACACAATAACCTGCATGATTGGTCTTTGTAGCCCTTGACCTTAATTCATCTATATTACATATGTTTTGTTATTCCATCAAGTCCATCACTGCTATATTTGTATGTCCAAACTCGTGTCTGATCAGAATGTGAGAAAATTTGCACGCAATAATACAACTTGTCAATATTGTCATTATTACCAATTAGAGATGAAACGATATTAAAATTTCATATCACGATTATCATGACCAAAATTATCACAATTATCGGTATTATCGCGATATTGTTCAAATGTTTTGAAAAGTAAAATAAATAAAAAAATAAATACTGATACACAAACTGAAACTCGTTTCACCAAATTTTATTTTAATAAGGTCAATACATTTTTAGTATTACTTTTGTATTACTTACAATACTTGTAATACTCTGTAAACAAAAGAATAGCAAATGTATTATTATTACAGTTATTATTATTATTATTATTATTATTATTATTACTGTTATTATTCTTTTTTTTTCTTCTTCTTCTTTTTCTTATTATTATTATTATTAATTACAATAACTAGGGATTTCCCTGCATAGAGAATTAAATCTCGACCAACTCTGAGGTGGGTCTTAATGGAAAATTACTGCTTCTAAGAAGTGTTGCACTCGGGGGATTTCCATCCGAACTGCAACTGCAGCATTATTGTGCCGTTGTGGCGCTGAACCCCTAATCAGTACAGTGCACTAGGAAAAACAGCCAAAATCACAGAGGAATTGCGTGACCGTGCTGTGAGCTGCAGACAGTGTAGAACTCACACAGTGTGTCTTCACCTGTGGAGCTGCTTCTCTAAAAGCATTAAAAACTAAAACATAACTTAAAATTAACGCGCATCTGAGCTGCGGCAGAAACACTCCTGAAGTTTGATCTCTGAAACTTTTCCTAAAAGCAGCACGCAGCGTTTACTCGCGCGAGGGCCCGTCTCAAAGCACACTATCTTCCCTATGTAGTGCACTTCGTGGATCATGAAATAGCAAATCCTTCACCCAAAGAGTGCGTGAAACGTTCGACTAAGTCATCTATAATCAACATTAACAACAGGCTACAAAGTCCCTATTTAAAACTCAACTGCTTGTTAATGATGATCGTGTTTGTTTGAACAGTAGCGCTCTACGTAGGGGACACTGAGTGATTTGAGACGGTGTTATTCTCAGACAGTAAACACTGCAAGCGAGACGAGAAAGGGGAGCTGTGCAGATTGAACCTCTGCAGCGTCTCGTTCCAGAGCTCATGTGACTGTTAACTCAGAGCTCATTTTGGAGACTCTGCTCCACAGAAATGTGTTAAAAGCTTTAGTTTCGATTCACAGTTGATTCACCGATTGTTTTTCTTTTTTTGACGCTAAAAGCTTCATTTTATATGATTAACGAACCATAAGCATAGGTTAAACCACACAAACCGTGACATTTCGAAGTCCCCACAGACTAATACGTTAAAGTTAACCTTGCATTCTCTAAAAAGTAGCGGGTGGTGGTCGCGAAATGACTCGTAAAGTTTGATGTGTTGCCCCCTTTCGCCACTATTTTCTTTCGGCATGTTCTGCAGACAGGGTGGTCATCTTCAATTAACTTTCCTTCTGCATCCTTATAAAACCCAAAATATGACCAAACGTCAGACTTGGTCTTCTTAGAAGGCTGAAATATCTCTGAATCTCAGAGTTTTCACACCGCGGTAATCGACCGCGGTTTTAACGATACTTTAAAGTTCAAACGGTACTACTAACCATCATTAATTTTACCGCGGTTTACCGTGAAACCGGTAACCGTTTCATCTCTATTACCAATAAATACCAGTAATACCAATAAACATACAAACCTAAATTCCCCCAAAAATTTGGGACAGTATGTAAAATGCAGTGATTAGTTAATTCTGTTTGACATGAATTAAATTGAAAACAGGTTTTGTTGTTTTTTTTTTTTGTTTTTGGTACATATACATTATTTCAAATTTGATGCCAGCAACACGTTTTAAAAAAAGTTATAGCAGGAGCATGTTTACCATTGTGTTACATGACCTTCCTTTTAGCAACACTGAAGGCACCAATTGATCCGGTTTTGAAAGGGGACATTAAGATTAGGGTGTATTAGCTAATTAGTCTTAAATTGAGTAGTTAATATAAGTGTACTTAAGAATTAGGCATGCAAACATATTTAGCCATTTAGGAAGACCTGAAGCAGAGTTTGTTTTTTTTTTAAAGAGGCTCTACTTACAGACAGTTTGTGCTTGTGGGGGAGGCCAGTTTAGCTGGTTATCTACAAAGAACTTCCGCTCAGATGAACAAAGGCCCAACTCCCTCATTAACATATGACCAGCACAATATAAACCCCCGTTTTTTTTTTTGTTTTGTTTTGGTTTTTTTGTGTGCGGAAGCATGTTTCCTCCAGGAAGGAGAGTTTTTCTAGAGTTTTGGTAGTTTTTCTGTTTCAGGCATGTCTTGACTTAAAAGTTTGATTTTTCATACAAAATTTGACATACTGCTACCATAAGCCTGGCAGAAATGGGTTTCCATTTTGGGACATTTCTGAACCCCAACAATGGTAGCCATGTTAGTGCTAAAATAAGACAAGCCTTTGACAAGTTTTAAATAAAATAAATAAATATATAATAAATAAATAAATATAATTATCAAGTCATTATTTATCAGCCTTTGTAAATCAAAGTAAAACATTTAAGGCCAAAATTAGGTTTATGGCAGTGCAGAACATTAGTAGATCTGCTGTTGGGTTTGTAGTCTACACACTACAGCTTATTCAGAGAGCATTGTGTTCTGTGTTGCAGTGAAACTTTGCCAGTAGAGTATCTGGGTGGAAAGATGCTGTGTATGAACCAGTACTACCAGGTGCTGTCTTCTTGCCGTATACCAGGAATCAAGAGCGATTCGGTGGTGAACTATGCGCTGAACAAGAAGAGGCCTCCTTCTCACATCACCGTGGTGCACAATTACCAGGTTAGCAGTGGTAGGCTCATGCTTGAGTTACACCAGTTATCACTGATGAATTTTCCAAATGTTTGAGCATTGCAGCTCCTCTAAGGTGTATTGTGCAGTTTTTATTTTATAGTTGCTGGATAATTTAACCCTGTAAGAGTGTAAAAGTGTTCAAGTTCTTGAAATGGACAGTTAACCCACATTTTATTTCTATCATGTGCGTTTCTATTATTTTATTTAATTTTGTCTATTTCTGTTATTATTATCATATTACTATGTTTGTTTTCCCATAACAAACACAACAACAGTTGTGTTTCTAGCTAATAACATACAACATCCAGTTCACAACTGCCATTGTTTTCTTTTTTGCATCTGACATGAACAACATGAACATGAGTCAGGGGAAGAAGTTCATTCTTGTAGAAAACTGCCTCCTGATTTGCACTTGAAAGTAGCAAAATGCCATGCAACAGTGCTCAGCAACCTTCCTACTGGAGATCTACTTCCCTGCAGAGTTTAGTTACAACCTGTGTTCGATCTGCAGTCCCTAACACTACCTAACACTAATGCGTCTGATCCAGCCAATCAGGGACTTCTAAAGAAGTTTATTAGCCGGAGCAGGTGTGGCAGATTGGTGTTGGAACCAGACTCCACAGATTCGTAGATTTCCAGGACCTGGGTTGGTGACCACTGCCATACAACATTTTATCCCCTTGTTGTGATAGCGGCATCATATAAGTGTTTAAGCTACTTTTGGGCCAGAAAATTCCAGATGTACTTTTAAGAACAGTTTGGAGGTAATGATTTGGAAATGATTAAGGCAAAACCTACTCTTCATAGTAACATGAAAAGTGTTGGAAAATATACACAAAATTAATGTTTAAAAAAAAAAAAAGCTTTGCAGATACTTACTTAATTGAAAAATAATACTGAGGATATTTAAATTTCAGAAAAAGACTATGTTATTAGGGGCATGTACGTTTCAAAGGTCTGCTGTCAGAATATTTTGTCAAATAGGGTGCAGCAGCGATTATGATGGTACACAACAAATTACTTAAAAATTACTACAGATTTTTGAAAAATTCGCTGTAATTCAAGAACATAAAGTAGTCTGCCTGATTAGCCTTGGTGAACTAATAAGCATGTTTGTTTCAAAATCTAGACTAGTGATAGACTTTCTGAATTACATTCCCCATGCGTGTTGTTAATGCTAGCATTTCTTGGTTAGTCTGCAGTCTATTGCAGTCAGTTATTATACCCACTTCGTGCAATTCATTTCTGGTATTGGTGTCAATATCAAAAACATTTGAATGATCCTCAGCCCTAGTAGTGATGTCTTTCTTGTGAATGACAACTCTCTACTGCAGCTCTCCATCTAAGCATTTTCCCAAAGTCATATAGTCAGAATTTATGCATGCATTATTCAAGATGCAGGGTCATGAGTAAGAGTGTAATTTTTGACATAAACCTCTCTCTCTCTCATATGCTGCTGTAGTTCTTTGTTCTGGATGTATACAACAGTGATGGCACTCCACTGACCGTGGATCAGCTCTACATTCAGCTGGAAAAAATCTGGAACTCCTCCCTACAGACCAACAAGGAGCCAATCGGCATCCTCACCTCCAACCACCGCAACAGCTGGGGCAAGGCCTACGCCAACCTGATAAAAGGTATAAAATTGATAAAAATGTATGCACAAGTGGGTTTACTTCTGCATCAGGAGGATTCAGGTTGCAAAAAAGAAAAAGGTATTTTGAACTGTTTTGGTAAAGTATATATTACTGTCATACTGTATATGGCCAAGGAAGTGTTTGTAATGTTTGGTCATTAACAGTGTAAATCTCTGACCTCACTTCAGTTCATTTAGATTTCAGTTTAGGAAATGAATCAGTGCATTGTGAAATCTCATACTTTTTTTGATTTGATTTTTTTTTACAACTTAACTTTTCAAAACAGATTGAATACACAAATGTCACTCGAGTGCAATACTGACAATAAAATACTTTAAAAATAAAAGCTTTTTTTAATGGATTTTAAGTTTAAATATACCAAAAAAATATGTTTTGTTCAAAAAACTAGCATGTACTCTATTGAATATATTTTAAATTATTATAAATGACTTAAACATTCTCAATCGACACCATTGAACTGCCAACATTTTTTCACCTTTAGTTATTAAGGGTGTCACAATACACATCTTAATATTAATTTTTTGTGTGGTATGTGATAACGCAGATGGTTTCGATAGTTCTTATTAAGACAGTATTCTTGATTGGGTGGACAATTTGATGACATTTTATTGTTATTGTGATAAATTATGTTACAGTATGCTTTTCTGATATTGTAATGCATATTCCGTATCATGAAAATGTCTTTAAGAATCGTGATATAATATTTTTGCTGTATCGCCCACCTCAAACCATGATATTCCTAAAAGTGATAACCACGAACTAAAAAAAAAGCTCCAGAGAGGAACTAGAAAAAACTGGTTTGGTTAGCCTTTCTTGGATGGTTGATAGCCAAGATACATGAAATGGCAAATGTTTCTCAGCTGAGTACAATAGGATACAGTAGGATACACTTGGATCAGCTACTCATGCTAATACCTCTGTTGGGAAGCAACAACCTCAAATATGCTAACTCATTTGTGAAGACATTAAATGTTTGTTTATATAGCGCTTTTTACAACAGGTGTTGTCACAAAGCAGCTTTACAAAAAAAAATCAGCATTACAGAAAGAAATCCGGGTCCAAACCCCCATGAGCAAGCCCGTGGCGACAGTTGCAAGGAAAAACTCCCTAAGAGAAACAGGAAGAAACCTGACTCAGAAGGGGAACCCATCCTCCTCTGGTCGACACCGGATAGTAAACATTGTTAGTACAAAAACGGGGAAAACAGGTGGAGCAAATGATTAATTTGATTAGTTTAGTTTATGCAGCAGCATCAGTGGGGTCAGGATGTGAGGTCACAGATTACAATGTTAGCAGAGCAGCAGAGACTCTGGCAGGTATATAACTGACAGGGAAAACTAATTACCAAAGGCTTGACTATACAAGTAAGGTTTTAGCCTAGACTTAAAGACTGAGGCTGTGTCTGAGTCCCGAACATTAACAGGAAGACTATTCCAAAGCTCGGGGGCTTTGTATGAGAAGGCTCTCCCCCCTAACGTAACTTTATTATTTCTAGGTACAAATAGTAAGCCAGCACCTTGTGATCTAAGTAGGCGTGATGGTTCATAACGGGAGAGAAGTTCACTCAGGTACTGAGGGGCGAGTCCGTTTACAGCTTTATAAGTCAGTAAGAGAATTTTATAATCAATGCGAAATTTAACTGGTAACCAGTGTAGGTTTGATAGAACTGGGCTGATATGGTCAAATTTTCTGGTTCTAGTAAGAACTCTGGCTGCAGCATTCTGGACTAGCTGAAGCTTGTTAAGGCTTTTGCTCAGACATCCAGCCAGCAGTGCATTACAGTAATCTAGCCTTGAAGTAATAAATGCATGAATTAACTTTTCTGCATTCTGTAGAGATAATGCATTTCTTAATTTAGCAATATTGCGGAGATTCAGGAAGGCTGTTCTAGTAATATTAGTTATATGTGCGTCGAAGGACAGATCAGGGTCTATCATGACACCAAGATTTTTTACGGGTAAGCTTGATGCAACTGAGAAATTGTCAAGTTTAAGTGTAAAATTAGACAGTTTGTTTCTAGCTGCTTTTGGACCAAGAAGTAGAACCTCTGTTTTATCCGAGTTAAGAAGGAGAAAATTACTCGACATCCAGTCTTTTATGTCTTTTATACAGTCCTCAATCTTGCCAAGTTTAATTTTATCATCCAGTTCACTTGCTAAATATAACTGAGTGTCGGCGGCATAACAGTGGAAATTTATGCCGTGTTTACTGATAATGGTGCCCAGTGGTAGCATATATAGTGTCAATAATACAGGTCCTAAAACAGAGCCTTGTGGGACACCATACTTTACTTTTGCGAGGGCAGATGATTCACCGTTTAAATTAACAAACTGATAGCGATCAGTGAGGTAGGACCTGAACCAGGAAAGAGCTATTCCTGTTACCACTACAAGGATTTTTAGTCTATCTAATAAGATAGCATGGTCTATTGTGTCAAATGGGATCATAATATTCTCAAGATTGAGGCTGGCATTATCGGGAAGCAGGTTTGTAGAATTTAACTGTGCAATCTGAATTTTCTGCCTGATTTTTTTCAATTTTATCACTAAAGAAGTTCATAAAATCATTGCTGCTATAGGCTAATGGTATCTGGGGTTCACTAACTGTTTTGTTCTCTGTTATTTTAGAGATTGTGCTGAAAAGTAATCTAGGATTATTTTTATTGTTTTCTATGAGAGAGGAGAGGTAGGCTGAGCGTGCTGTAGCAAGTGCTCTTCTATAGTCTATAAGGCTCTCCTTCCAGGCGGACTGGAACACTTCTAGCTTAGTCAGGCGCCATTTTCGCTCTAGTTGTCTGGCAGTCTGTTTTAAAGCCCGAGTATGATCATTATACCAAGGGGCAAGTTTTTTCTGCCTTACTATTTTACTTTTTAATGGGGCCACATTATCTAGAGTAGATCGAAAATTATCCTCTAAGAGCTTGGTCATAATATCTAATTCGGTAGGATCAGATGGACAGCTGACAGAAGCTGATAATTGTGGAAGGTTTCTAATAAAGCTACCAGCTGTGGAGGAAGTTATTGTCCGCTTAACATGATAACATGGTGATGAACGCATTACCACTAAAGTAAATTTCATATGTGATTAAGTAATGATCTGCTCAGTTTATTTCGGAGTGTGCCTTTTAGTTTGCATTTTTTGTTTATTTATAGATATCACACTTTTGTTTATATGCTTTGACAAATGTCTTCTAACAAAAGCTAATAGTTCTTTTAACAGTTATATGTTACAGACAACAGTGGGGAATTACAAAAAAAGAAATTACCAAAAAAAAAAACAAGTAATGTTAGCATTTCTTTTCTAATTCTGTATCAAAAATGTATTGTGATGCAAAAATGACTGGATGTATCGCATGAAATTTGCACATCGTTATGTAATTTAAGGTGCTGTTTTACCTATTATAAAGTAACGTGGGTCTGTGCTTTTCCAAAAACCTTTATGTTCTCATCTTCCAGATAAAACAAATAAGGAGTCAGTACGGGCAATTCAGAAGAGTATCTTCACTGTGTGTCTGGACGCTCCTATGCCTCGAGTCTCAGATGAAATGTACCGTACTCGAGCAGCTGTGCAGATGCTACATGGAGGGGGCAGTCGGTGGAACAGCGGAAACCGCTGGTTTGACAAGACACTTCAGGTTGTGTAAACAAAAATGTACAATTAAAATCCTTATCAAGTAACTTTAATCATACTTACTTACTGTTATATTGTTCTAAAGCTGTTGATGAAGTGTTTAGTAATAATGCAAACTACATTCCGGGAAGTTATAGCAACATAGCAATATCATAAAGTCTCATACCAAAATTATTTGTGTGATACTAAAATTCAGCATTATATTAAAAAGTTTTTTAAAAAATCATGAAATGGTCTCTACTTATGCAGGTGGTGTTGTAGACCCCACTGTGCCCAGACTGACTTATGAGCTAGTTTAATATCTATGCTTGCTATGTTAGCTTTTGCTCGTTGTTACCTTTTTTCTTTCTGACCGCGAAGGCTGAACCGAAATGATTATTTTTTCATTTATTAGAGCTAGAGATGCTTCCTTCCGTCTGCTCCTTGCTCCCTAAAACAAAACAAAACATTAGCATAAGTTTTGCTTCAGACCACATTTATTGGCTTTTTTTAAACATTTGTATTGTTAGCTATTCTAATCAGTTTAAACCAAGTACATTAATTTAAAAGTGAACTCCTCAGCCACCGTTTGCTCCTCTGCTGATGTCGCCATGTTCGTTAATCTTCGCCGGCACACAATGAACCTTGGGATAAGTTGGCTGCCGAAGGATCTACCCGTTGGATCCTTCGTTGCCATTTTATTGTTATTGTGATAAATTATGTTACAGTATGCTATTCTGATATTGTAATGCATATTCTGTATCATGAAAATGTCTTTAAGTATCGTGATATAATATTTTTGCTGTATCGCCCACCTCAAACCATGATATTCCTAAAAGTGATAACCACGAACTAAAAAAAAAGCTCCAGAGAGGAACTAGAAAAAACTGGTTTGGTTAGCCTTTCTTGGATGGTTGATAGCCAAGATGCATGAAATGGCAAATGTTTCTCAGCTGAGTACAATAGGATACACTTGGATCAGCTACCCATGCTAATACCTCTGTTGGGAAGCAACAACCTCAAATATGCTAACTCATTTGTGAAGACATTAAATGTGTCACTTACCAGAGCGAGGGGAAAACGCAAAGAAAGAACGAGGGGAAAATTTCCATTTTCCATTCCACCTAAGGAAGCCTACTTCAGCCTTGTGGAGCAAATGCAAGCCTCAGCAGCTATTTCACCCCACAGCATTAAAGCAACCGCTGAGTAATGGTTCTGAATAGCCGAATTAAGTTATTGAAAAGAAGGACACATTTCTCGGCAGCATATGAAGGAGGCTTTGAAATGGGACAGTCTAATCGCGCCGCTATGACGCTATCGGCCTTCAGATGCAGCCTCCGAAGGACGCAGTCCCTGAAATGGGATGCAGCTTGAGTTTCCCTGACTCCGTCAGAGAGAAAGAGGCTATAGGGCAGGGGTTCCCAATTCTCTACCACCCTGCAGAGTTAAGCATCATCCCTAATTTAACACATCTGATCCAGGTAATGAAGGCCCACAAACGTTAAAGATGAACCTACTTATTGAATTGAATTGAGGTTCCCAGTGGTGTGTGTGTGTGTGTGTGTGTGTGTGTGTGTGTGTGTGTGTGTATGTATGTATGTATGTATGTATATTTTATTTTATTTAGGTTTATTACTATGTGTTCAAGCGATTTTGAGAACATAAAGCCACTGAGATGGCCACTCAAGGACATTCCAGGACCAGTTCAGCAGCAAACAGTAGTGTAGTATATATATATATATATATATATATATATATATATATATATATATATATATATATATATATATATATATATATATATATTCATTAGTGCTGAATGCTTATTGGTTAACAAGCTCATTAGCTGAGTGTGGCGTTTGTCTGTTCTGGCCATCTTTGTAATGCTGCCAAATCCAACAAAAACTGTAAAATCTGTGTTACAAAAAACTTTCAGGTTGTTCTGGCTTGCGTAGATCTCCACAAGCAGGTGGGGCTTTCCCTGCTCGTGCCATAATGTCGTCGACAGGATTTTCTCTGTGAACAGACGTCATGTTTAGCATTACAAGCATTCCCATTCATATTTTAACCAGTGACCAATTTCCTCATGTATAAAATTTCATCTCACTGATGTCATTAATGTACATGAGGCACTGTTATAAACTTGTAACTTCAAAGTTCAAAAGTGCTAAAAAATGTAACAGTGGTGTTAAAGCGTTTTATGCTGTTCTGTGCTGAGGAAATAAATGCATTTTTCTACATAAAATGTTCAAGCATTCACAAACTATGATTTGATCAAATGCTACATATTAACCCATTTATTTTGGACTCGCTCAGGAGCTCCCTCTAGCCTATGACAAACCTGGAAGACATTAGTGAGTGGCAATTTTCCTCTCTGAAAGATCCATAGTTCTACTATCTTTTTGCTGGTGTGTGGGTCGTCACGACAAATCGAACAAAAATTCAGTTCAAATCTGTTAAGATTTTAAAAGTCATTTAGTGTAGATCCAGTTCTGTTAACAGTGCTAATAACTTAGCAAGAATGCAGCTGTGTTAGTTTTACCTAGTATTAGCTGTTAAAATGTTCACAAAAGGACGTAGGTGAAAGGTCACTTTTAGTAGACTTCAGTACACCTCAATCTAAATTCTGTTTGTGTTCCTTCATCTTCTCTCTCTAGTTTATCATTGGTGAAGATGGAACATGTGGTGTGATTTATGAACATGCCCCTGCAGAAGGTCCACCAATTGTGGCACTGATTGATCATGTGGTGGAATACACGTAAGAAGTATATATTTTTTTTTACCGGGTATTTTAGGTAAAAATGTTTTTGGTGATGGTGTGTCAGGTTTGAATGTGAGATTTTTAGCAATAGTGATAGCTGCTAAGTGTTGAACTTGGTTTTGTTGATTAGGAAGAAGTCAGAGATGGTGCGTACCCCCATGGTTCCACTGCCCATGCCTCAAAAACTGCGCTTCAACATTACTCCAGAGATTAAGAGGGACATTGAGGAGGCCAAACAGAATATGAACATGTGAGAAGAAAACAGCTTTCATTCTTTATTGTTTATTTTGACATTTATTGCCACAAATTCCAGAAACGTTTTATTCCATTTAACTTTGTTCAGCTTTAGATATGCATGTTTTGTTAATCAGCACTCTTGTGCATTTTACAGAATGGTTCACGACTTGGACATGAAAGCCATTGTGTTCCCCCACTTTGGCAAAAATGTTCCAAAGTCTTATAAGATGAGCCCTGATGCCTTTATTCAGGTTGGTCTGCAGCTTGCATATTACAGGTAAGCCCTATCAGCACTGCTTAAAACAAACTCTTTCATTAGCAGACATGGAAAGATATTAAGAAAATTGACCCTTAATTGTGTACAAAGAACCATTCTTTCAAAATTTTAGAGGATTTTTAGAGTTACATTTTCTTTAAATTGACAGATTTAGAAAGATTTAAATGTATAATTTGCCACAGATTATGTCTTTTGACCTCTTTCATCGCTCTTGACCCTCAGGACATACAAGCGTTGCTGTGCCACTTATGAGAGTGCCTCTCTGCGCATGTTCAAACTGGGCCGAACCGACACTATCCGCTCAGCAACTAGCGATTCCGCCAATTTCGTCAAAGCCATGGATGACCCTATTAAACAGGTTCACTCAGTTATATCAGTTTTTCACTTTTGGGAGTAGTTTAAAATAAGAACACAACCAGACATTGAATATGTCCTCAGTTGAGACTGATGGAGACACTGGCTGTGTTTACTTGCAAAGATTTTTGCCAATCAGATTGAGTACATTCCAATTATAGATTAATAGTGCATGCTATCCTGAACAGTCTGATGGAAAATCTCAGTTTACATGCACACAGTTTACAAGTAATCTGATCCAAAATTACAAGCATGCATTGAGTACCACTTATTGTAGACGTTACCATGACAATGAGCATCACATAAGTCCAGTCAGAGTGAGAGGAGCAGCAGTGTGTTACATGAGTTTTCAGTTGGCACACTTGTGTTTTTAATTGCTTTAAAATTATGGCAGCCTCAGGAAAATGTACTTCACATGTACTTAGTAAAGAAGGGGCGAGAGGAAGACATCATGTTCTGAGACACATAAGCTGGGCGCCGTTCCCACTGCCGTCCTTTAAAGTGAAAGCATAAACTTTGAACCTCTGCAGACCAGTTTCTGGCTACCCCCCATCATGAATTTTATAAACTTTTGCTATGATGTGAACACACATGCGCAGAACATACTTAAACTTTCCAATTGGGAATGTAATCAGATACAGGCCTTTACATGGCTATTATTCATCTTTTAATGGATTATTTACAGGATGACCCACCTCATTCATTCGAATAGAAATTGTATTTCGAATGGTCACAATTGGACTAGTCTATTAAGACTGACGTATGGACATACATGGACATATTCTATTCCGATTTAGCTGTTAGTTTTATTATTAATGGATTATCAGACTGCATGTGAACGTGGCTACTGTATCCCTACACTGCACATTTTAGCACCATTCCCTTTTTCCCACACACCTAACTTAACTCATCAGTTAACAATAGCTTCAAGGGGTTAAAAAGTTTATGTTAGAATAGGGAGACACTGAAATGTGCAGTGTTGGGATACTCAAGGACTAGGATTTGAAAACAGGATGAGGATAGCAGTTGACTGAAGAACATGTTTCAATTTTTAAACTGCATTCTGACTTGTGAGTCATGAGAGCTTGAGATGTTTTACTATTTAAATGATATAGGTCTTTTTTCCTATCAGAACAGCTGAGCTGTCTATAAGTTAAATTGGTGCTAGGCAGGATTGATAAAAATCATGCCATTTTCTTATATGCTCTGGGCAAAAGTATTGGGACACACTTAATCATTGAATTCAGGTGTTTCACAGCAGCTCAGCCATAAAGTGGCAGACCGCGTAAAGTTAGAGAGCTGGGTCGCCGAGTGCTGAGGCACATATTGCAGAAAAGTCGCCAACGCTCTGCTGACTCCGAGTTCAAACCTCCTCTGTCATTAACATCTGCATAAAAACTCTGCGCCAGGAGCTTCAGCACGAGCATCTGCATGTAAGCCTTATGTCACCAAGTACAATGCCAAACATCAAATGGAGTGGTGTAAAGCACGCCGCCACTGGACTCTTGAGCAGTGGAAATGTATTCTTTGGAGTGGCAAATCACGCTTCTCTGTCTGGCAGTCTGATGGAGAAGTCTGGGTTTGCCGAATGCCAGGATAATGTTACCTGCATTCATTAATTTTTATGGATTTTAGGGAAATGACCAAAGTCCTATTCAAGCTGAATTAATTTTACCAGAGGAGGTTCAGGAATATAATTTGTGCATAATTTGACTGTTGGATTCGTATTGGATAAACGATCCATGCAGTTTCCCCACATTACCCTAAATAGTCCAGATAGCCTAACTTAACTGCCTCAAACAACATTGAAATGTTAAGTAGACTTGCTTATGTGGATTTTGAGACTCTGTGTTACTATTTTGATAACCAGAACTCAGAGAAGGTGGCACTTCTGGAAAAGGCAGTGAAGGCACACAGAGCTTACACAGATATGGTAAGTGGCACTTTCCTCTATTAGGATGATTTTTTTAATGTGATGCTGAGTGCAGCTGCCCAAGAAAAATGATCATTGGTGCGATAGAGCATGAATATTTATTGTGTTATTTTAATCGTTTTAATTTTTATTCTCCTTTACTTTGTTACTTTTTAAATGATAATTTGAAATATCCTTATATTTCATAATTTGTAAAGCACTCTGAATGATTGCAGTGTTTGAAAAGTGCTGTATAAATACACTTACCTTGGCTATTGAACAGTCATTAGCAGGCCCAGAGTTTATTCTGTCTAAAAACATCTATGATTTTGTGACACTTATAGGACCCTCTGTAGGAGCATCGCACTAATCAGATATTTCCATGATTAACTGAAAGAATAGATCTGTTTATAACTGCACAACCTCAGTACTATCACTTTAGGTTTGTCTGTGTCTTTTTGCAGGCAATCCGTGGGCAGGCCATTGACAGGCATTTGCTTGGCTTGAAGCTGCAGGCCATTGAAGACTTGTCAGCATTGCCAGATATCTTCATGGACACATCATATGCTGTAGCCAACCACTATAACCTTTCAACTAGCCAGGTATAAGCAACCAGTCATTCCTGCTCTTAATAAAAAGGATGTCCTGAAGTATTTTTGCCCTGACCCCAATCCGATTATTTTAATATTCAGGGTCTTACAATACCGACTCTGATATTTGTATTTTTGTAAATAATACAGCAACAAAATGCAGCCTTCAATACATTTAAGTACCAAACCAGTTTAGTTAACATATTCTAGGCTGTCCAAGGCTGAACAATTTGGGGAGAATATCTAATTGTGATTTTTCTGACCAATATTGCAATTGCGATTTAAATGCATAGAAATTTTTTTTTTTTATTAATTTGCAGGCCTGTTTTTTGGCCAAGAAGACCAGAACATATTCTTTTACTGGCATGAAGCTGGAATGTTGAGTGCATTACACTAGTTGTGATGGTTGTGATGTCACATACATAGAACACGGGTGTTTTGCTGCTTCTGATTGGTGAACTCATCTACAGGCAGTTCACATGCTCTGTGCTTTTAGGCTAAATGTTCTCAATTACACACAAAAATTGTTGATAACGTGTTCTATCATAAAAATTGCAAAAATGAATGCTACAACAGCTACATTTCCATCTAAAAGATTTCTAATGAAAAATGTTTTAATGCTTTAACGCACTCAAAACATGGGACATAGAAAGCCAGAGTTGAGGCAGAACCAAAACTTGTGCAGCAACAAATGATGTCATTACATAACGCATTTTTATCTAAGTCTGATGGAAGCAACCTGCTGGGCCGCAAAAATGGAAAAAAAACTTTTGCGCATTTTCTTTTTTTGCAGTTTTCATGAAAGATGTTGAATTCTTTGCACTACAAGGAACAGATTTCTTGAAACCTTGATTATTTTTACATTTTTTCTACTGTATTTCAGTATTTCTGTCTTATTGCAGTAAACATTTTGAATCTATCTCGCAGCAATTTGTTTACACACACGTGCGTTTAATCAAGGCTGTTTAGTTGAAGTTATAGTTCTTTGATTTTACAAAAATCACTCTTTTAAGCCATTTCTGAGAGGATGCATGAATATTATCTATTTTTTTTCACAAGGCTGAAAAATCTTAAGCCACTTTTTACCATATGGCTCAGTCCTGCCACTAAAACACTAGCGTAAACAAAGCACATAACATATCCTTAACAAAGGACCGGAATTAGATCGGGCTTAATGTAGTGATGAAATTGAGGGAAATCATTCCATACCTAGGTATGGGTTATACTTTTATCAAGCAGTGATGCTGCTGGTATAAAGTTTAGATCTGGCTATTTTTTCTTCTTTCTAGTCTGTATAAGTGTGGCACGATAAAAAAGAAATTCAAAATTCATGAATTCAAAACCCCTTTGAGTCATTGTGGATTGAGTGTACAAATAGCCAATACAGAGCCTTTAAAATATGTCTTTTTCAGCTCTTATACCAGTCTTCTAATTTAAAAAGAGACATCTATTAAATAAGCATGTTCTTTACTTGTTCCTACCATTATAGCACTGTTACAGTATAATGTCTTTAAAAGAACATCCCTTTTTTCTCTCTGTCCCTCTTCAGGTTCCAGCAAAGACAGATTGTGTGATGTGTTTTGGCCCAGTGGTACCTGATGGATACGGTGTGTGCTACAACCCCATGGAGGAGCACATCAACTTTGCTGTGTCCGCTTTCAACAGCTGTGCGGACACCAACGCTGCCCGAATGGCCCAGGCTCTGGAGGACGCTCTGGTGGACATGAAGACCCTTCTGGACCAGACACCCAAAGCCAAGCTGTGAAGACCATAGCTAAGTCCATTAGACTGACCCTGTGGCCAGCACTCGCTGAAGCACTAACAGTTGATGAAGCACTTGTCAACAAATCTTTCAACCTGGCATCACACGGGTTTTGACTGTAAATCACTTCGCAAAGTGCCATTCTTTGGTGTTCTCACCAAATTTACAAGATTTTTCTCGAAACTGGTGACAGTTTACTTTTTTTTTTTTTTAAGAAACATCTCTTCACTGGCTTCTTGAGCTGTTTGTTGTTTTTACCAGAAAAGTCAATTTGTCAAAATTGTGATTCAAAACAGTTTCTTTTGATTTCTGTTAGATTTCAGTTTTTGTGCTTTGTCAAAAAAGTTTTTTTTTTTTGCACTTATACATGTAATCATCAATTTAGTTAAATTTATGGCCATAGAGTGATTTCCATTCTTTCTTTCTTGATTGCAAGGTATAGAGTTCAATAATGGAGTATACTACTCTAGAATAAGTGAAGTAGAAAGCTGTCTAGGACCTGGTGCCATTATGCTACTTCTGTGCATGTGTCTGTATGTGCCATGATTGTTTACTCTTTATTTTAAATAATATAATTATGTAAATACAGAGAGAAATACTCATCATTCATTTGAGTTCTTTGCACACAGCTGATTTACTATACAGGGAAGTCTTATAAAACTGTATTTAATATCCTTATTATACCGTAACATGTGTTGCATGTTCAGGTTGCAACATATGTAATGCTGCATTGTATTTCGTATTTTATTGTTTTGACTGTAAAATTGTGCAATTGATGAATCGTCTCATCTGGAAATAATTTCTAGTAGAACAGAATACTATTGAGTCACTTATGTTAATAAATAAATTACAATTTGTTCAAATCATGAAAAGTCATACTCCTGTGTGTTCTAAAAGAGAGATTTAAAGTTGAACTGTAAAGAAACTTACCAACTCAGCAACAGCAGTGGTGATGGGAACCAGGGGTCATGAAGTCTACAACGCAAATACAATTTTATTTACTGTCCAAAACAACCAGTTGAACCTAAACTTGTCTTGAAAACTTTTCTTTCTAAACTATTGTGCCTCACAACGCTCAGCAGAGAAAGCATTTATCAAAAAAATAAAAATATTTAAGCCAAACCCTTATCTCAAGTCTTAAGCATGCTTCAGATATCTGGTTCTTATTACCACCGCTGTGAACAATTCTAGCTGTGAATCTTGGCGAATGAATTTTGCAGAAAAAATAAAAAATTCCCCCTGATTTAAGTGTAAATCTAAATTGAACGCCATGAAAGCAGAAAAAGAGGCCCAGTGTTCAAAACGCTCAGTGTTCTTTACAATCAAATTTGCAACTGTGAACTCTCCTACCCCTCGAATAAACTTACAAGCGCTCTGTTAAAGAGAGCAGACTGCCCGTCACGGCTCAAGTCGTGTTGTCACGTGATTGTTGGAATCCTTTTCAATCGCAGTCTCAAATATGCCCCCACTCCTTACCTAGTGCGCTACAAAGGCCGTAAATAATAGTGTCTACGTCCAATAGGGAGCCGTTTGGGATTCAGCCGGCGCGTGTCTGCATACCTGCGTTGATGCTGTCCCACGCGAGGGACGATCACGTCTGCTGCCTGAGAGCTGCTTAAGTGTGAGCGGTCACTTCAGTCTGAGAATGAAAGAAGTTAAAGACATTTTCCCAGACTACCACGATGGGGAATTTCTGGCGCCTAAAAGCGGGTAAGACTCCTGACGGTAAATAGAAGTATTTAAGACATGTCACGTAGGGTGCATGTGATATAATTCTTTCTACAGTTCTACAGCTAGCTAGGCTTGCTAGTTTCAGCTAGTTTAATGTTTGACGGCTGCGTCTCGTCATTGGAAAACTGACATGGTTTGACCTGGCAAACATTTGAATCGTCTCTAGTTTTAATTTTCAAACATTTTCAAACCAGACCTGTTGAGCGTAACTTCATCCCCTCAAGCGTGTGAATTTAATGCGAATGTCATTTGTTCATATTCGTATACGTAGCTTAGCTAGGTTAATTCTCTATGGTCTTAAAGGGCAGTTTGAGGGGTACCCAGGCCAAAATGAAAAAATGTAACCATTGCTACACGTTGTAAACATGGCTGCTCACCTCCTACAGTGGTGCCACATAGTTCCAAAAGTAAGATTTTTTTCCAGTTAAAGACTAAAACACCCACCTTCTGATGATGAAGTATGTTGGAGGTGGGACGAATTTTTGAAAGAATACAAGTACTTTGCGGCAGAAACATGAGGGCAGTTTTTTCTAGCTGGCTAATGCAGAGGGACGTTATATAGCTAACCTTATTACTAAGAAGTTGAATATCACATCTAAATTTGTTAGCCTCTACAGCTGTGCGTTTCGTTTTCTGTGTGGGGGAGATTCTAAATAGATTTGTGACATGCATGCTGGGCATTGTAGTGGGAGAACATTAATGTGATGGAAACATGAAAAGCATAAAAAATGTGTATTCTGTCAAACCGATGAAGCTGAGGGATACAGTGCTGTTCTACAGAACACTACATAACACAACCTATAACATTTAAGTGCTAATTTTAGGCTAGAATGCCCCTTTAAAGTCAAATGCACTAAATACTGGAAATTGCAAGTGGTCTGACCTGAATAAAAGGATATGTAAGGATCACTAGATTCTATTTTCAAATTTCATTTTTTTCATTTTGGATTTCTTACAGCACTGTTTCTTACTCAGCTGCACACAACCCCCTTTTTTTTTTCTATATCCCATATTTAGATTTGTCAGTAGTTGGTATTGTAGTATTACTGTCACACTTGATAGTACTATCTGAGACAATCAAGCCCAGTAAAAAAAAAGAATCTACTCATAAAGAACAAACATCATTGTTGATCAAGGCAAATTTGTGTAGTTTACGCTGCACTCAAGACCAACAGGGTGCTCAATATATGCAAGCCAAAGTTCATGCTACAGTTTGGCGGTGGGGGGTGGGGGGGGGGTTGTAAGGTGTTTGTGTTTTTTGTAATGATTTGACAAGTGTGGTTAGTAGCATTCTGGCTGGGGCTGCACAATATTTACTTAGTAAATCTTTATCATGATTTTAGGCTTTGCAAAACTGACATTGCAGAAGGCTGCAATATGCAAATAAGCTGTTTTTTTGGCAGTGAGCTATCAACGTCTTGATCAACTAAATTAGTTTAAGATTTGTTTTCACATGATTCAGCAACAAAAAACAATTTTGACTACAATAATGCAGACTAATCTTTAATCATGTTATATTGTAAGAGTTTGCCAGTGTTTTACTATATTTAAAGGCACATCACAGTATGTAGCAATATAATGTAGTAGTAGTAATCTGTCTGTAGGTGCGGCCCTAGTAGCAGTGGAAGAGAGAGAGAGAGAGCAAGAGAGAAACACACAGACCAAATAGGCACTTATATTAAATTCAGGAGCTGTTCCTCAGTCTGTATAACTTCCCTCACATGCTAGTTATTACTGGGAATTGAGAGAGGGGCTGGTCCACTCTTTTGCTTGTCACACAGTGCAGTACACAGCAAGAAGGAAAGGCACAGAGTCTTAAATCGGAGGAGAAGTTTTTCTTTTCTTTTTTTTCTGCTTCAGGCTGTTTGGCCTGTTGGGTAGCGACTGAAAGCTGGCAGCCATGTCAGCTGTGTGGGACACTGACTATCTGTGGAGAGAGGTGCAGGGGTCAGTATACTCACTTCTGAGCTATAAGAGATGGAAGATATCCCCTTCTGTTAGATATACTGATTAGGAACACATTTATTAGAAGTGTTTGGAGAAAAGTGTGAACAGGCCATTTACATTAATAAGGATAGCGGACACTAGAATGTTTTAGTTGTTAAAAGAAAGCTGGAAGTGATGAAGTTATGAAGTGATGCTGTGGTGATCATGAGTGGTTCATGTTTTCTCTGCTCTAATCTGGTTTGAGTGTAAGGTTTTTTGGCTTGTTGCTGCATGTTTTAGTTATTGACTTGCAAGACATACTTGTGTTATCCCAGTTGTTTTCCATTGAGGTCATGTGTGATTATTCACTGTGTTTTGTGTTAATGCATGAAACTAATACATGAAATTAGTACCTTGGTTTGTTTGTGTTAAAGATATTATCCCTTGGACTTTGAATGTTGTCTGTCGAGTGCAGTATTACACTGAAAACAAACAGCCTATGTGATAGTGTTGTTCATAATAATGATCTCACCCTCCAAACCCACAGCATGTGCTGCGATAGGTCACTGACTGGTGACTTGTATTGTTGCGTTTTAAACGAATAGTTTGTCAAAAAATCGGATTTTCTCCATTTACACTTTGCCTCACATGCGCTTGATTAATCAAAGATGTGTTTGAAGGTACAGGACTAATGTAGCTAACAAGTAATGAAGGCTTATGGCCACCAGTTTGCATAGTGCGAACTGCATGCCTAAATCACACACCTCAAACTAGAGTAATACACTCAATAGAAAAATGGACCCACTTCTGTCTCATACTGGACTAAGGTACAGTCAAAATTCAGACTTCTACAAACCCCATTTTTGGAAAAGTTGGGACATTTTGTAATTTGCCATAAAAACTTTTTTTTTGTTTGTTTTTTTTTTTAATTCTCTTGAAAATGTATTTAACTGACAAATGTACAAAGAAAAGATTTCCAGTGTTTACACTGACCAACGTATTTTGTACATATAGGATTGACATTGTCTTGCTGAAATAACCATGGACTTCTCGGTGAAGACATAGTCTTGATGGCAGCATATGTCTCTCTATATACGCCTGTGTGTCAATGCTACCTTCACACATATGCAAGTCCCCCATGCGGTGGGCATGGATTTCTCTGGATTCCCTGAATCTTTTCACAGTATTATGTATGGTAGATGGTACAAGATCTAAATTCCTTACAATCTTGTGTTGAGAAATTTTCTTTTTGAGCTGTTTGACAATACTCTCGCAAAGTTTGGCACAAAGTGGTGAGCCACATCCCATCTTTGCTTGCAGAGACCGAGCCTTTGGTGGACGCTTCTTGTATACCCAAATTCCTCACCTGTTACCAATAGACCAGCTTATTGTGGAATGTTTCAAAACAATGTAACTTGAATATTGTATAAACACTTATTTTGACCCTGTCTCAACTTTCTTTGTGTGTGTGTTGCAGGCATCAAATTCAAATTGTATTTATATTCACAATATACAATCAAGTTGGCCAACAAAAACATTAAAATTTATTTCTTTGTACTTTTGTCACTTAAGTAAAGGTTCAAGAGAATTGACAAATCACAGATTCTTGTTTTTATTGCATTTTACAAAATGTCGTAACTTTTCCAGAATTGGAGTTTGTAGATGGCTGCTGTAACACCTTTGTCGCATACTTTTGTCCATTTCTTGGATTGCAGCATCAGAAACCACATAAGCATATTTATATGATATTACTTTAAGCGAGTGTGTGATGGTGATTGGTGAGGCATAAGCTTCAGTTTCTAGCTACATTAGCCTCTTACAGTACTCTGCAAAAGTCACAGACATTTTATTATTTTTTTGGTTAAAACAGACATTAACTTTAAGATCATGAGGAAATTAGATGTACGATAGTATACTTGGAAGGGGAAAGTCAAAGGAAAATAAGTGGAAAAAACAGGAGTTTCCAAAACTGGAGTTCAAATAATGACTAAAAGATATTGAGACTTTTAACAACCATTCAAGACCTGACAGACTACCAAAACTGTCACTATCAGATAAACGGTACTTAAAGCTTTCATCTTTGAAGTATGCAAATCAAGCTCCACTCTTGCTTCAGATCTAAAAAAAACACAAGTGTTTCTGCCAATCCTTCCACTGTGAGAAGACAGCTCAATACTAAAGCTCTGAAAGGATGTGTAGCTTTTAAGAAGCTGTTATAGGAAAAATAGTATAGAACCAAAAAAATTTATACAAATGAGTAATAAATGGGTCTTCTGGTATTCTCAGCACGGTGGACTGCCATCCCCAGAGCTCATAACTAAATGTGTTTGGGATGACTGGGATTGTACAAAGAAAAAAAAACTTCTAAAACTGAAGTATGGAAAATATCACTGAAGATTTTTTTGACAAACTGTAAGTCTCTCAAAAAGAATAGAAGTTGCAATAAAGGCAAAGGGTGGACACACTGAATACTTAATAAAATATGTAACATTTAGGCTTCTGCATAATTTTCTGTTAAATATAGATTTGCTACTTATTTTTTCCTGACACCAAAAAAATGAATGGCTTGTACACCAAACATTAGCTGATCAACACTGGGTAAGAGGAAATTGTGAAAATATGCGGGGTTTTTTTTGGCCAAATTATTGTTTTAACATCCTCTTTTATGGGCTAGAATTTAGATGGAAATAGTGCTACATTTCTGGTTCCAAGGTATCTAAATTACATAAATATCACTATGTATGCATGCATGCATGTGTGTTCTCACAGGGCAAAGCTGGCCTCTCTCTTTGACCTGGATCAGGCTGAGAGTCAGGGAAACGAGTCCTTTCAGTTCACCGCCCCCAAGCAACCCAAAAAAATCTCCTCCACCACTGGTACACCTGATGACACATTTCTGCAGTTTTTTTCCATAGTCAAATTATTTATGTATGTGTATGTATGTATGTATGTATGTGTGTGTTTGTTTTTGCAAAAATCTCTTGCAGTAGTGGTTGAACATGAATGCATATACACTGCTTGAAAGTAAAATTGAGTGATGTAGACATAAATATAACTTCACACTACATTTTCCCAATGAACAGTATACATCAGCATGTTCAGTGTTTTATGTTTGAAGGGTTCTAATTTAAAAACTACAAAATAATTATTTTAGTGATGCTCAATAATGTTGGAATTGTAAAGATATGAGCAGATAATTGCTATTTATTTTGGATTGTTATAGATATGTATATTTGTTTGTTTTTTTAAACAAAACTTTATACAAGACAGACAGTCTGAGTAAACACAAAATAAAGTTTTTTAAATGATCATTTTATTTATCAAAGGAAAGTAGTCATATAAAAATAATTGCTGAAGTTTAGTTGATAAGTGGGATCAATTAAACTAGACACACAGGTAGGATTACTGCCAGGCCTGTTGAATGTAAACATCACTTATATACCATATGAAGTAGACTCAAACGTCTTAACAAGTAGAACACTATGCTGCAATCAAAAGAAATTCTGGCAGACACGAGAGAGAGTATTGAAATGTGTCATTTCTAAGGCCCTAGGACTCCAGTGAACCACAGTTACCAGTACTGCCAACGAGGATGAACATAAAGGCTCATTTCTTATTTGCAAAAAACCATCGTAATGACCCCCAAGCTTTTGGAATAATGTTCTGTGGACTGAGGAGTTGAAAGGACTCATCCAAAAAGTTCTACTTTCAGCTCCTCAGCATAACACATCAACGTCTGAAAAAAAGGTCACAAAAACGTCTGGTGAAAATAAGCTTGCAAAATAAGATAGTGGCATAATGGCCTGACATCCAGTCAGCTACTTATTACTGTGCAGTTTATGTAGTTACTACACACTGTTGTTGTGTTGTTGTTTACAGGCTCTTTATAATTGTTCTATAATTATTCATTGTTCTAGAATTACTGACAATGTCTATAATATACTCAAAAAAGCATATTGACATAATTTAACATGATAATTATAACATACTGCTGATTTCAGTTAAGTGTTGTGGGCTGTTTTAGGTCCGCTTCCTCAGAAACCAGCCCCTCCCCCAACAGCTCTAGCCGTCCTATTTGCTACTGGAGTCCACACGTTCCGCTTGTGAGTAAATATGACTCTTAAAAAAAGATTTGAGAAACTTTCATTTTTCTTTTGTTTGATTATAATTGCTGAGGAATCTCTAACCAAGTTGAGTTTACAGTGTAAATGGACAATACATGAAGCAGGGCAAGTTGGGGGCTGCCATCCTGGGAAACCATGTGATCAAGGAGGTGAGATGATAACAGTCAACAAAATAAATAATCAAGCAGGATAAAAAATAAATAAAATAATGTTTGGAGTGTGTTCGCAACAGTGATGGACAGTTTTCTTTGTATTTGTACTTTGCAGTATACTCTCCTGCTGTATGGCAGTCAGCAGAAGCACATCACCACAGCACGAATATACCCTGGATTTGTCCTCACAGTAAACTTCTCCTCTCCCCCGTTTTTTCTATTCTTTTTTCATTTTTGTTCTCCTCTCATATGTTCTTTTCCTCTTTTCTTGTCTCTTTCCTTTCTTCTCTTTTCATCCTATCTTCTTCCTGTTTGCTTCTCGTGCCCTTTTTTCTCTTACTTTTTTTCTTTTTCTGTTCGTTTCTTCTCTTTTCTGATGTCTATTTTATTTTCTCTTCTCTTTCTTTTCTGTTTTTCAATTCTTTTCTCTTTTGCCTTTTTCCTGTATTCTTTTTATTCTTCTCCTTTATTCTTCTCCTCTGATGTTCTTTTCTTCTCCTCTCTTGTGTTCTCTTTTGTCTTCTTAGCCTTTGCTTTTGTTCTTTTCTCTTCCTTTTTTCTTCTTTTTCCCCTCATCTCTTCTCTTATGTTTTGTTTGTATGTCTTGTCTTCTTTTATATTCTGTTTTGTTTTCTTTCTTTATTCTGAACTCGTCTTGTCTTGTCTCTTCTCTTCTCGTCTCTTTTTTTATTTTAATACCTATCCTCTCTTCAGTAACATTCTTCATTGTTCATTGTCCTCCTCAGGTTCAGCCTGGTAACTACACAACATTCTATGATGATCAGCATCAGAACTGGTCTCTGAAGTTTGACACAGAAAAGGCTGTATTAGACTTCTCTAAAGAGGTAATTCAGAGCCTAAAACCAATTATGTGTTGTTCAAAGATAGGTTAATGTAAAGTTGGAGCCATGGGGCTATGAGTACATGTATGTTTTTGACATTTCTCACAGTAGATTTGCTGCAGAAACATCCTAATCTTAATTTTTTTTGTTCTAAGCCGATTGCAGCATGGCCATTATCCAAATATTTAGTTCCCATTTTTTGTCAAAGTAGACTTGTTCTATTGGAAATACTGCATAGAGTATGTAGAGTTTTACTGCAAATAGAAATAGAGTAAATACCATCCAGGCTGCAGTTTCAAAGCTTCTGAAGGGCATTATATGTTTTTACCTGACTATAGGGCTATACAATATATTACTTGTTATTGACTATCGCAATGTTGACTTTTGTGCGTTGATATCTTAGGAGGCTGCAACACAGAGGAAGCTGTTTTAAGTTGAGGTTGCTAAAAATTTTAAGCAGCATGCAATGTGACATCATGCTAAATGCTGTACCAAAAATCTTTTCCATTTTTTCCAGTCTAGATGTCTTGATTTGATGTCAGTCAGAATCTTCAAAAAAGAAAAAAGATCTCTCCAGTGCCCTGTCTTTCTCTCTCAGGTGTGTTTGGCCAGATGGAACAGCCAGGCTTGTGTGGACACTCTGATGGTCCAGGACCTGCTGCAGGGCGAGGGTCAGGCTGTAGATGTGGGAGACACTGTGGAGGTGGTCTTCACTGGCTGGCTGTTTCAGAATCACACTATAGGACAGGTGCAACTACTGTCTCTGCTGTGTGTTCGTATGTAGATTGTGCACATCACTATTAGTTTTCACAGTTAACTGTTTTACTTGTTTTTATCATCTCCAGAGCCCCAGTTCATGGCTTGAATGAAACAAAAAATTGTTCAAATGTTTTCTTGACAGTTTTGTGGCTTTTAAAATGAGATTATGTGAGTAAAGATTGCATCCGTAATGCCAGGGAGATTTTCTTTGTCCTGGACTTTTGGAGGTTAAAGATACAAAAGGCAAAATTCTGTGAATTTTTGTTTTTTTTTCCCCTTGTGGTCCTGCACTGCTGTCCATTAGTAACACAGGTCATGCGCTCTTCACCTAAATAACATCCTGCAGTTTGTAATTAAGTTTATAATTTAATTTCTGTTGTGTGTTTTGTACCACCAAAGGTTGGTAACAGTAGACAATGTGTTTCTCTCTTGCAGATGTTTGATTCCAACATAGGCAAAAACAAGCTCCAGCGAGTGAGGCTAGGGTCTGGAAAGGCACCGAAGGTGAGTTATTTATCTGAATGCTGTTCATTGTTAAACAGTTGTATGCAAAAGTTTGAACGCTCCTGGTCTCATGACATGTTTTGTGGATTTTCTAGGAGAAAATAAGTTAACACATCCTCTACAGGTCACAAATCTGAGTGCATAATATATATTTATTTAATTACTTGTTCCAATAATTAGAGGGAATTCAAATGGAAGCTCATTGTTAGTTTTAGCTCATTGCTAACACCGCACATAAATAGTAGGATTGGCTCATCTTCATCTAGTAGTTGCTGTAGGAGTTGTGGGGGAACTGAATAAAATTTTTCCATGCTTTTTGGTCATTTCAATAATTTAGGAAGTGTTTTGAGGATGTCTACAATGCCCTAAACTCTGTCTTTGATATTCCAATGCCTAAAGAGCCTTTAGTGTCATTGTTAGGATTTGTTCCCCAGAGATTTGATAGTAGATCTTCTCCAATTTTATTTACAGAAGCAATTAAGGGTATAACCGTTAACCTAGATAAAAACTACTGTACCAACGGATGAAACCTGGATACAGTGCCTGTGGTTTTTACATAATATGTAAGAAATAACACATAATTTGAGACTACAAAGGCAGGAATTCTTTAACAGATGAAGCCCAGCAATGTTAACAATGCAGGAAGAGTATGGTGTAATTGAATTTAAATATATTGTAGGCACCAGTCCCCTGATTCTCTTACGTTCCCTTTTCCTGCCCCTTCCCCTTCATTTGTATTTAAGTTCATTTAAGTTTATTGAAAATTTTTGTTAATGTATGTATGTTTACATGTACGCACCCGACTGCCTATGGCCTGACAATTAGGGTAACAGTTACAATGACAGTTATTGGTAAATCTTTCTATGATCCTTTAATAATCAGTTTGTTTAAAAAAAAAACATTCTACTTTATTATCCTAATTTTGTGTAGGTTTACGTGTACATACTAAACTCACGCATTTAGCTTTACATAAAATGTGATTTTTTTTCTTCATTCTCTCCAATTTCAAAAGTTATTCCAGTCTTTTGAATATTAGTGTAGACTGAAGAACTCTGAGTACTCCTACTATGTGATGGACGTGGCAGTTTTTCAATACCCTCCAACTTTAGTGAAATCATTAACAGAAAAAGAATCTCTCTTTTTCTCTCTCTCTTTCTCTCTCTGTATTTTAGGGCTGGGAAGAGGGGATGATGGGGATAAAGAAAGGAGGACGGCGTCTCCTCATTGTCCCTGCCAATATAAGTGGGTCAAAAGGCATTCCAGACAGTGTACCACTCACAGGCACACTAGTGTTTGATGTGGAGATTTGTCAGGTAACCTGTCCCATTTACTCTGCGTTATAATCCTCTGAAAGAGAAATTAGCTTTTAAACATTGGTACTTCTTACAAATGCAACCTGCTATTGGAATCTCAGTAGCCTACGTTAACTGTTGACAGTTAACAACTTTTGCTGTGGTAGATAGTTGATGTAAGACTAAGTGTTTATTTTTTGACACCACCAAATGGTTAGGCTAGTTTTTCCAAAGATGGAGACTGCCTCAGTGGTGGATCAGCAGACTCTGCCAGTGGCTGTCCAGTCCCTTCTCTCGACAACACAAGTACTGACCAGTCTGCCATCTGTGTGTCCTCTGACCAAGGGTTTGTCCAGGATATCCTTAAATATCCAGTGTTGTTTTTAACTGAATTTGTTTGGACTGACTGTATTGCAGTGCTTTAATATGAGTGCTACAGTTTTTGCAAACATGAATAGAGTTCTAATTTAACCTAATTGTCTGGATCATTGACATATGAGTGTGTATGATTTAGTGACTGCTTAATCTTTAGAGATCAAGGACCGTGGGTAAAGTCTGGACCTCTAAATGAGCCTCCAAAGGTGAGTGATGAGACTTTTTAGAGTGGCAAGCATTATCACACCAAACAAGATGTAAGAGTGCAACAAACTACTGTTTGCACCTTTACCATTGCCACTTTCTAGAGTCCAAGGCCTCTGTGGTGTTGTTTTTTTTTATTTATTTATTTATTTTTTTCCTTTTTTTTACTTATTGATGATCTTCACCCACTAAAAATATATTCTTTCAGTCTTATTCACTCAGAATTACATAGAAAGCAAAGCCATGTCCACAAAATTCATGGACATTTCTGTAAAACAAATTGGTTAACTAATTTATTGGCATGCTTACTTTTATACAAACCTCAAAATAATATATTTGCTATTTTAATTAATGGATAATATTTTGTTTACTGGCTTCAGTGCCCTCATTTTACAGCCATTGTCTTTTGTTTGATTGTAAACCATAGCACTCCGATGCAGCCAAAGCCAAGCTGATCTCACGCATGGCTAAGATGGGCCAGCCTATGTTGCCTTTCCTCAAAGGGGCCATCCCAGCTCAGCAGGACCCCTGTGACTCTGAGACAGAGGTAAGGTGCCTTGTGGGAAATCTAGGGAATGAGCTGTACATATATTCATAATTTCCCTTAAAGTAATAGTTTGGCATATTTGCAGAGGTTACCCTTACCCCATATGTACTTGATTAGCCATTTTCTCTATAAAAATGGGCGAAAGTTTGTCACATAGCTAAAAACAGGGAACAGGGAGGCTTTGGACTTGAACCCACATTGAGAAATTCAAGTTTATCCATGTCAATGCACACACGGAAGGAGATATTCTGTTGTCACTGTATAGACAGACTGTCTGAAAAATGCATGTCTATAAAAACAAAATCCTCACAAAAAAATGCATTGCTCATCATGTTTTTGCACAGTAGCAGCTTGAGAGGCACATTTTGCTGATTTGGAATGGCACAGTATGTTACTAGAACTAACAATCTAACATCAGTACCTTACCTCACTAATTCTCTCAGGGCTGAATGAAATCAAATCCTCACAGCAGTGTTCAAACATCTATTGCAAAGCCTTTTCAGGAGAGTAGTGACTGTTACTTCAGCATCTCTATTAATACTTCTGATTTTGGAAGACATTTTGAATGAGCAGGTGTCTGCATACTTCTGGACGTACTGTTTGATTAAAAGCACAGTTACAACACATGTATATCTGATGTATTTGATGTATATCTGCTTTCTGTCTCTTTCAATAGAACATCAGTCAGTCTGAGACAGCTCGTGACTCGTCCCCTCCAATCATCAACCCTTCATCCTCTCCACAGCCTGTTCAGATCACTTCCAAACCTCCATCCTGTGCTGCTGAAAGTGAGTGCCATCATTTGTCACTATTCACCTTTGCCTTTTCCCCAAAGTTGTATTTCTTATAATTGATTCTTGTGTAGTCTCCTCAAAACCCATGGCTGTCCAGCACCCTGAGGCAAATGCTGCATGCATTCCCCAGCAGGTGGATATCAGCTCAGGTCAAGCTTTCCAGGTGAGGCTTCATCTACCATATTCATTCTATTTATGTCTCATTGCCAAAAAAAAAAAGTTCTGCACCAAATCAGAATATCGTCCATACAAATTAATAAATATCATACATATTATTTATAGACATCTACACTGCCTGTCAAAAGTTTGGGACCATCTTTGTTAATTTTTGTCCAAATAATGTTTGATTTGCTTTTCAGGTACAAAAATTTTATTTGCTAAAAGTGTAGTAGTGATTTGTTTATCAATGCTTTCTTTTAATTAAATACAAAAAATAGCTGTTTTCTAATATTTGCAGTATGTTTTGCAACACTCGGATTCATGTTCATCAAATATGTTGGCCAAAAGTGGTTCAAACAGTTAAAGTGCTGATGAGGGCTGGCTAATATATAGTATATAATATATATTAGTAGCTGGAGTAGGAGCCTTGAGGATTATGAAGTTCTGTTTTTTTGCTTTGGTCTTCTAACCATTTTCCCCTCTGTCTTTGTTCAACAGCCTTATGCTACATCTCAGCTGCAGTCTTTTGCATCAGTCTTTCCTCCCCAACACATGCTATACCAGGGTGAGCATCATAAGCACCACCCCAGAGCCTTTATCCAGCGCTATATATTTCTTTAAGAGTGTAAAAATGTATTGGCACACAGTGAAGAATCAGTGGAAAGGTCGTAATTTAACTGCAAGGCTTAGAATTGATTATAATAATATTTAAAAAAAAGTGCTCTTTTACTTAAAAATCTTTATTTTCTAAATTTAAAAATTCACTGTTTTCAAAAAACTGAAGTGTATTGTTTTTATTGTTTGTGTTCCACTACAGTGCAAGTAGTTCCTCCAGTCTCATGATTTGAATTTTTAAAAATAATTTACAATTGTGCCAAAGGAATCCAATCAAATTTCATTGTAGTGGAGTTTGAAGTTTCATAATGCACGGATGATTTTCTAAAGAATTGTACTCAAATTAATTCATTGTGAGGTCAGAGATTTTTACTCCTACAAGTTTTTACTCCTACAATGTGGGTGCCTTTGCTTGTGCCTTAAGGATTATTTGTGCACACATCCCCTTTAATGACCAATATATTTTTTTAAGCTGCTGACCTCAGCTCCTTCTTGATGACCGAGGCACGACAACATAACACTGAAATCCGATTAGCTGTTGGAAGGGTGGCCGACAGAGTGGACCAGTTGGCCTCCAAGGTATAGCATGTTCAGCACACATTTAGGCAGCCAAGTGTTCACCTAAAGAGGTATTCCAGGAATAGGATGCTATAAAAGACGGACAAAAAATCTGGTAGAAATATAAGAAGAAAATACCGTCAGATATAGCAAAGTATGATCTTTCTCTTCCAGGTGGATGACTTACAGAAGCAAGGATTCTGTTCTTTTGGTCTATCTTCCATATCACTGGAAACAGCCATGATCTTGCAAAGCATACAGAGAATCGTTCAGGTGTGATTTGCCTCATTAAACACTCAAAATGGGTATGGAACTGAGATAATTGTTAAAAATGCTCTGTGTTTCTGATCTGCAGGAAAATACCTCTCTGAAGAAGGAGGTCTTTGAGAAGGGATCTAAAGTGGAAGAGCAGAACCGTAAAATAGGAGAGCTCAATGAACAGAGGCAAAGGCATGTTCTCCAAAATAGTTCTCTCTACTTTTGGAGTCTCTTTCATACACTATATATCCATAAGTATGCAGACACCCTAGTTACTGGATTAGTCTGTTTAAGGCACATCCATCACTGCCATAAGTTTTCAGTTGCGTGCATACAGCTGTATAATCTCAATAGAACAGCATTGGTAGTATAATGGGACATTTGAAGCATCATTGATCATCTTTAAAATAAGTTCCACTGAAAACAGTCAGGGTGAATTGGTGCACCATTTGGGTTTCAGACCTAATCAGCCAACATCAGTGCCTGACGTCACTAATGCTCTTGTAGCTGAATGGTGTCCGATCTCAGAAGTAACGTTCCAACATCTGGAAGGAAGCCTTCCCAGAAGAGCAGAGGCTGTTACTGCAGCAAAGAGAGCACAAACTCCCTATTAATACTCTTGATGTCAGAAGTGGACGAGCAAGTGTCTATACTTTTGTACAGTTTTTGCATCAGGAAAGCACTTTTTATCCTTCATGCGTGTCTTGTACTTTCAAATGGTCAGTAGAGAATTATGGAAATTTCTGGTGCATGAGTTGTATACAGGCTTGAAATGTATTTGCTTTGTCCTTGATGTCAGCATTTCTCAACTGTCCCTTTGTGTGTGTGTGTGTGTGTGTGTGTGTGTGTGTGTGTGTGTGTATGTGAACGTTAGGTACATGGAGCAAAGCAACATTCTGATGGAACAGAGGAACAATGCTATGCAGAACAGCAACCAGCACAACCATGCCAGGCTACTACAAGCTGAACAAGAAAAAGTACGATCAATTCTTGTGCCAGTGGACTTCACTGACAGTCAAGTTATTTGTTAAACATCGCTTGTATGTAAACCTCAGAAATAATGAAGGGCACATAAGAAGTTTAATTGTATAAACAAGACTCTGTCTCTGTGTTTATTGTTTGTTAGGGGTGTAATGCCACACCATTTCAAATTTGATGTGATTTTTGATTCTGAGGTCAAGATTCTTGTTTCTACGGAGCTGTAACTACATGCACAGATTGGTTTGGCTCCAAAAAATACTAATTTTATTTTAAAACAAAAGTTTGCAAAAGTTACAAATTACTACTTACTTCTTTCTGTAATGGCATTACTTTTGAGGCCCCTGAACTGAATTTCTCTTGCTTTTTTTAAGTAATATGTAAGTTTACTACAGTAAAGCCCTGTCCACTTATATAGAAGTTATAAGGAATGTTTAAACTCTGAATGCGTTTGAATAAGGGCAGTCCAGGATAGCCCATCAGAACAGAGCTCATTTATTGTATATCAGTCTTAAAGGGACAGTAGCAAAAAACACAGCCTGTTTAATTCTAAAGGATAAAGAGAGGAGAAAAAGTAACCACATTCCTATAACTTGGTGCTTTGTACTGTGTTACTCCAACTCTGGTCCTTGTGTAAAACGGTGATCTTATAAAACTGTGCAGCTGAACTTTAAACAATACAAAAATAGAAATATGAAGCATCCAGACACTTTTTACATTGGTATTGGTTTCTGTGAAAGACAGTAAATAAGATCCTCAGAAGAGACTGTGTTTTATATCTTAATACATTGTTTTGAAGTTCATATTTTCAGTCTAAAATGTGTGACATCCTTATTCTTTATTGCCTGATGTTTACTCTTTGTGTAGTTTATTGTGTAGTGTATAGTAGGGGTGGCCAATATGACAGACCGGTATACTAATAAGCCTTTCTGAGCATTCTGGATATTGCCAGTACTTAAAGAACACTGACTTTTAAGAAATTTAACAGGAGCTCCTAAGTGGTGTAGCTGTTTGAAGTTTTGTCCTGTTGTCAGATAGTGAGTTCAAATCCTGCTGATGCCGAATGTTCAAAAGAGTGTAATTGGTTATGAATAGTGAATCATAAAATGGAATTTGTAGTGTTAAAACATATAGACCAGTTTTAACCATCGTCCCAACAGGTACGTCTGGCTGAAGAGCTGAGTTCCTCCTCCTCTCGTGTGTGTGAGCTACAGGATGAGGCAGTACGTCACCAGCAGAGGGCTGCAGAGCTGCAGACCAAACTCAATGCTGCCCTGGAGGAAGGCCGCAGCTGCTGTGCTCTCATCAACTCCCTGCAGGCTCAAGTGGAAGGTAGAGAAACAGTGGCCACTTCTGATGGTGGTTATTAATAGATTGCAGTGATTAAGCTGCAAAGTGACGCTGTTCTGACTGATTAATCTGATGAGGCTGTCTTGATTTGAGCAAGACTGTGAGGTCCTTTTTTACTGATTTCACATGCATTTACAGTAGGGTCGGACAGATAAGAAAATTTTTGTAAGACAAACAACTTATTATCTGTGCTTTATTGGTGGGAATTTTGCTAATACTGTTCTGTGGGACTTCAGTATCTCCCGAAATTATTGACCAACCACTATCAGGCAGGCTGATTTACATTGTATAGAAAGTAGGGGGGCCCAGCCCCAAGCCTGACCAAAATTTGCTGGATTCTGTCCCTCCAGGAGTGGAATTGGGCACTCATGGCCTGAAAGGGGGTCAAGGTTTGGTGTTATTTATCTTACAGTTTTATTGGGTTATATTTATACAATATTGGTGTTATTTATGTTGATTTTATTGGGTTTTATTTGTACATTATTAGTCTTATATTACAGTTTTATTGGAGTTTGTATAAAACGTCACTAGCACAGTAATACATTTGTATGAACAGAGCTGAAGAATGCGGGAGATCAGTCTCAGCAGCAGTGGAGAGCAGAAAAACAGAAGTGCAGAAAGATGGAATTGACAATGAAAATGATGGAGGAGGAGATCCACGACCTGAGAGCAGAGAAAGAGGCCCTTGACCAGGTGTGTGTAAGAGAGAAATGGAGGCTCCGATTTAAAACGCTTCATATGAAGTGTCTCCTCAAACTATCAAATGAACTGTTTATCTCATCTCAAGGTTGATCTTGATAATGTGTTTATGTTTTATGTGATGTGTTTGTGTGTGCGCGCTGCCAGATGCTGTTAGACAGGAAAAGGAAGTGGCGGCTGGAGCGGGAGCGGCTTCTGATGGAGCAGGAGGAGCAGCGCAGGAGCAGCGAAGAGGAGAACCAGCAGCGAAGAGGGCAGCTCAGGAGAGCCAGAGCCTGCACTGAAACACACACCAGACAACAGGTGAGCTTCATGAGGGTGACTGTGTTCTGTCTGTTTCTCAGTGTTTTGTTTTTAGTTCTTTGTCATTTATTTTTATTTTCATTATGGTTCAAAGGTAATTGATTTTCTTGCTGTATTTTGTGTGTGTGTGTGTGTGTATATATATATATATATATATTATATTAGTGTATCTATGTATGTATGTATGTGTACACAATATTGCCAAAAGTATTCACTCACCCATCCAAATCATTGAATTCAGGTGTTCCAATCACTTCCATGGCCACAGATGTAGAAAATCAAGCACCTAGGCATGCAGACTGCTTCTACAAACATCTGTGAAAGAATGGGTCGCTCTCAGGAGCTCAATGAATTCCAGCGTGGTAACGTGATAGGATGCCACCTGTGCAACAAGTCCAGTCGTGAAATTTCCTCGCTACTAAATATCCCACAGCCAACTGTCAGTGGTATTATAACAAAGTGGAAGCGATTGGGAACGACAGCAACTCAGCCACGAAAAATGACAGAGCAGGGTCGGCGGATGCTGAGGTGCATAGTGCGCAGAGGTCGCCAACTTTCTGCACAGTCAATTGCTGCAGACCTCCAGACTTCATGTGGCCTTGAGATTAGCTCAAAAACAGTGCGTAGAGAGCTTCATGGACATCATATCTTACCCTATGGATTAAGTGTGGGATGTCATTCAAATTCACATGCGTGTGAAGGCAGACGAGCGAATTCTTTTGGCAATATAGTGTGTGTGTGTGTGTGTGTGTGTGTAAATGTTGATTGTCATTTGATACATATTTTTTGTTGTGTGCAAGACCGGCATGTTTTTCTACTCTGAATAGCTGTTCTGCCGCTCTTGGCGAAAGCTAATTCTTGTAATTTGGCATCATCACCACCGGTAACAACACACAACAGGCAAGATCAGGTTCTCCTTAAACTCTGGCCAATAATTCTGTTCTCTTTTCTGTAACATTTAGTAGCTTAAAACATCATTTGACCAAACTGAAGGTGTTGTATACTGTTTTATGTGAAATTCAATTGTCATGCTCATGCTGTACACATACAAAACACAGCACACAGCTCTTCTCTCTCAGTCTGTCTCTCTCTCTCTCTCTCTCTCAGTCTGTCTCTCTCTCTCTCTCTCTCTCTCTCTCTCTCTCTCTCTCTCTCTATGAAGTAATTAGTAAAGCAAAACTAATTTTAACAATAGAAATGTTCATGCATACTGTGCATGCAGATGCCAATAGACATATACCTGTGTGAACATACCCAGACATATATGTAATTTGACAACTTATCTAATTGCTCTAACAGGCTGAGCTGGAGCTGGAGTGGCAGGAGAGGTGTGCTGCTGCAGTGCATGAGCAGAGAGTGAAACTGGAAGAAGTCATTAATCAGCTGCAGGAACAGGTACCTGTCTAACCATTTTTTTGTTTTGTTTTGTTTTTGTTGTTACATGAAGATTTTTATGCATATGTTTCAGTCTTAATATATGTTGTTCTTTTTGTATGTTGTAGTGTGCAACATTACAGAAGGAAGCAGAGAGTGAGAGACAACAGCTGAAGGGCCAGTTGGCTGTTCAGGTAAGGAACAGTACTGGTTTCCTTCTTCTCCAGTGGTCAAAATTATACTGGATTTATATATTTAAAGATATTAACACTGGTTTAATTACAACAATAAAACAATAAAAAAGACTAACATTCAAACAGCTGCTTGTTACGTTTGAAGCAGGTTCGTTCATGTACTCAGCCTGTTTGTACTCTGCATTTCACTGGGACATGAATGTGTGCATAACACGTCTGATACAGGTGAAGCGGGTGATGAATGGACTGTTCCACTCTCTGAGGACACAGTTCGATATGCAGGAGTTTTACACTGGTGACTCTGTTCTAAAGATTCTCCTTAAGACTATCAAGGTATGTTTGTCTGACCAGTCATTAAATAGGAACAACACACACAACAGTATTATCCAACCAATAATGAAAATGAGAAGCACAAAACTACTGTTACGCTGATCATGGAAATGATGCAGCATATTATGAAACTTCCTGCTGAGTTGCAGGCATATGTAACCCTGTAACGATTTGTAATCTTATGCAATCATATGCAACCTAAAAAGATGCGATATTTTGCATATTTTTGCGAGTTATTGCAAAGTAAGTGATAAGTCCTGACTACACTGCAACAGTATACCTGCCATACCTGCCTGCAGTAGCCTTAAAAAGTTTTTGGACAATTTAACCATTTAATCATTGGCAAACTTTAATGAAGTTCTTTGGATCAGTGATTTTCAATTCCCAGCCTGGGGAGCCATGATTCTCTGCCCCCAGCTCACCTAATCCAGCTAATGAAGAGCTTGATAATTACCTGATGAGCTATATCAGGTGAGTTGGGGCAGGGGATTACTGAAACTGTGCAGGGCAGTGGCAAAGCACCAGCCGCTTCACTTGGCCAAAAAGAAAAGTACAGTCTCTGGATGGATCTGTTTAAAATAAATGCAACTTGGTTTGACATTTTATTTATATATGAACTTAATTTAATATATTTTTAAGCATGACACGTCCACATTTTCTCTATTCACTGTATATCTGTACATAGATTTCTATGTTTTGAAGCAGAAATCACACTCATCCTTCACAACAAGGCAGTGGGGTTTTAGAATGTTGTGCACGGCACTGTCCACACTGAAATCACTTTTTAAGGCTACAGGCTACCACACACTGATGACACCAGAAACAGCGACAACATCAACATCCCCTCTGTACTCTGTCATTATTATAACATTATTTTTCAAACCCATTGTAAGCTTGATGCATGTCAGTTAGTCAAACCATGAAATGCTGCAATGGAGCATTCTGAAACTATGGTCTAAAACTGAATGTCAACCACTGGCATGCAGCTTTCAAAAATTCGAGTTCATACTGATCAAACTGGGTTTAAAACATTCTAAAACCAACATTCAGTTTAACTTAGTGGAGATTCCAAGCCTTCATTGCAGTTATAATGCTGTAGAAACATTGATCCTTGTTCTCTGTAATGATGAACAGATGAATAATACTGAACATATATGAATGAATAAGGAGGCTTTACTGTAGTGCCAGTGACAAAATGATCTTTTTTCTAGCAAGTGACCATGCGCCTTCTCGAAGGGCCTCAGGAGATGAAGTCTGAGGCAGATGATGAAGAGGAGGAGTATCTCTCTACAGAAGAGACAGGGAAAGAGGAGAACATGGAAGAAAGTGGAAAAAAACATGAGGAAGAGGATCATTTTCAGGTAAGCCTGGACCAGACCTATGTGACTGCAGATGAAACAGCCCACCTGGAATCATCTGAGCTGAGGAGTGATTCCTCAACAGCGTCAGTTCTAGATGGGCAGCCAGTGGACGCTCAGAGTGAAGGGCATGACAAGGACAATAACACTGGTTGAGGACAATCAGAACTCACATCACTCCACCCATACAAAGGCAATAGATGGCTGCTCCGAAGAAGCAGGTGGACAAAGTGTAGAACCATTTTTACTCAACTTCAGCATCCCTCACAACTAGTAGAGGCAATGGACACTTGCTGTTGAATGACTGACCAAGTTTTCTAATTTTTAAACCAACACAACTCTAGTATTAGCATTATTAACTGGACTAAGAGTGATTGCTGCTGAACTAAATTATGCTATATGCTGAAATAATCCCACCATTTCAAACAATATATCTGCTATGAAACAGATCAATTATCATATTACTTTAACTGTATTTATATCACTTTACTTTTTAAATATCCAAACTAAACAAAAGAAACTTTAAAACAGATTTTTTAAAGGCAGCTATATCAAGAATCTAAATGAATATATGTCATTATCAGATGTATTTACATGTAAGTAAGTGTTAAATAAAAAGTAATTTTAAGATTGTGTTGTTCAACATTGCAGCTATAAAGGGACACTTCAGTTGGGGGCTGTCAAGCAAGTTTATTTTGAAGATTCCTAATATCACACTAATAATGTACTAACATTAAAATTTGACAAACTCCAGACATAAAATAAAATGACATAAAAACCTATGGTAGATTTCTACCACAGGAGATACAAAAAGTCACAATCTTTCCACAATCCATACAGAGATGCAGTGTATGATGATGGAAAACACAAGACAAAATGACAGGGCTTCACATGTAAGGTAAACATACACAGCTTAATGTCATTTAAAGAGAGCCTAACAATAGATATTATATCAAGCACTGGAGATGGGTAGAATAGAGGCAATACTTTAATATTAACAAATACCAATGACCTACTCAGTCATACTTTTAGCCAGAATATGATGTATAAGTTTAAACTGTGGACTATTTGGTTTCAGCACATTTTCTACATAAGTAAGTTAATATGCATGAAAGATTGTACAGCATAGTGAAACTGATCGAGGGAACCTTTCCTCGTTTTAATATAGTGTTGTACGCTTAACATTCAGTTAAAAAAACGAGAGCAATGTACAGAGATGTAAGTGCCGTAAGGAAACCGGATTTGTTTAGTAGCTGGATCGCATTATTAAACAGAGCACAAAAAAAACAGACTGAAATGACAGACATTTATACTATAAACAGGTTTTAAACAGGTTTTTTTAACATGCAAACACATATTTAGTTATTTATATTTTATTAGCTAGATCATTCAGATCCTTCACATACATTTAGTTCTAAATGACATTTTCTTTGCTTTCTATATGAGTCACAGTTCAAAGCATGCTTAGGTATAAGAGCACTTAAGTGGACAGAAGTTGGTAAGGACTTCTTTAGCTAGTGGCTAGTGACAGCAACCAATTTGAATTGAAATGCTGTGGCAAGGTTTCAGGTTTTGGCTATAATCAAACTGTCTGGCCTAAATGTAAAGAAACATAAATCATTGTATAAATCGAGAAAGGTAAAAGGTCTTAGAGGGATCAAAAATGATGGGAGTGGACCTCAGAAGTGGTTTTCATCGAAAGAACAAAAACTGACAGAACATCCACTGAAAAGTCATGTGTTGAATTTATGTGATTTATATTTATACATCATTTCTACATGAATAAAATTCATTATATCAACACAATTTTGTCTTTGAGTTTACTTTTTGGCAATAACTTTGACGAGGTTTGACTTGGTGATGTCGGGTAATATGTGAAAATGTTTTATATTTTGGGGTGAATATTTCTATGAACATGAAGGCTGTTTTGACATTGAGGCAAGGCAAGTGATTGTTTATGTACAGCTTGACAGGTATATATGGCTGGAAGGTGATGCAATGAGTGAAATGAAACTACATATATAACATAAAGGTGAAATGCAACACCTTGATGACAAACACAACTACCGGTATGAAAGCACTCACTTAATGGGAATACAGCAAACACTTCAGTGGCCTATGGCAGGGGTACACACTTCTGGCCCTGGCAGGCCAGTGTCCAGCACAGTTTGGTGACGGCACTGCTCTGGCACACCTACTAAACCTGACAATAAAGAGATGGGCTTAAGCAGGGAAATCGCCAAGACACCCGTTAGAAACCAGCCCTCCAGAACTGGAATTGAAATCTACTGGTCTATGGGCTTTTAGGTTGGAATACAATCTAGGAATGGTGTTTACTCTGTTTTTCAAACGAACATCTATCTGCTGCATCTGCAAGATACTTTTGATTACCACAGACAATATTTTGAACACATTTCCCAAGGGCACACAAATACTAGATGCCAAAAAACAAGTATAATGGCCACTTGTTTTCTACTGTAAGAGCTTTTTGAGTCACTGAGTTTTCTAGGAAACATCCGATTTACTGTCCGTGGTAATCAACTGTACGTTGTACAGATGGCAGACAGAGATTACTTAGATAGAAAAAAGCAAGAATATTCCTGTAGTCAGGTCATTGGTAATTTGCAGTGGAAACCATTTTAAGGCACAGACAGAAAAAAACTGCTGACCTTAAGTCACCCAAGCATGTCAAGATTGGAAAGTCATGTTTTTAAGCATTCTTTTGTTTTTTTTTTTAAGTAGATGAGTGTTGTGTTGTAACAGTCATGATTTGGTTAGAACAGACATAAGACACAAAAAAGGCACAAATACTTAAAATAGTGCAAGTACATAACATTGGAACCAGAACCAAGTAATCTTTAAGTACTTCCCTTCTCTTTTATATCACTCTAAGTACAGGACAGCACAGCACAATCTTACAGTTTCTGGTATTTTACATAATAAGATATAAAGGTTAAATGAGGTCACTGTCTAGTAGCATCTAGTTTTGCTGCAAGAAATACTCCCGTTTTATTGGCCAGTTGAGGTGTGAAAGTGCAGCAGTGAATGAATTGTACAGCATTTTAAACGACAGACGAATCGCAGCCTACCACTTCATGCAGGTAGAGTGAAACTGGACGAGTTGTAGGAATGACCCGAGTGCGTGAATGGTCAGACCGGATCAGGATGCAGTTTGGAAGGTTGCCGGGTTTATCCGTGGTAAAGGCGGATGCGCTGAGAGATGGTGCTGCGGCACAGCGGGCATGAATGCAGGGCATCGCTGCACACCTGGCAACAGCACACGTGTCCACAGGGCAGGAAGACCATTTGACACTAGAAAAATAGACAGAGCGTACATCATGAGTCTCAAACCTTTTCATTATGTATTTTACCATTTTACCATTCAAATACTGTACTGTTGTCCAGAGCTTGCACCTAATTCACTCATATGTGTGTGTGTATATATATATATATATATATATATATATATATATATATACACACACATATATATACATATATATGTATATACACATACACACACATATACATATATATATACATATACACACACACACACATGAGTGAATTAGGTGCAAGCTCTGGACAACAGTACAGTATTTTAAAAAAAATGGTAAAATACATAATATATATAAATATTTAAGATTTAAACATTAATTTCATTAATGTAACATTAATTTAACATGTAATTACCCACTCCTATAGAACAAGGCTTCAAGATTCTACATAGCATACACAGCTTGAACAACCTCTTATTACATTTTGTTAACTCACGTTACTCAAACTCTTTCTTGTATTACATACGCCTCCATTAAACTGTTCTTCAAGCCAAGAGTCAGAGTCACTGGTCAAGAATCAACCCTGGCCAAGAATCAACCCTGACCAAACATGTATTTCTGCAGGCTGGACCAACTCCAAATAGGTGGGACAAAAATCCAAACAGGTTGGTCTTAACTGCAAATGGGGTTGCATTATGTTAAATGCTTAGTTATTGGTCTAAAAGAAATGTATGCAAACAGGCTTAACTTCTTAACGTCCTGTGCACTTCACAACATTTTGTGCTTAACTTGTTAAAACTCTTTTACCTTAGCTTAGCTTTACCTATTATCTCAATGCTATAAAATATTGGCCTTTTAATCTAGTATAATATGCATAATATGCAGCAAATATAAAACGTCATCATACTGGAAATTGCCGTATTTTTTCTCATGTAAAAATGAGAAATAGATTATTAAAAAAAGGGGGCATTAGGATAAAAAAGATTTTATATATATATATATATACACGTTCCCACCCAAGGTTTCTGTTTAGTCAAAGTAAGTTTATTACCATTGTTTTATTGAACTTTAATCACAAAAATGTGTTTTATTTTATTTTAATTTTCTTTTTTTTCACAATAAATCAAAAACCCTTTGAGCACTATTACGTTGTCTTGTGGAATTTTTATGTGGCCTCTTCAGTTGCCGAGGGCCACGCAACACATATAATACATTATGTAATGTGAATCAAATGTGTAGCTGAATGACAATAATAACTTTATTATAGACTTTGAATGGGTGAAGAGGTCAGCTCTGAGCCTTACCCCAGCCTCCATGCACACTACACACTCAGAGCTCCCAGGTCCATCCACAGGGCTGGGAGCTGTAGGCGTAAGAGGGGTTTGAGGCGTTAGGGGGGTGCTAGGGGTCAGTGGTGGGGTCAGCTGCTGTTGCAGGGGGGCACTGGGTAAAAGTGGACCAGCTTCTGGTTCCTCCTGGAGTTTCTTAGAAGAACCTGAGTAGTGAGACATTTAAGTGACTTCTAATATAAACAACTTCAAAATACAATTGTTCTATAAACAATTATAGGACACATTACAAACATTGCATACATTACACAAAACAACTGGTTCACCATCTTACTTTGACACATGTTAGGTACATAATATACAAGGGAATTTACTGACAAATTCAAAGAGATAGTAGGACAAAGTGCAGTAAAGAGAGAACATGTAGGCTAGTGAGTAACTGTCCATGTATCAAATGAACTGAGTAAGGTACACTGACCAGAGAGTAAAGTACATTATATGAACTTCCAAAACATTTGTAAGAGCTGAACATCAATTCATTTAATAAAAGACTTGGCACTCTTAAGAAAGTATGGTGTTGCTTACTTGGCTGTTCTCTAGCCCAGTGGAGGAGAGATTTTTGCACACCCACTTCACTGATCCCCAGCTAAGATAGCAAGAAGACAAAAATGTAGAATTAAATATATGAGACTGTGTGAAAAAGTAAACAAACTTCAGGCTAAACGTGTCTTTAGTTTTGCACTTGTGCTTTGATGCTAATATGACTAACAAAAACCCCAGCAATTAGCATCATGCAATCTGCATGCCTAAATCATCACACACATGCATCAAACCGTATCTGTTTGTTACGTGATCTCTAATAGATTTGCTTTTGTGGTTTCTGTCCCTGCATGGCATAGTGCTCACTATAATAAAAGACAAAAGTATGTTGCATAGTAAAACAGTAGAAGCAGCCATTTTGAAGCCTGAGGTTTTGTGCATTTTAGGGTAAGGTGAGAGTGTTGTATTTTTTCTATTAATGAGAGATGATGATTAAGAATAACATAAGATTTTTACTAGATGAGGTTACTAATTACCATAAAACATTATTAAACATACAAGCAGAAATAAAAATCCATAAGAGAAGGAGGACAGACCTTGCTGAGGTCTTGGGTGGTCATGTGACGTAGAGCCTCTGCTGTGATTCGATGATGAGCTATGACTGGCAGGTAGTGCTGGGCAGACAGTTTACACAACAAACTGACTAGATCTTTATCCACACCAGCTTCCTAAGAGGAAGAAAGAGGAGAGTGTTTCTGCTTCTTAGTTATGATTAAGAGATGCAAGACTTGCAGGAGTCGAACTGCTGAACGGGCTGCAAGTGTGCTAACCTGCATTCGTAGAGACAGCGGCTTTGCATCCAACAGCCTTTGATACTGGATCATCCAGTAATTCTGCTGAGTGGAGTCACTCTTGAGCTCCATCTCCATCTAAAAGAAAATGACATCCATACCTTCAGCCAACAACAGAGCTTGGCTTAACAAGGACTAAAGTACCACACAGCAATGATCAAGAATGGATTCTCACTATTAGCAAGCAGTACATAAATACTTCACAATGCTATGTAAGAGTTTTGCCAAGTACCGGAATTTAGAAGTCATGGTAAAAAAGTGTTCAGTGGGTTATACAGAAAGTATTAGCCATTAACTATTGAAAAACCAAATAGTGTTTAACATTTTTCTGTGGCACTTCAATGCGTCACGATGTTTAGTGGAGCTGTTTCACTAATTGGGAAAACTTGACTGTACCAGTGTTTAAATATCAGTGTTTAAAACTTGACCATTTTTGAAAATAAGCATTGTCTTCTTTAACACCATTGTTCAAAACCAAAACATGACATGCTCTCTTCTTTAACAATATTTATTTAGTCAAGTCAAGCTTTCCCTACTTTCTAAGTACATGTAAGAAGTATTTAAAACATCTTTTGTTTACAATGTATCTGTTCACAAACGCATAGCGTAATGCCTCTAAAAGCTCTCTCACAGAGTTATTATAAGAAAAGGTTATAAACATGCCGTCTGATGCCTGAGACATTGTTTTACATTGTTATACAATAGTTACATCTGTTTACAATCATTTTATTTACATCTCAACCACTGAATTATGCAGAAATTTAGAAAAATCGGTGGAATTCCCCTTAAATTTGTGTAAGCTAGTCCTGGGACAGCAGTGGCCTTACCAAGTTCTGCTTAAGCTCCATCTCTCTCTGGTCCTTCTGCTTCAGCAACTGCTGCAGCATGTCTGTCAGAGCTGTCCTCTGCTCCGCCAACACTTCCTGTCACAATAAAATAAAGAAACTGAGGTCAATAAGAATAAAAAAATACAACTTGGCTTGGTAAATATGGTGCCAGGTGGATAGTGACAGAAGCAGAAGAACATGTCAAAAAGAACAAAAATATTGATGGACGCAAAAATGGTCAGGGAACCTGATGCAATTCATCTACAAATTCTAGAATTTTTTACTAGGGGTGTAAAAATGCACGAATGCATCGTGATGCATCAATCTGAAGGTGGTGAGTCAAGTGGACCAATTGTGGAATAATTTGGAGTAATATTTATGCACTCATTTAGTTTTGGCCAAAATAAAATTCTCAGATATTCAAAGTTAATTTATACTGATTTTAAAAAAAGGGCTTGGTGTATTGTTTTATTATGTATAGTACTGGGCACCTAAACACCTAAACATTATGGTTTAAACCATTTGTTTTTGCCAGTAAAAACATCATATATCTTTAGAATAAATGCAAATAAACATAAATACCATAAAAAAACACAAGAATTTCTAATTTTGAAAAGTAGTTGATGTGAGCTAGTTTGGTTCCAGATTTCTCATGGACACTTCTCCAGTCATTGCGTGGGTTGGTTCAATTGCATCACAAGCACACCTGATTTAACGTAACGAAGTACTGATTAGCCAACAAAGAATTGATGAGAACTCCACAAGGAGAGGATTGGTTAAGCAAACACACTGACAAACTTAAAACCACCATTTACTTTATTAATGTTATTTGTATTAAGTGTAATATTTGAGTTTTTATGTATGCAAATACATGCTTACTGCCCAAATAAACAGCTTTTAGATTATAATTTTCTAAGATGCCTAAAACTTTGGCACAGTACTGCATATTCCACAAATGTGTACATATCTCTTCACATTTGTGCATTCAGTATATTTTTAAACAATAATAAGTAACAAACTAATAATATATCACCTATATTTATACATTATACATTGAATATATTAATAACCCATTTTAATACATTATTTAATGTTATTATAATAGTATAATAATAACAACAATATGTTTTGTTACAATATGTTTATTTATATCAAATCAAATCATGACGGAGTTTGAGATTTTGTGATAATATTGAATCATTTCCTGAATCACAACTGAATTTAAGATTTACACCCCTAATTTTCATTGAAACAAAACAACTGAAAAGTAAAACAGTTATATAGGCCTCTACATCCCTTACTGAACAACATAAGTGCTATTCTACACACACAAAAAAACACTGGTCTACAGATGAAGCCAGGGACATGGGAAGACGTTGGGGTGCCTTAGAGGGCTGCGCCACTCCCAAATTTCAGGACTGTTTAACTGCAGCCTCTAAAAATAATTAACAGATAACAATCTGATCACAGTAACGACCTGTGTTTGCTTGTTTTAGGCCAGAGTTTAAATTATTTTCATTTTATGATTTTTTTATATACTTTCAAAACATGTAGTAGCTGTGCATTTTCATTCTAGAGAGCCAAAACGTTTCCCTCACCAACTGTTGGCTGCTTTGGGCATGTGTTCCTAAAACACAAGCAAGTAAGAGTATGCAGTATGCAGAGTTGCAGACTAGTCCTGTGACCCAAAGCAGCCTAACATTGTTTTTTAAATGTAAAAAATTCAACAACTATTTGCCACATCTTGAATATACTTATTTTCCAACCATTATATGTCCCGCTCATATGCATTCAGGTATTTAATTTTCAGTGTGCAGTTTAACCTTGGGTGTTACACAGTTTCTGTGGTTCACGGTTCAACAGTCTAATTGGTCACCACTCAGATCATTTGCATACAGTTTTTCCAGCGTGAGCAGTGTGTGCAATCGTGGTTTGATGTGTCAATTATATGTGCATTGTCGCATCTCACCTATTTCATGTAAATTATCCAAAAAAGAAAAAAAAGCATATATTTTTCAGGAGGGTGTGTATATGCTGTACATATGCTGCTTAAAATTTCAGAACCCCAACTCAGAACACCTTCCCACATCCTTAGATGAAGCCACCACAGCACCTACTTTCCAAACATACCTGCATGTTCTCTGAATCCAGATTCCTCCTTTTAACCTCCAGCTTTGTCAGCTGCATTAATTCTGCCTCAATTAGCTTAATCTAGAGACATGGAGACACAGGGAGGGTGAATGGGCCCAATGGAGCCAAAAAACAGAACAAATGAGAAAACACAGCCACCAGTAATGTCTGAGCAATATGAGCATTGGACTGGCGGCAGTAAGCAGAAGGGGTGGACTGAAAAAGCTAGCCAAATCAAAAGAAGAAAAAGAAGAAACAGAATATTTGTAATGGAAATGATCTCTGAGCATTTAATTTCTAAAGCCCTTGTTTATATCTACCTCAACACTGTAAGCCAATGGATGTGAATATGTTTAAATGTCTAGGATAACGTAGTCATTCTAGCCAGGTTGTGTTTTCACTATTTTGTAGCCATGTGAATCCCATTCTAGTCAGCTCTGCCTATGTATATTAAGAGGCCATGATCAGGCAAAATCAAGTAAAGCAGGTTTAAAACCCTCTGTGAGATGACATCTGGTCTTAAACCTTAAAACAATGGTTTAGCAAAAAATCTAACTGCCCAAAGTCTGCTACTTTAGTAGCAGTTTTTTTTTTTTCAACCGTTTTTATAGATTGAAATATTTATTTCAGTGGCAAGCTTTTATTACTCTTCAGCTACAATAGCCTTGTAGTTACAGTGCAAAATGAAAGAAGCAAATTTCAAATTTCAGTCACCAAATATGTCTTGGCTGATCAACTATATTTGGGCTAAGGGGGGAAACTGTATTTATTCAGTTTTGGCAAACTTTTGCTTTATGGTTATATCCAGTTGTATCTACCTGATTGCGGATGTAGCCATGCACACTGTCTTTTTGGAGCTGCAGGGCTTCAAAGGCTGCCTTCTGCATCTCCTCCTGTAGGACAAAGCAAAGATCAAGTTCCACAGGGTCATACTGTCCTTTATGAAAGAAAGCAACAATTTGGTAAAAAAGGAAAATTAAAAGAAATACTAGAGCACCCTCTCTAAATACATTACTTTACTGGAAGGTTCTTTACCTCCTGAAGGATCTGGCTAATGGCTTTGCTTTTATCTAGCTGCTGCAGGGCCAGCACATGCTCAAACCTCTTGTCCAAGGTCTCCATGCTAGAGAGAAAGAGATATAACCAGAGTTGGACATTTTAAAAACATGCTATTTTTGTATAAATCTGACAGTGAAATTTGCTTGTATTGTACCTTTTGCAGGCTTCAGACAGCATGCTCTGCCTCCTGGTCTCACTAGCCTCCTGGAGCAACCTCATTGAGTAGCTCTCAGACAACATGGTCTGCATGGCAACTACAGACACAGCATGAGTTATTATTGTGAGGTAGACACATCATAGTAGTGTTTTATGTCTGGAAGTGGCTATAAGTTTCCATTGCTTTATAGCTACATTAGCCTTGTGGCTCCACAGCAAAACTACAGAAATGAACTTGAATACCAAAAACATTTTAGCTGATTAACCACATTTGGCTGAATCATCGCTTTAAGATAATATTTTTGTCCTTTCTTTCTAATTGAACAAAATTTTGTTTCCATTGTTTCATGCCGTGAGATCAATAGAATTTTGGGATTATTTTTAAAATAATAACATAAAATAATAAATAAACTACATATCCCATGCTCACCTGCTACTTCTCTCTTCCTCAGAGAGTTTGCTTCTTCCTGTGTGATGGCAGTAAGGTGTTCCATGCGAATTCTTTAGACAGACAAAAGTTATTTTTATAATTACTTAAAGTAGTAATTGAGTGATCTAGTGACTATTTTGTCAATTAAGTGAGTAATCAGAGGTTTAAAAAATGGCCAAACATTAAAAATAGTTTAAACTGATTTATAAGAAGTATACACTCTATCAACACTTTATTATATAACACCTGTACATCTACTTATTCATGCAATATGTGTGTGCATGTGTGCGCATAGGCTGCAGTCTGTACTCACTGGTCTTCTTCCAGAGCCTGCAGAAACTCAGCACTCTTTGCTTGGCTGAAAACATAAGTATGCATGCATTGTGAGATTCACATCTAGTGCTGCACAATATATTGCATGACAATGCCGTATAATATAATGCAGTAATTATATCACAGAAATGTGCAATATGTTTTACTGTGTGCTGTGAGCATACTGGCCAATCCTTTTGGTCAGAAATCTTGAAGGCCAATCCTTGATTACATCACATCATAGGTTTACTAACGTGTTTTCAATATTTTGAAAGCTACAGTATATTGCAATTGCAATATGGTATTTTGTACTTATCATACAGCCCTAACTGGATTATTGAACTACAAACAATTAGATTCATTTTCAATTTTTAATACATTTTTTTTGCAGTACTTGTCACAAGAACCTAAAATATCGAAATGACTCCCAAACAATATTGTTCAGTCCCTAAGGGAACACTGAGTAGATCACTGAAATTCTGCAATTCTTATAAGTAACACTTTACTTTGATTATTCAGTATATATGCTTTGTAAATGCTCACTTTGTCTTTCACTAACATTAACTAACTTAACATTTCTTTAAATACAGTTTCTGGTTTCAGATTTTGAAATCACTGGTAGTTAACTGAACTGTTATATAAGCAACTGGGCATCTAGCGTTATACCTATCAGCAATTCAAAGTGTGGATTTGAATACCTCTCCCCTAAGCCTCAACCTAAACTTAACCTTAATCCAAGACCTAAACCTAATACTAAGCCTAAGGTTGTTTATAATCAGCTCAGTTTCACAAGACAGCACTTGTAATGTTGCTCAACATTTTTAGAATTAGCAAATCAAACTGAAATTTAAAAAGATATTCCTCATTCTCATCCAACCACACCATTCTCTCACCGTTTGTTGTCCAGCAGCAGGTTGGCAATGCGGGTAGCTAGGCTGGTCTCCGCCTGCCGGACTTTCTCCAGCACCCTCTGCCTCTCAGCCTCCTGGGCTTTCTGCTGCTGACACATGTCCTTCTCCAAACGCTCCTGCTCCTGAGACACACACACAGCTCTAAAGTGATTATATAGCTAACAATTTTATATGAACTACCAATCAAAAGTGTGTCTTATTAGGGATCCAAACATGACATGCTGAAACCCTACTGTTTTTTTTTTCAATTAAGTAAAAAAAAAATGCTGCAAAAGTTTAGTCAAGATAAAACATATGTTTAAGTGTCTTCCTTGGTATGGAGAATAAGTTTTGCCTAAATAATGTTTTCTTTTGCACATTTAAAGCAGTTTAATAGCAGTAAACATGAATCATCTGTACTATATTAAATTACTGCAAACTGATAATGCTCATTTGTATTTAAAGCATTGTGGAAAAACTAGGTGATCCAAAACTTTTAATGGTGTACGGATCAGCAGTTACTGTGGATACCAGTTTGACGGACAGCAGCATGCCCTCTTTGCGGGAGTTGCTGAGGACGAGGAGCTGCGCTTGTTCTCTCTGCTTTTCTTCCAGTTCTTTCTCAAAGTTCAGCTTCTCCAACTGCTTCTGCTCCTGATACAGCCAGCAAGATAGACAGAGAGAGAGATCTAAAGAGTCAAAGCACTCCAACACTTAACAATGAATCATTTAAGACTAATCCAACATACCTTTCTCTTCTCATAATCCATGAATTTGCTCTGCAAAATGAAAGACTTAGTATCAAACCAGTTGCCAAAAATCGTACCATATACAAAGCAATTCCCTGTCTCTTATATTTTTCCCCCAATTTTCCTCCTTACCCCAAATCTAGTCGAACAGCCAAGACAGCCAAGTTTGGTGTGTGAATTTTGCTTCTTTAGTTTGGTGCTTGAGCTACAATGCTAATGTGGCTAAACAACAATGGAAACATATAGTCTGCCAATTACACATGCCTAAATCATCACATACTCGCCTCAAACCAGTTAAACTGTTAAGCAATCTCATACAGAATTGGTTATGTGGTTTCTGATATTATTTATGCTGTTAGTGATAAAAACTGACAAAAGTAAGGGCAAAACTCAGGCTTCAAGACAGCTGCTCCTACTTTTTCTACCTATATAATGTACTTTTGTCCATTTTTATAGACACCAGTGTGTCAGAAACTATATAAGCAAGTCTATTTGAAATTTACTGTGTTCGAACATCTTGGATCTTGGACATAAAACCTTATTTCACATGCTAGTGATGTCTATCCAATATTTTTAAAAATATAAGAAATACACAGGTGTAACAAACAAGGCAGTAAAAATAGATGTTGCTAAAATTTTAATAAAGATTTAATACAGATACCCAATGCCGTATCACAATGCTTGACACCAAACAATACTACAACAAAATTTTAAAAACAGAAAAATATACACAGGAAAATATTTACATGTCAAGATCTCATTTAACATGTTCAGATGGGAAGATTAACAGTGAGATAAAGCAAAGCAATATAACCTGACCTTCATCACACTGTGTTTAAAACCAACAGAAAATGGGTTGTATTTTATGTTAATAAAGAGCATAATGTCACACTCTTGGATAAATCTCTTTACTTGTTTGTGTTAGATATGTAAATGAAAATGCCCATCCAAATTAGAACACTCAATCTGATTTGCCTATAGACTCTCAAAAATCAAGGCTCCTAAATGGTTACTGGCTGTGTTTCCAGAAAAAAGTGGTACCAAGGAGGGTGTTTCCAGAAAAAAGTGGTACCAAGGAGGGTCGCAGTGGCACTTACTATCCACAAACGGATGTGCAAAAACGCCTTATGCAAAAAAAAAAAAATTAAAAAAAAAAGACAACTGCTGCCCTAAAGAACCTTTTAGTGGTGAATTCTTTCAAAATAAATTTTAATGGAAAGAGATTTTGATTTTTACCCAATTATCTCCCCAATTTAGTCGTTTCCAATTCCACCCGCTAGTTAGGACTCCCCCAGTCACACGATGCTATCAACGCTAGGAGGGTGAGGGCTAACACAGGCTTCCTCCGAGACCTGTGAAGCCAGCCACCGCTTCTTTTCGAACTGCCGCTCACGCAAAGTCACTGGACAGCCGAACGCGCTCGGAGGAAAGCGCCAACCGCCAGATCTGTTACGTCAGCTAACAGACGCCTTCGCTGACTAGCATCGCGTTGAGTGATGGGGGGAGAAGGAGGGGCCATCCTACCCACCCAGAGAGAGCGAGGCCAATTGTGCTCTCTCGGACTCCTGGCTACGGATGGCTGTAGCATCACCAGGGATCGAACTCGCGATCTCCTGATGATAGGGCCAAAGCTTAGACGGTTGCGCCACTCGGGAGTGCCGGAAAGAGATTCTTGAGAAATCTTTTGAAGAACAGAATGCAAAGGTTTTAAATAAAGTATTAAATGTATTGAAACTAAAAAAAACATTTGCTGGACTCTTACCTGCCAGGCTACATCCTCGCCATCCACACAGTCAACATTCTGCTTGCTGCCATCGTTCTCCAGTACAGGCAGCAGGTACTGAGAGGGAGGACAGTACTCCACACCCAACTCTACAAAACCACATTACTAATTAGTCATACTGACTGCACCTCTCACCTCTACAGTGTGTTTGCAATTAAATAAAAAGTCAGAACAACAGTGCAAAAGATGCTCCAGTACCAGATAAAAGTTTGGTCATCTGTATGCTGAACGCATACCATCGAATGTATGTTGTTCATAACCATTTTGAAATTTAAAATAGAAATACAAAATATTTATCTACTTTCATATACAAATATGTCTGAAAATTTGTAGACACCTGCTCATCAATGGTTCTTCTGAAATTGAGGGCTTTAATAGGGAGTTTATCTCCCTTTACTGCAGCAATAAGACTCTACTGAAAAGGATTTACACTAGATGTTGAAACTTTGCTGTGAAAATTTAATTGCATTCAGGCAAAAGATCCTTGGTGAAGTCATGTAGTGATATGATTAGTTCTGGACCACAAACCCCACTCCAACTCATCGCAACGATACTGAATAGTGCCTATCACTCCAGAGAACACAGTTCCACTGCTCCACAGCCCAAGGCTGGAGAGCTTTATACCCCCCTTACTGACGCTTGCTTCTCAGCATGGTGACCTTGCAGCTCCTCTAGAGTGTCTCAATCTATTGGAAATGCTTTTTTGGAGATTATACAAGCTGTTCTGTGCAACTGAATGCCTGTGTCAGCAATGGGTGCACATTAATGTAACTGATTCAGTAATTACAAGGTGTGTCTGGATATTAAAATGGCATCCTTACCTGAGCACAGGTAGCGCTGGATCTCTTCTGTGCCCACTGTACAGACTGAGGCAGGTGGGTAGTTCATAATACATGCATCCAGAGTCAGGCTCTACACATAGACACAAACCGACAGAAAGATTCTTCACTGGTATGTTTTGGCTGTCTCTTAACTAAAGAGACCTTGAGCTTAGCCTAGCTTTAACAATAACACTTCATTACAAATATCCCGGACCAAATACATCCAGCACATAGACCAAAGGCATGCCTGTGCTCAAACAGGTCTTAGGCTAAGGTCAAATTATCAGGTTGAAGTACAACTTTTTGCCTTAATGTAACATAGATCAAATATTTTCAATTCAGATCTGACCCAATTTGGCTACAATTACATTACAGGCCTTATAGCACAATTCCTATTTTTCTCTCAGATCCAATTTTCGCCACACATTTCACATTTGTGTGTGTAAAGCTACTTTCAGACTGCAAGTAAAAACGGTGCAATTCCATTTTCAGTTTGGTTGTTCACATTATCTTTTTAATGTGGCATGTATCTGACATTAGTCTGAACAAATCACGTTCACGCGCAAAAGAACACTGATCCAACCAGCACACTTATTCAACAAACACAGCAAACACAGCTGTAATTCATCTTTCCCAAAGATGTATAGACTTCTTTCATATGATGCCAAACCTGGAGAGCAATCAGTAGACACCAAAACAGCAGCACTTAACAGTTTACAGAAAAGAGTTTTTTTTAAAAATGAATTTCTGTGCTTTGCATGAATTATGAAAGTCCCTCAAACAGAGTATGGATCAATAACTCAATAACTTTCGTTTAACCGCTGTGTATAAGTATGCCAGCAAAGGGAACCAAATTAAGTGCCAAGACAACAATATATACCAGTTCAAGAGATAAGAGATTTATTTTAATAGATAAGGATTTAGTTATATGGACAAGCATGAAAAAATCCAAATCACTACCATCATGCGAATGGTCCACAAGCATCATCAACAACAAAGGAACAAAATAGCATCAAAGCCTTCACCACAAATACTCTTAGCTCTGATCGGCTCATCAGCTGTTCATGATTAGGTACAGAAGGTGAAAAGGGCCACATGCATTAATGGTTTTAAACTACAGTATTACTGCTACTAACTTCAATTGAGCCACTACTGCAATGTGGATCACACTGGATATGACAATGTAATGACTGCATGCAGAGTCGGGGGAAACATTCTCAACTGCTATCAGCATATCAGCACAAAAATGCGTCGGATTCACATTCCAAAATCTCCAAAGCCTTCCCAGAAGGGTGAAGACTGTAATAACTGCAAAATGGGGAAGTGGCAACTCCTTATAAATGATCATGGTTATGGAATAGGACATCCAACAACCTCCACATATTAATCTATAACCGAACTAGGACCCAATACAAAAGTCAATCAAATCTGATTTGAAAAGATCAGATTTTTGTGTTCACACAGCTCTGAAAAATCTGTGTCACACTAGGACAAAAAAAATGTGTTTGTGCCATTTGAACCTAGCAATCATAAAGGCAGCCATTCATATGTGGTCCGACTGAATAGCTGAACTGTTCTGAACAAATAATCACTGCCAGATTGTCATTTAGCAAACTTGGCTAGTAATTCACTGAATTGTTGTTATTGTTCTTGGCACATTTGGATTATTCACGTGACACTAGAGATTCAGACGTTCATCCAGGTCCTTTCAGGGCAGAGTTTTGTTTATACTAATAGCAGACATAGGTCAATTCTAAGAAGGATCTGCTGTGAAAAATGGGAACTGAGCAATAAGGATTATAATGTGAGCATAGCTTCAGTTTTACCTCCAGTGTGCGGACATTGGCCAGTTCTTTGGGCAGCTCTCTGATGTTGTTCTCACTCAAGTCCAGCGTGCGTAGACTGCTCATGCACCCCACAGACAAGGGCAGCTCACTCAGGCAGTTCCCTTCAGATAACACAATTTCACCATCATTTACTTTCTGACTTAATTTAGCCAACAGAAATGGGTAATATGACAATATGCTGTACTGTGAAAAATTACATCATGATAACGCTGATCTTTCTTAAACATAAAATTAGAAAAACATTATTTAATCATTTAGTTTTTCATAGCCATGTTTAAGTGTACTTTTTTTTGGTGTGATTGCTCATTTGCAAACTTCACTCTCATGAAAATGTCTTCAAATATTGTTTGAGGAACATGACAAAGAGTTCAAGGTGTTGCCCTGACCACCAAACTGCCCAGATCTCAATAAAAGCAATGATCTGTGGGATGAGCTGCAACAAGAAGTCCAATCTGTGACAGCTGCTCCTCGCAGCTTACAGGAAAGGGTTTTCTGCTAATGTCCTGGTGCCAGATCACCTTACGAGATCTTGCAGAGTCCATGCTTTGGTGGCACACACAGGACCAACAGCACATTCAGCAAGTGGTCTTAATGTTTGTGAAATCATAATTTGACAAAAACCCAACTAAATAATAATTCACACATTCAGAATTCATTACTGGGGGGCTCCCGAGTGGTGCAATCGTCTAAGCATTGGCCCTATTATCAGAAGATCGTGAGTCTAATCCCTGGTGATGCTACAGCCATCTGTGGCCAGGAGTCCAAGAAAGTACAATTGGCCTTGCTCTCTCTGGGTGGGTAGGATGGCACCCCCTTCTCCCCCTGTCACCCAACACGATGCTAGTCAGCGCAGGCGTCTGTTAGCTGATGTAACAGATCTGACGGTTGGCGCTATCCTCCGACCGCGTTCGGCTGGTAGTATCATGTGATTGGGGGAGTCCTAACTAGTGGGTGGAATTAGAGGAGAAATCGGTGAAAAATCAGAATTCCTTAATGGGTCACAAGGATGCACATTAGCAGTATCTGCAAAGGTTCTACTTTTTAAAGTCAATATGAATCAAAAATTATAGCATGTTTTTTTCCGTACCGTGGCATTACTTGAGTGAAACATGGTATCAGGCAGCTACCTGAGCGTTTCACTTAATAATAGGTGGGTAGGGAAGAAGGGGAGGTTAAACATGATATTATTGGTTAATTATTTTCTCTCCCACTGGTGCACAGTGACATAATCAAAACACAGAAGACTTTTTAGGGCAGACATTAGTCAAAACACTTTGATCAAATATCATGTGAAAATAAGAATTTGGCTTTTTAAATGATATGATATGATATGGTGAATTGTGCTTAATATGACCAGAGACATGAAATGAAAAGTTGATTTTGATTTTAGGTTGAATTTAAAATATAAAACAAAGGTGCTAAACATGGCACTTCAGAGCAATGCCACAGAAGGATCACTTTCGGTTCCCTAAAGAATGATTCTTTATGAAGTTCTTTAAAGGAACATTTATTGGAAGCTTTTTTAGGGAACCAAAAGTGGCTATTCTGTGGCATCGCTCCAAAGAACTTTTCTTTGGCTCCTTTGTTTTTTAGGGCATAGCTAAACCTGACTCTAACTTAAAGCCACACCTTTTACATTAAGAGTCTGCAGATTCCGAAGATCGCCTATAGACTCTGGAAGCGTCTTGATTTGGTTATTTTCTGCATTCAATACCTGGAGAACGATATCAACAATCACTATAAACAACCCAATGACAATTTGACCATACAAATGCAGTGATATACAGTAAAAAAAAAGAACAATCTTACCTGCAGGGCAGACAGCTGCCCAATATCATCTGGTAGTGAGGTGAGCTTGTTTTCATGCAGGTCCAATACCTTAGGAATAGACAAAGTGGGGCATTTACATTGGGGTTAACTGTGATATGAAGATTTTTTCAAATCTTTGTCACAAGCTTGAATTTCACACCTTTATAGTTGCTAGGGCACTGATGCTGCAACCTTTGGGTAACAGTGACCTCAGCTCGTTTCCATGGAGAATGAACACCTGCAGTGTGAGTGGAAAATGCTGTAATCTACGTCTACAGGAATAGGCAAATATTTATGAACCCGTGGTCAAATTACAAGTTTTATAAGTAAAAAGTTAAAATAAGTTAACACCTCTTCTACAGGGAATACACTTTACTGCACAATTTATATATTTTTGCTGAGTTCAACATATTGGGAAAAATATCAAATGTGCAATAACTTTTGTGCACAGGCCACATTTTATTAATTTTGCATTATTTTTTCCAATATGAAGCGGAAAATCAATTAAACATTTATTTGACCAGGGACACTCAAACTTTGCATATGACCGCATTTCTGTTTAAGTAGATTGAAAAGTAGAACCTGACCTTTTTCTGGAGCACCTTGCAGATGGAGAAGGCACTGGAGGGCACCTATAGGCAATATCCATTATCATCATATACATATACAGTGCTGTGAAAAAAATATTTGCCCACTTCTTGATTTTTCTCTATTTTTTGTTGCAGTTAATACTGGATTAGGTTTTTAAACACAAAGCAATACTGGACGAAAAAGATAAAGATATCAAACATGTGAATCAGGCATGTGGAAAGTTAATTTCCCTTTAAAATAAATAACCTGTTTCATGACCTTTAGCAGCAAATGACTGCAACCAACAATTCATAAGATATAAGCCTTTCACATTGTTCTGGAGCAATTTGAGCCCGCTCATATTTTCAGAATTGCTTTAATTCAGACAAAGTTGTGTGCAAAAGTTTGAGCACCCCTGGACGAACTACATATTTTGTTAATTTAAAGTAAATAAGTTAACACATCCTCTACAGAGTTTGCATTTCTACACATTTTAATGCCCCATTACTGTTTATTTGCAGAATTCGACATTTAGTGAAAAATGTTTTTTTGTATTTTGTATTTTATATTTTATGTTCTAACATGTTAAAAATATGCAATACAATTTGCAGAAAATGTCATATTTGAGTTAGTCCCCTGTAGAGAATATGTTACCTCATTTTCACATACAAAATCAACAAAAAAATGTTATTTGACCAGGGGTGTTAAAACTTTTGCATACAACATCGCTGCTTGTTTTAGGTCCTGCTACTGCATCTCTGCTTGGTTCAGGTTAGGACTCTGCCAAGACCACTCCAAAACATTTAATTTGTTTTTTTTTTAGCCATTCAGATGTTGGTTTGCATTTTTTTGGATCATTGTCTTGCTGTAAAACCCATTTCAGCTTCAGCTCAATGTTATTATTATATAGTGCATGGTGAACAATTAAAGCAAAATACAGTAGACAATGAGAACCCAAGTTTTTGTTGGGCCTAGCTGACTAATGGAAAGTGATCGGCTGTCCTAGCAGTGTAAGATACAAGATACTGACTCACAATGCAGAACTAAGAGTCTCTGATTGTCAATCACCTCAGAAAGCTCACAGCTTGAAATGTCCAGTATATCATCTGCTCCAGCCTCTTTAGACTACAAAAGAAACATAAAGGTAAGTTATGTTGTTCAGTGCAGCATCATTCACATTCAGGAAAGCTATAAAAAAATGAGGTGGGCAACTACCATTTGCTAACATTTTGCTGAGAAGATCGAAATGCTATAAAAATAAATACACACACATACTCACCAGACACAGCTGATACTCTAGTCGTTTCTTGGAATCCTCGCTTGGCTTTTTCTTCTTATAGAACAGAGGCATTCTGAAGTCACAGACCCTCTTTAGCCTGAAAAGCCTTTTCTGTATGAAGCTTTGCTTCTTGTGGTGGAGCTAAAGCGGAATTCCAAGGAAACAGGATAAATAAGAGTGAAACCTTCATACAAGCATACAACACCTGTCAGTTGTGTATTGCTATTGATATCGTATCTGTCTGTTTTGAGTAGTTAAACTGGACTGTAGCAATGTACGAACACACACAACATAACCAGCTATTACATGCTGATTAGCCACTTTCTGTCTATCCGCAGAATTAAAAACCCGTCCGAAGTTTAAAAAATCTCAGCCTAAGCCTTAAAATTACAAATAGTTGGATGACACGTTAGCCACTTCAGCTGCCTTTGAGTTAACCAGATTGCCTAGAGATAGGTAGTTAGGGTTAGCTAGCTGGCTAAGTTATATAGAACTAGCCAGATGACTGTTTTGTTCTATACTCCTTTAAATAAACCGAACAGAAAATATGACCTTTGAAAATATTTTTCCTATATATACAGTACCTTACTGCGAACTCTTCAATCGGATATTTTCAATTTCTATTGAGAAGAAACCTTCCTGTCCTCCTAGCATTTCCTGACATTAGTGACCACAATGTTTTGACTGACGTATGGTTGCGTATTAGATAGACCAGTCTCGCGAGATTTTGAGGCCTACAAAACAGTAGTGGTATTAGATGATACAGTCTCGCGACATTTTGTGCATTGCCAGAGAGTACCTGGACTAAGGAGATCTCACACTCTCAGAATATTAGGGGCACACTTATGAGCTCAAAATGAACGGAAATGAAAGGAGCTAAAGGCTTAAATCATAAATTAGTCCGTTTCAGTTCACTGCAGTTCACTCACTTGTTTTCATTTAAAGTAAAGTAAAAATAAAGTAAAAAAAAAACAAAAAAACATATCAAAACATTAATTAAAACATATTTAATTAAACATATTTCATTAAACCACATACGTTCTACATAAAACAATATGTTTAATTGATGTTTTGATGTGATCTATCCTGGTATTTTCCCGAAATATAATCAAGTTGGTATGTTTCTGACCATAAACGTGTTTAATTAATGATAATAATTTTAGTTGTTTAGTTCCATTCAAACCTATTCATTTTGGACTCGCTCACGCGCGCACTCTAGCCCATCTGTGGCGTACTACAGCGATGTTGGCCTCGAGGTCTTCTACAGTCTCGCGATATGTTGTAACCTATAATATCCCGCTCCGAGAGCGTGTCGTCCTTTCCTTTTTCACTTAGGTGGTGAAGGTGCAACAGTGATCGGTCGTCCCGAATCCGGGTTCATCCGACACCCTCACCAACTCAAGCCGAACTGAGCTCAGCTTCAACAGCAACACCATGCCTCCTAAATTCGACCCCAACGAGATTAAAATCGGTATGTTTTAAAAACGCCGACGTGTCGGTGGGTTTCCCAGCCTGCAGAGGCCTCGTCGGTTTCAAGGCCTCATGATGGATTCCTTCATTTTCTAGTCTTAAAAAAGCTTAGAAACGGGTTAATTATGGATTATGAACTGACTAACAGCCTCAGATGAGGTTTTGGATGAGCTGTAGGTTACGGTCCGAGTGAGCGAGTTAGCAGACTAGCCGGCTAAATATGTTTAACGTTATTTTAGCCTATGCTTTAACTTGCATCGTGTGTTTTATAACGAACGTTAGTTAGTTTTAGTGACCTTGGAGAATCGTTAGTTTATTTTGATAGGACTTGGGGTGTGTCCGCGGGTTATTAGATGTTAGAAACTACTAAACACGTGGTCAGTGCAGTGGGTTTAAGTTAGCTAGCACGTGAAAAGTACAGTGAGTCTGAAACATATTTGCACGTGAAGACACGAGATACCGCTGCTTGTGTCTCCACCGAGACCCCGCGGACTTAAAATTGCGTTCCATTCGAGTGATTAGCAAATGATCAAATCTTTCTTGAGCCAAATCAGGTGTTAAAACAGGAAAACCCCGAGCTGTGTAGTAAAGGCACGCGATCTATAGTGCTGTTAGGAAGCAGGGCTGTACACAAGGCTTTTATAGAAAGCAGTTTGAAACTTGTGGTGGTTCGGATTGTAAACCCGAGCAAGTTACTGATCAGCATAATCGAGTGGTGACATTTCATAGAAGTGGCGACCGTCTAAAACGAGTGTTTCCTTTCTGAACAATAAAGAATGGCAGGAAAAAAAACTCTAGGCTGGTAGTGGTGCAAAATCTGTATGAGCACCAGTCTGCCACTTGCTGCATTACACAAAAAGAAAGGCTTAGTCAGGTAGGGTCAGTATACATGGATTGACTTCAGAATATAACAGGGTTTGTGCAAGTGTTGTTGAAGATGGGGATTAAAATTTATATTAAGGTGTGGATTGATGGCTTTTAGGGAGTGTGGTGTGGATGTTTTGAGACTACTTTCTGGAAATTATATGGAATTGCAATGGAAAGAGTAGAAACTAGGGTTATGTTGAATCAATTAAGAAGCTTTAAGCAGATGCACTGATACCAAACAAATTAGGCATAAGATGATTTAAATATTATATAACTAGTTTACTAAACGATTGTTATGCAGGTGGATCTGTGTAACTGATATTGGTTCTTGCTCTCGTTTGTCAGAAATTAACGTGCCCCTTGAATTTTTAGAGGCTTTTTTCCTTTCTATATAGACAAATGTAAAGTTTGGCTGTATTGGGAATTTTTGGTTTGGCATGAAAGGTCTGTGTAGAGGTCTTCAAATCTGGGCCTTGAATCCAGTTTCTGATTTTGCAGTTAATCAGACTATTGATGTAGCTGATTGGCCATCTAATGTCATTCCTGTCAGTAACTACAAAATCCAGGATCAGAAGCCGGACTGAAGGTCTGGGTTTGAAGGACTAGTATAACGTCTGAAGAGCAGCCTCCCGCCACTGTGCTGGTCTGTACAAGTGACTTGGTATAGTCCAGTGGAGGCTAAGACCAAACCCAGCTCTAGGAAGCAGGACTGCCCTCTGTAATGGGTAGCTCTGTGCCGAAAGGCCTGGGATAAACTGTGGTACTAGTGTTTTTCTTTTCCCCAGTTGAGCGTAGTTCATCAGACAGGGTGCGTGCTATTAATTACCTGTATTTCATTATCTGTTTTACAGTGTACATGAGATGCACAGGAGGGGAGGTTGGTGCCACTTCCTCTCTGGCCCCCAAAATCGGACCTCTGGGTCTGGTAAGTTTTATTTTTCATATACTGTGTTCTTATCACTTGTTGACCAACTGCTTTCTGTGATTCTATTGTACATGATATAGCCATATTTAGCAGGACTCCTGAGTCGTATGGATAAGTTTGTACCAACCATTACAGAACATGAGGGGCTATTTTTCAGTATACATAAGACTTAACTGCTCAAGTTTGAGCTGCATACATGCATACACATGAAATCTACAGATTAGTTTTACAGTAGTTACTGATTCTTTCATAATAGTTGCTAACCTGGAAAAGGAATCTTCATGACTGACTTTGGTCCTTGCTGAAAGTTGAAGCTGTATTGCATGTTTATGGTGGTTTTTGCTCAGTTGGCTTTTTTTTGTGTAGACAAATGTTTTAAATGGGATTAATCGCACTACTTTTCTGGTGTATTTTTGTAAGTTGAGGGTATTTTGGTCTTGGCATGAAGGTTAATTGTTTGGTTTAACACTTGAGGAGCAGCTTCCCGCCACTATGCTAGTCTGTATGAGTGACTTGGCATATTCCAGTGGAGGCTAAAATCAAACCCCAGCTCTAGGAAGCAGGGCTGCCCTATCTAATGGGTAACTCTGTGCCAAAAGGCCTGGAATAAACAGTTTGCTACAGTATTTAGATGCTTGATTAATTGTATGTGTGTTAAGGGTGAGAACTGAACTTGGATCACAAGGAAAGGACTATTGCAACTCTTGTGTAGAGTTTAAGGGGTTAATGTGTGAAACTAAAGTATTTAATGGAGAGCATCGGTTTAGTTCAAGATTAGGTGTAATCTATCAGAGGGAAAACCTTTCTGTAACAGTGTCTTCTTGCTTATTCTTTGCTATCAATTTTTAGTCCCCCAAGAAAGTGGGTGATGACATTGCCAAGGCAACCGGTGACTGGAAGGGCCTGAGGATCACTGTCAAGCTTACCATCCAGAACAGACAAGCAGCAGTAAGACTTGCCATCTCAAGCACAATTTGAGCTGAATTAGTTTTACCAGGGAACAGTCTATAATGTAGTTTGTAAAATATTTGACTGGCCACTTTGTACAGGGTAAGGTGTCTATGCATGGGCATGTCTATATGAAATTTTGTTCAGGTATAAACAGGACTACTATTACTGAGGGAGCTCTAGGTTCAGGCAGCTACACAAGGCCACTCACCCCAGTTATTACTGTTAGACAGTAAAACATATAATTGCAAGGTAGTTCTGGATTAAAGTTAGATGTGTTCACTTACATTATGGTAAAGGTAAAACTAATCTAGCTTGAAGGTCAGTGAAACAGCATGAACACTGCAAAATTGTCCAGCAGAGGCCTTTTCAGTTTTTCTTCTTCCAGATTGAGGTGGTGCCCTCCGCCTCTGCTCTCATCATCAAGGCCCTGAAAGAGCCTCCCCGTGACAGGAAGAAGGTCAAGAACAGTAAGTTGCCTTTTTATGGTTCGGAAGCCCTGTTATCCATTTATGTCTTAAACAACACACTGGATGGCAGCCTCCCGCCTCTATGCTAGTCTTTAGGAGTGACTTGGTATAATCCAGTGGAGGTGTGACCCAGCTCCAGGAAGCAGGGCTGCCTAGTTTAATGGGTAACTCTGTGCCAAAAGGCTTGGAACAAGCCGTTTACTATGTTTGTTTTACTATTTAAATTTAAGTGTGTACTTCCAGCAAAACCTGTCAGAACAGAATGTAAATTGAATAAATGCAATTCAGTGTATAACTGTAATTACATAATTACATTTTCATAGTATAGCAGAACAAGTCACTTGACTTCTGCCCCCAAGTTAACTGTATAGCCCAGGAATACAGACTGCAAACTTAACTGTTGCACACTTCTTCTTGCAGTTAAGCATTCTGGCAGTGTTCCCTTCGATGAGATCATCAACATTGCCCGTATTATGAGGCCACGTTCCATTGCCAGGGAGCTCTCAGGTACATGGTGAATTTGTGCAATTTAAAGGAATACTTAAGTGTATTTCAGTCTAATCTTCTGCCATACTTGGATCTGTACTATGTGAAAATGAAACTTCTTAGAAGCCAGTTGACTTAAGTGTGCAGCTTGAGGAAAATACTGGCATATTGCCTTAATGGCCAGCCTCCCGCCACTGTGCTAGTCTGTTGGAGTGACTTTGTATAGTCCAGTGGAGGCTAAGATCAAATCCAGCTCTAGGAAGCAGGGCTGCCCAGTCTGGTGGGTAACTCTGTGCCGAAAGGCCTGGAACAATATGTCTGCAGATTGTATTTTAAATGTTTACTGCCTTAATACTTACAACTTAAATATTTCTTAAATATGTAGCCAGTTGTGTGTCTTCAGGTTGAAAGTTCAGTGAAATTTAATTCACATGGTTTGCCCTCTCCTAAGGAACCATCAAGGAGATTCTGGGCACAGCTCAGTCTGTGGGCTGCACCATTGATGGCCGCCTACCCCACGATGTCATTGATGACATCAATAGTGGCAAAGTGGAATGTCCATCTGTAAGTACTGGACAAGTGTGTTGGTCTGTGGATCATGCTTTTCCTAAAGGCGATTCTGTTTCTAAACTGTCCTTTCTCTTGCAGGAATAAAAGGTTGACAAGGAGTAAAGACAATAAAATTGTTAAATAAATACTTGTGGTGTTGGTCATCAATTCTATAAAAATTACCAGGTATTTTGCACAGTATTATATATATTTTAAGTTTAGTTTTCAAATTTGAAACTCAACACCTCATCCTACTCTTACTTCCGGCAATTATGTTTCTGTATAAGGGTTGGGGTTTCTTGTTTGGCTGAGTGCATTTGTGAGCAAGTCTGATTAAGCTAATTATTTAAAAATATTTGTAGAATTGTGGTAAATGACAATCTAATTTCTGAGCTGTTTTGAGTATCTTAAACTGTCTATGCTAGATATCCTATATTGCCACAAGTATTCACTCACCCATTCAAATTATTGACTTCAGGTGTTCCAATCACTTCCATGGCCACAGATGTAGAAAACCAAGCACCTAGGCATGCAGACTGCTTCTACAAACATTTGTGAAAGAATGGGTCGCTCTCAGGAGCTCAGTGAATTCCAGTGTGGTACTATGATAGGATGCCACCTGTGCAACAAGTCCAGTTATGAAATTTCCTCGCTACTAAATATTCCACAGTCAACTGCCCGTGGTATTATAACAAAGTGGAAGCGATTGGGAACGACAGCAACTCAGCCACGAAGTGGTAGGCCACGTAAAATGACAGAGCTGGGTCAGCGGATGCTGAGGCGCATAGTGCGCAGAGGTCGCCAATTTTCTGCAGAGTCAATCACTGCAGACCTCCAAACTTCATGTGGCCTTGAGATTAGCTCAAGAACAGTGCGTAGAGAGCTTCATGGAATGGGTTTCCATGGCCGAGCAGCTGCATCCAAGCCTTACATCACCAAGCGCAATGCAAAGCGTCGAATGCAGTGGTATAAAGTGCCACCGCTGGACTCTAGAGCAGTGGAGACATGTTCTCTGGAGTGACAAACCATGCTTCTCTGTCTGGCAATCCGATGGATGAGTCTGGGTTGGCGGTTGCCAGGAGAACGGTACTTGTCTGACTGCATTGTGCCAAGTGTAAAGTTTGGTGGAGGGGGGATGATGGTGTGGGGTTGTTTTTCAGGAGTTGGGCTCGGCCCCTTAGTTCCAGTGAAAGGAACTCTTAATGCTTCAGCAGACCAAGAGATTTGGACAATTTCATGCTCCCAACTTTGTGGGAACAGTTTGGGGGATGGCTCCTTCCTGTTCCAACATGACTGCACACCAGTGCACAAAGCAAGGTCCATAAAGACATGGAAGAGTGAGTTTGGTGTGGAAGAACTTGACTGGCCTGCACAGAGACCTGACCTCAAACCGATAACACCGGGATGAATTAGAGCAGAGACTGTGAGCCAGGCCTTCTCGTCCAACATCAGTGTCACTTTTGGAAGAATGGTCAAAAATTCCCATAAACACACTCCTAAACCTTGTGGAAAACCTTCCCAGAAGAGTTGAAGCTATTATAGCTTCAACATCATATCTTATCCTATGGATTAAGAATGGGATGTAACTCAAGTTCATACATGTGAAGGCAGACGAGCAAATACTTTTGGCAATATAGTGCAAGTCCTTCTAAATCTTGGGAGGTCCTGATCGGACACTCCTGACTTAAGGTCAAGTGAGTGAGATGATTTTGCTTAACGTTCAATTCTGTGAAACTCCTAAGAAAAATATCCCTAATGTGTCTGTTGAGCAAGTGTTGGATATCCCCTGTGAAAGGTATCTATGACCACTGATTTTTTTTAAATTATGTATTTTCTCTAATTAGCAATATTCAAATCTATGCACAATGTAAGCACATCCATTATAAAAAACTTTAATATAAAATGCAGCCAAGTATGGGCTAAGTTCTACAAAAGTACAAATTTATTTCAACATACAAAAGCATGTCAGGGCTGGATAGACCCTAAACCGACATCAATTCCACCAATGTGCCCCTACCTACTTCAGATGAAAAATTTTACAAAGGGAAAAGTATCAAAACAGCCCTGCCTTGGTTGCAATAATGTGCATTTTCTGCATTCCCTGAATTGTTGGATGCATTTTTGTTCCAGGAGGTACTGCCAGATTTTCAATCTTGTGATTCTGTTCATTTTTTCTGTAAGAACACGAAGCACCATAAGTGGATGATATTTTCTTTTTCTGAATAGTAGAGCTTCAGAGCAATGAACCAAGAACATCACCATACCAAAAGGGGGGGGGGGAGATCCATCTTAACCAAAGACATCTAGAGTCTCAACCTTAGGCTGTCCTTGTAGCTGCATTTATGAGTCTATGTTGCAAGACAACAAAGACTGAAGCTGTTGATATTCAAAAAAAGGTTATGGCTACTAATTAACATTGTCAATGACATGATGCTAATTGGTACCCATTGCCTTAGTCACTTCTTAGTCATGTTAGCAAGCGTTACCAAGCTATTCCCTATTTTCCACTCTTACTGGAAAATACATAGACACTACAGCTATCATACAGTGAATATATAAAATATAGTTGCAGATCAGAGAACCTGCAGCCCTGCAACACAGACTCTACTTAACAGAAACAGTCAAAGAAGGTATAAACAGGATCACTATCAACACACTCGATCAGGGCCATGTTAAAGCAAACTGTTGCTAGCATTCAAGTCCTTGTTACTTTTTAAATTCTCTGAGATTTGTATGAAATGACCTTATTTTATTATAAAGACCATGTGCTGGCTGCTTGTTTCCTCCTCCTCCTGTTTTCTCCATAAAGTGGACACTACCATCAAAAATAGAGTTCCTTAAGAACAAGGCCGGATAGAAACGTTGCTGAACTTCTGCTGTTCCCCTCAGTTTTCTACATCATCCTCCTCGCCTTCATTCTCTCCGTCATCATCTTCCATGTGCTCCTCTTCGTCCTCCTCTTCCTCTCTGCTCTTGTCATTCTCCTCTGTACCATTTTTCTTCTCTTTGTCCTTCCTTTTCTGTTCTGATGCCTCTTTTTTGCCTTTCTGTCCTTTCTTATAGGCTGTTGAGTGAAGGAGAGCAGTTTAGATGTTAGGGCTTAAAAAACAGTGAAATACACCTAGCAACAATAAATATGATAATCATACTGCTAAAACTGCAGATTTTAAAATGATACTGATTGTGTGATTGCATTATTTAGTTAACTGAACCTCAATTATGTTACAAAAGCATGAATTTGAATAGTCAGCAGGGGGAATGTGGTCTGTCAGAATATTTTGCAGACTTTGCAAGTTCACAATACACTGTGTCCACTACACAACTGTCACATGTCTAAAGCAGAATTCCTCAACTGGAGGCCCCTGTCACTGCACAGTTCTGTCTAAATATGTAGTACAAACACAAGTATAGACATGGACACTACAGCTACAAGAGGTGCACAAAATAAAAGAAACACCACATGAAATACTCATACTCACTGGCCATTTTATCAGAAATACCTACCACACAGGCGCACTCTGAAGTCTCATCAGTTACTTTGTAGATGTACAATTACTGACTGTAGCCCATCTGTTGCTGCACAATTTATCAGGCCTCCTAGACCCCATCCATCCAGCAACAGAAAGGACCATCACACGACCACCACTGACCAGATATTATTTGTTTGGTGGACTACTCTCAGCAGAAATACTGACATGGTATTGTGTCTAATAAAGTGGCTTGCAGTGTCTGATAAACTTGTACAGGTGCAACACAAACTAAGGTGCAACAACCATTTGACCATTAATCTGACGTCCACCGTCCAAAGAGTATCAGGTACCCCTGCACCCCCCAACCTTTTGACATACCAGGCAGCTGGGGGGTGATAAATTTATCAATAGGTGGGCTACAGTCTGTAATTTTAAACCTGTGCACCCCCTGTAGGCACTACCTGGGACCTCCATGACTGAAGACTATTTGCCTACACACAAACACTGGGCCTATGTGAAAGCAGCCAAAAGTGTTTGGACTCCCAGTGGCTACCTTCAAGAGCCTCCCGCAGGGGTGGTAAGAAACGCTCAAATTCCATCTCTTCCATAGCTGCCATCACGTCCCCAGCATTGAGCGTCTTCCTTTTGGCCTTCATGGCAAAACTATTCGCACTGGTGATTAAATAAAATCACAAGTCACACATTTATTTTTGTATTTGAATTGTTGACTACTGCATTATGCAAGAGAGTTACACATTGAACTATGATCTTCAGACATACCATGATGTTGCGTAGAGGACAAATACACTGGCAGCCTGTGATATTGCCCTTCTCGCCTCTTTGGACACGTTTACCCCGTCTGGCAACTGAAAGAACAAATACGAGAAAATTACAGTTACTATAGCTACATGCTCTGATTACAAGTTACAAAGCCAACCACACAGTCCGCCTATGTCTAACTTTGTTACTACATAAAATTGAACTTTGCCAGCTCTGTTTTACATTTTCGCCCTCCTATAAATCCAAGCCTACGGATTTGGAAATTTAACCTCGCAAAAAAAAAATGGTGAATTGAACAGGTGTCACGTCTCACTGGCGTTGTGCCATATAAATGAGCGCATGTGAAGGGTAATGAAAGACCACTTCATCACAAAACCCCGATAAATCGTAAATTTAAAGGCACATCAGCTTTCTGATAATTTTACTTACAGCCTCTTTGATGATGCGGGTGATAACGGCGTTGGGAAGGTTCAGGTCCTCCGGTCTCTCGGCCATACTCAACGGGAGCTAACCAGTTTAGCTAAATTAACGTGGGGCTAGCTTTCTGTTAACTTGTTTAATTGTACAAAACTAAACCTAAATTTGTGTTTGAAGAAATAGGGGAGTGTTTCCGAACGCTGCAAAGTCAATGAAATATTAAGGTCCTTTTGAAAGGATACATCAAAACAGTCCGCCAAAACTATTAGCCAAGTTAGCGAACTAAGTTAGCCAATTAGCTTACTGTCTGGTTGGAATGTATTGGTACACGCCACACAGCAGCGGTAACTATACCGAATAAAAAACGACTGCAGTCTGATAGCTAATGTATCGTATAGCTCCACAGCTGTACAGTGTTAATAATGATTTTGTTCTCTTCAGATTAGAGTATATTCGTAGTTCTGAGTGGACTAACGTTAAAGTGAAAGAAACTCGCTTGTTCGTGTTCTGTCCCGCTAGAACATCCAAACCTGAGAGTTCAACCTTCCACCTTTGCACTCTCACACGCGACGTCACACAACACAACCAATAGAGGGCAAGCGAGATTTATTAAAAGTCTTATTTTATTTGTATTTTATTTTATTTATTTATTCTAACAGTAACAATTAGTTTATACATTAGTAAAATAGTATAATTGCATGCTGTATATATATATATATATATATATATTCTCCATTTGAAATAGGAAACCATGTCACAAAGGTCAGTAAGTGCATTTACACAGCTGACCTAAGATTAAATAACACATTTCCCTTCTGATTTCTTTAATTTTTCCTTTTTTTTAATTATGTTTCATATTCGCTCTACATATGGGAAACAGCTCACAACCAATTTTTAACATGTGAGAAATCACTTGTGATATAAAACAATATTTTTAAAAGTTCCTTAGGAAATAACTTAGGAAGTTTAGTTTAACTTAGGAAATTGTACATGTACTATATACATCATTAACATTATACTACAATACAAAATGTATTTTATTTAAAAATTACATTTGTCACAGATTTTGTTGTTATGTGCTCTAATGGTGGAGTAATAGAAATCTTGTCAAAATAATGCCATAAATCATTTATATCAGAGTCAAAGGCTTTATAGGCACTGTAGAGATTGAGATAGGGCTGCTTACTTGGCAAAAAACAAGAGACATGCCGTTCTCAGTCCTGAGACTGGATAGTTTAAAAACAAATGTTTTGTTATGAAACATGTTCTCTGTTGCCTACTAAGCAACATAATACATTTTTTGTTTACTGCTAAGCAAATAATATTCAATGTCCAGTATCCTGGAATATTAAGAGTATCTTAAATGAATTAATTGGATAATTAATTTTGCCCGGATTTTTATCTCAGTAGTTCAGTTTCCATGTTTTTTGCACTATGTTTTTAAACTTTTTTTTAATCAGTATACGGAAGTATGTTAAAATATATAAAAGGTAGGGGGTTTTGTGCGTGTGTATCAATGACCTTTGTTAACATGATTATTCAAATTGAATTTCTTTAATAAATACAGTCATGTTAAATGTAAATTAAAAAATAAATAAATTTATGACAAAAAGAATGCATCATTAAAGGGTAAATTGACTGAACTGTGCATTTTACATTAAAATATATCAAAATACATTTGGAATTAAGCTCTCCATATATATATATATATATATATATATATATATATATATATATATATCATTGATATATATACATATCAAGCTTAAATGTGTGTGTGTGTGTGTGTGTGTATATATATATACACACACACACATTTAAGCTTGATATGCATTGATATGCACAATAGAACATTGTTATGTACAGTTATATTAATTAAGTTAGAGACAGTTATGAAAAATGAATGTCACTGTATGCTGAGATTTTTGCTGAACTCATTAACAGTCTACAGGGTTTTCTTTGGGACTTTATAGTTTTGCCCAGTTTGAGCCATTTGCAGTTCAGAGCTGGTGATCGGTCTGTTTATCTCAAACTCAGATCGTGTGAAACGGCATTAGTTGAAAATGGGCAAAGGCCTTGAAAGCAGTGTCTAATGTGTTTTCTGTGATGTCAGCTCCCCCTTACTGTTTTATCATGGTTGCACGAAAACCTGTACTGTGGTTGTTTTAGTATTGGCAAGGCATGCTGAGTGTATATGATGGTCACGTAGCATTTTAATAGTCATTAACTCAAAGGTCAACACTGAATTCCAGTTGGGTTCAACAATTTTATGCTCGCATGGCTAAATGAACATAAGGAATGATTATTTAAGACTATGCTGAGGCTCTACGGTTGTTTCCAAGACTTTTCCCAGATGGACATGTGTGTGTGCTTTCGTGAGAATGAATGTGAGGAAAATTGCACTGCTTTGACTCGAGGCCTTGTTGTACAAGCATGGGCAGCTCGGTATGGATGCTGCACAAGGGCATTTGTTTACAGAATAGTAATCAAGTAATACAAAAAATAAATGTAATGACACTGCCATTTGGTATCGCAACTACACAATGTTGTAGGGCTGCATTTTGCTGGCAGGTTTTTCACTTAATTTCACCACGTATGTTACACATACAAGGAATTTGTCTTGGTGAGCACACACATGTATGAACATGTAACATACCGAACAGACCAGACAAACACATAGGCAATTAATAAATGTTTAACTAAAGGAGAAATAAAATAAGAATAGAATAAATAGATCAGAGAATGAGAAAAATACTGAAGAGCCAATGTGAGAGGAGCTTAAAGAGATGTGTGAACATCTGTACACGTGCAGATGTGAATATCTATCAAAATGTTGGTCTTGGGAGGCCTTGTAATAATTAATTGACAGAATTTTACAGGATGATATGAAAATTAAAAAAAAATAACATCTGTACAGTTGTACAAATAAACATAATCTTTCAGAGGAGTTACGTTGTTACACAGTAATGGAGGTTTATTGGTTTCGATAGGTGTCGATTGTAATGAGCCGGTACAGCTCTGGGGAAAAAGCTCTTAGCATATCTGGTTGTGCCTGTTTTGATGGACCTAAATCTTCTACCACAGGGAAGTGGCTGAAAGTGTTGATGTCCAGGATGAGAGGGGTAAGCTGTAATTTTGCCAATGCACTTCATCACCCTGCTGCTGTAGATGTCCTGAAACGTTGATAGACGACATCCCATGATCCTCTCCGGTGTTCTGATTATGCACTGGAATTTAGCTCATTTCTGTGATGGTTATGGATGATGTGAGGATGGACCTGATGATCATTGTGTAGAACTGCATCATCAAGTTCTGTGGCAAGTTAAATTTCCTCAGCTGGCTTAGGAAGACCATGCTCTGCTGTGCTTTCTTGTCAAGGGAGACTGTGTTCCTCTCCCACTTCAGGTCCCTGGATATGATGGTGCCCAGGAACTTAAGTGACTCCACAGTGGAAACCACAGAGCCATTGATGTTGATGGGGGTAGGGGAGGAGGGTGACGAAGTCCACCATCATCTCTACAGTGTACAGCAGCATGTGTTCAGCAGCAGGTGGTTGCTGCTGCACCAGCACACCAGCTGCTTGACTTCCTTTCTGTAGGCGGCCTCATCCCTTTTGGCTTTGAGGCCCACCACAGTAGTGTCATCTGCAAACTTCACAGCTGGTTCCTTAGAGACGCAGTCATTGGTGTAGAGTCTGAAGAGAAGGACTGAGAGCACACAACCTTGTGTGTCCGGGGGTCTGACGTGTGTTTCCCAACCCGCACCTGGTGTCTCCTGTTTGTGAGGAAACCCATAATCCCCTGGCAGATTGGATCTGGCACAGACAGCTGGGATAGTTTGAACTGTGGCTCTGGCACTATGTGTTGAAAGCTGAGCTGAAGACTATAAACAGAAGTGTAATGTAGGTCCGAGGACTGTCTAGATGCTGTAGCATGAAATGTGAGGCCAAGATGAACGCAGAGAACAGACCTGCTAGCTCTGTACACAAACTGCAGGGGATCCAGCAGAGGGTTTGTAATGGCTTTCAGATGGGCTAGGACCAGGCATTCAAAGACCTTCTTGACTTCAGAGGTCAGGGCTACCGGTCTGTAGTCATTTAGTCCTGTAATTTTGGGACTAGAATGATGGTTAAAATTTTAAAGCATGTGGGAACGTGTTTGGGTCCACTTGTCCACTTAAGAGGAAAGAGTCACTGCAAATCAATACAAAGTTATCCTAATGGGAGTGCTCTCTCCTAGGATGAAAATGCCCCCATCTACAGTGCACAAAGGGTCACTAAATGGTTTAATGAGTGTGGAAATGACGTAAATGACGTAAATCATATGCTATGGCCTTCACAGTTACAAGCTTTTTACGTTATTCCAGCTTCATTTAGAGCTGAGATTGCGGTCTGTTTTCTCTGTTCCCCTTTTCAAATGTTTCCAGTGATGATTAGTGCAGGCTTTTTCAAACACTTCACTCAAACAAGTGAGTAAAAGAGTATATTAGTTTTTGATAAAGGATGAAACATCACATATTTCATTTATTTAGCCAGACAAGCCAATTTAATTACAAGCAAATTTATATTTACAGTTGTAGTCCTGCAAGAACAATGTGCTGATGTCTATCATCATGTCTTGATTGCAAAAAATGCATGAATACATGAAAAATCAATGAATCAATAAATAATGAATTAATTAAGTAACATATAAAATAATAATAATTAAGTAACATTTTGCATTAGTTTTAGCTCTTGGTAGTGGGCTTACAGTTGGACCCTAGTGTATTTCTATTTTTTTTAATGTGTTCATGAAGCATCTCTCTGCAAGCACACAGATCCAGTATAATTTATGCAACCCATGTTACATGTGTGGTCTTGCTCAGCATAAAGTTCTAACATTTTACATTTGGAATTTTCACAAAGGGAGTGGCTGTCTCATTCCATCAACACTCTAAAATAACCTTCTAGTCATACAATTGAGTCATAGTTGATTGTGGCTAACGGCAAAGAATTTCCATGACTTTTTTATCTGCCATTTTCCCTTTGTTGCAATGCCCCTCATCAAAATGTGTTGAGGTTGGTTTGATATATTAACTCACAGGGCAATTAACACGTTTTAACAGCGTGCCGTCTTTTATTGCAATTTGTTTCATTCATTTTTCCACTCTTTTCAGGGTGGTTTAATTAAAAGGCCGCATAAGTTGCACTGAGGAGTTGAGGCATGCCCTTAAAATATTAACATGATCTAAGACATGATAATGGTAGAAGCTGCGTTTTATGATTATATGGTTTTTATAATGGTTACAAGTGAGGATTTAGGTGGGAAAAGCGGCACACAGCTGGCTTCAAAAGGGTGAACTCTCCACACAGAAAAAGTTTCAAGTTATTTTCATGTTATTGTCATCTAATAGACTTTGTAGTATTAGGTAACGCTATATACAACCTCTTACTTTCTTTAAAAACACTAGCTTCAGTCAGTAACACTATATAATATCTCTTATTTTCATCAAAAAAAATCTAGCTGCAGTAATGCTATGTTTGACTTGGAAGTTAAAGCTCGAAGTGCGACCTACGAACTGGGAGAAAAATTATGGATGCTTCCATGAGGGCAACAAGCTAGCCAGCTAGCATTAGTGATATGAGTGATATCGTTCATGAGGTATACCTTCTCAAAACAGTGAACAATAAGGTCAAGGTCATAGATTTGGCTGACTACTGTGTCTATATTTTAATTAAAAGAAAGCAAATACTACTATGAACTCATTCAAAAGTAGAGAAGTAATTATTATTTTACAAAGTAATTATTATTAATCTTCACAGTGGTTGAGCAGCCATGTTGAAATGATTTCATATGCTGAACCTTACAATTTTCCAAGGAGGAATTCTAAGTTGAGGAGGCGTTCTGTTTTTTCTAGTTAGATGCTGGAAAATTACAAGTTAGAGCTTTAGTTCCATGCCCTAAGAGCTTTAGTTCCTTGTTACAGTACATAACTAGTTACAGTACATAACACCAAGGATTGAGCTTATATTTTCAGTATATGGGTGCAAGCAACAGATATTGGGTAAACTCTACAGTAACCAATTACAAATAAAATAAAATTGTAAATGAAAGTACAGCAACAAAAGATTAGAACAAAAGCTATTTTTGTAAAAAAAAAAATGTTGATAAGTATGTGTTAGCTAGCTATTTTCCCACCACAAAGCATTCAACTGATTAACGCTGCTTGAAAAAACAGCATAGACTAGCATGGCTGTAACCAGCAAAACCAGCATATGTTTTGTTGTGGATGTTGCTATGCTGGTCTGCAGCAATGAAAACTGTTATGCTGATCACCACCAAAACCAGCATATGTGGTGTTTTGGACACTGATATGCTGGCCAACCAGCATGCCGATGGTGGGTGATCTGCTAGACCAGCACTAGATGAACATAAACCATTTTTTTTTTTCAGCACAGAATTTAACTAGCTAGCTAGGCTCCTAGCTGATAATCTGACTTCTGTCCTTTAATATCCCAGCATTATTACATACTAAGGCTTATTATTCAGTAACTACAGGGACTTTAATGTAAACTGGCTGAGCTATTCTTAGGTTATAGAAGTGTGTAATTGGGCCCACCGGCAGGCCCTGGCCATTTAAGGGGTTAACTTACCCAACTGCATGCCTGCCAGCTGCTTGATCCTTACTATAAAATGTTTTAGTTACTTTGTATATTGGTTTCTAATACACAGTTATGTCCAAAATGATACAGACAGTGCTAATTAGTGAATTCAGCTACTTTAAGACGCACCCATTTTTGACACATGCATTCAATTGTGCACACACAGATTGTATAATAAATCAAATGCAATCAAATTCTCACAGCAACGTTCCAACATCTAGTGTGCAGACTTTTCAAAGCGGTAGAGGCTGTTAGGGCAGCCAAGGGTGGCAATCTTCATTAATTCATCATTTATTAATAAAGTTTCATGAGCAGATATCTACAAATTTTTGGACAAATACTGTAATTTGGTCACTGTTCAGCGACAAATCAGCACCACTCCTTCTGTCAATGGCATGCTTGCCAAAGTCAGACAAAGGTGCTAGAATGTCCAGCACTCTGGCACATAAATCACAGTTCTATAATGCGGGGAAATTCATATTCAGACACTTTTGTTTTTGTTATTTGGTATACTTCCAGTGCATGTATCCACTTCAAATTTACACACATAGTGTCTTTTGACTTTGAACGAAAATGTATGTATTCATAAGCATAAACAAAGAAATGTTTAAAAACTGATGTTGCAGGATGCTTTACATTATGCAACTAAAGTTGCATAAAAAAAAATTCACAGAAAGTTACCCCTATATAAATTTCCCACTTAACTTAGGGCTTGCATTACATAGTGAAATTTTCATGCAGTTTCATAACGTAAAGCACCCTGCAGCTCATTTTAAAACTAGACTGCAAAAGTTGCAAGTGTCCCAACTTCATGGAACAAGTTTCATGAAACAGTCGAAACAGCACATGATCATGTTGAATGACATACTTTCAAACCTTTGATTTCACTGGATCAGTGAACAAGACAAAAAACACAATGGTTCACTATAAAATCTCACCAGACAAAGGCTACTGTATTCCTCCCTGAATGAAGACATGAAGACATAGCTATTTTTTCTCTGGAATCTATTCACAGGTAAGTACTTTTTCCCTTCTTATTTAATTTATTTACTCAATGAAACCTTTTTTGGACTTCCTCCATTACTGTTCGGAAATATAACAGTGATTAAACTGTTTAATTACATTGCTAACGCAAGCAACATTACCTCTTAACATTTTTAAATAAAACATTTTATATTCAACATTAAGTTTCTTTTTTCTTTTTTTTTTTTGCTCCCTGCAGGTTTGCTCTTGTTGACAGTTCAACCTCAACTTTCCAGCTTAAACACTATCAATTAATATAGGCTATTAAAAACAGCATGTGTCTGTCGGTTTGAATATGAAATGTCCCCATTACATAGAAAGTTCTTGCATATATTGTGGCGGAGGGCAGCTCCGTCACAGATACCATTGATGCAGAGGGCAATATTGGAATTTTAGACAGACATTAACCGCCATCAACATGTCTTCTCCTAGAAAGTCCCTGCTTATTTCAGCAAGACAATGCTAGGCCTTATTCTGCATGTGCTACAACAGCATGGCTTTGGAGACACAGAGTGTGTGTGCTTGACTGGCCTGCCTGCATCATTACTGGTCATGAAGAGGAGAATCAGACAACAACAACCACAGACTGTTGAGCAGTTAAAGTCTTGTATTAAGCAAGAATGGGCAAAAATTCCAATTGCAAAACTGTACCAATTAGTATCCTCAGATCCCAAATGATTAAAAAAAGTGTAACACAGTGGTAAACATGCCTCTGTCTCAACTTTTTTTGAGTGTGTTGCAGGCATCAAATGCTACATTTGTTTATATTCACAAAATACAATTAAGTTGATTGGTGAAAATATTGGATATCTTTTCTTTGTACTTTTGTCAATTAAATACAGGTTCAAGAGAATTAATAAATCACATATTCTTGTTTTTATTGCATTTTACACATATCCCAACTTTTCTAGAAATTATGTTTGTACATTTTAAGCAGAATCTTTTTCTTAAACTGTTGTAAACCAATGTCTTGGGCATCAGTCAGTGTCATGTAATAATTCACTGTAGGCTAGCTTTTAGAGACATTAAACTCCTCAGATGTCTGGTACCTGTCACAATCGCAATGTGAACAGCTCTGACTGAAGTTTCTCTAGAATGGAGCATTGCACATCTACCCACTCTAAATGACTTTGTTACATCTTATCCTTCTACTTTTGCAGACAATTTAAAAAAATCAGTGGAATTCCCCTTTAAATGCGACATTTTCTGCTAATTTTAGTGCCTGATTTCTATTTATTTGCTGAATTTAACATATTGAGAAAAAAACAACATAAAATATAAACTGTTCCATGACATTTACACAAGCCACATTTAATGTTTTTTATAAAAATGTATTTCAATATGTTAAATTCAGCAAAATGAACAGTAAATGTGTATTAAAATGTGCATAAGTGTGTTTTCTGCATCAGATTTGTACTTATTTTCATATAGAAAATCAACAAAACATGTCATTTAACCAAGGGCACCCAAACTTTTGCATACGACTTTATGTTGCACTCAGGTTTTTTCAACTGTACCAGACCGAAATCCTTGCACTGCTTGGCCCCTCGGAATTTGAGAAGAAACGGCTGTGTCTGAGTGTTCAGTCGTTTCTCTCAGCTCGCTTTTCCTCTGTGGCCGTTTGCGTGGAGTCAGCGTGTGACCTCCATAGCAACGGTCCTCATCAACCCCGGAGGTTCGCAAACAAACCAACAACACACATTACGACTCCTCTGAGTGATTCATTTAAGTCAACTGAACTCATGATTGTGTCACTTTGGAGACCCTTTCCATGTTATTGCCATTAAATCATTAAATATATAGGCAAACGTAGGTTATGCTTGTTTGAGTTGGCATTGAAAGGTTTGCACATGAAAAACAGAGGGAGAAGACTGTTACAGCACCTATAGAGAGTACTACATATATGTACTTACACTTCATGGGTGAGTTTAACTGAAGACAGCCAAAGGTTTCTGCAGTAGTATTCACTGGTTTGAAAATGTATACAAAAGGTTGGGAGGATAATGGGCTGTGAATGTTTGCAGGAAATTGACTACATGCTACAGATGTGGCAGATACAGATTACGATCTCTGATCCACCTTGTCGTGGATCAGAGATCCTATATGTCGCGTATGACGTTAATATGCTGGTCACTAGCAAAACCAGCATATGTTGTGTTTTGAATGCCCTGCAGGGTGACCAGCTAAACCAGCACCAGACCAGCATAAACCAGTTTAAACCAGTCACACTTCTGATGCAGTGCAATCGTCATAGTAGGGAAAACATTACAGCAGCAGCAGCAGCAGCAGCGGCGTTTACGAATAAGAATGAAGAGGACTTACACATTTTTACATTCTTATTAAGGACTTTACCAAATTTTTCCACGAAAGACGTGATTCGTTTGATAGAGCAGTTTTCATTTTCAGAGACAGGTTTGACAAGGTCTGCACTAAAAGTAGACTACTGCTTCAGTGCTGGATGGATGGGTGAGTGGCAAGTGGCCTAAATGCAACAGAATGTAACTGCTGCACTGTTTAAGGTGGAACCGGATATTCAAATAAAAAAACAGTCGTGTACCGTTAGTGAAATTGCTGCTCAAACACTAAAGTAATTACACATTGCCATGTCGGTTAGCTTACATAGGAACATATGAGGACTTTGCATACATTTCGTTTTCCTTACTATGATGATCACCACTGCGTCAAATACAGAAGTTCCTCACTGTTTGCTAGCAGCTCAACACAGAGTCACAATATTTCACACAAAGAGAGCCAATAATATAATATTTTAACATGAGCTGTGGGGTAAATATTTTATGTAATTAAATGAATTTTAAAAAATCTGTGTCAATTTTCATTTTGCTGGTGGAGGGCCTGCAGAAAAATCAACCAAAATACTTCATTTGTATTTGCAAGTATTAACAAACACCTGCACTGGAGGCAGAAATTTTTATACCTTTTTTATAGCTTTTTAGGGTGTTCTAAAGGTGGTTTCAAGGATGAATCCAGATTTTTTTAAACTAATCTCCATCTGCCATATCTGTAGCATGTATCTGAAGCACCTGCCCGTTGACTTCTACTATAACGTTTGAGTCACTGGCCCTCATTCATCAAAGTTGAGTAAAAAAGAGTGCAAATTAGATCTCGTTTAATTACGTATGAACTACTCTGCGTCTGAAACTTTTGTACAATACGGAAGCAAGCAGAAATTTGAGTGCGTATGATGAATCACATTTACATTATGCCCTAATTCATGCAGATGTTTCAGTAGGGAGCAAATAAAACAATAGCATTCAGCAGCTTGTGAGCCAATGGTTGTGCTTCCCTTATGAAAATTAACTATGGTTTTACCATGGTTTTATCATGGCATGATATCCATGGTTTTTGAAGGAAAACTGTGATATGGTTATGTGGTACCTCTACCATAGTAGTGATATTACCATAGTAAAACCACAGTAGTTCATGGTAGATTCATGGTTAACCATATAGTAATGATAGTTACTATAAACCACCATGTAAAACCATGGTAGAATCATAGTATAAACATAGTTACCATATAGCACCATGGTGGTTCATGGTAGATCCATGGTTCACTAAGCTCTAACCATAGTGACTATGAACTACTATAGTAAAACCATGGTTAATTTTCATAAGGTTTGTAGGAGGAAGTTGAGTTTGGGCAGTGAGTGCACTGCTGCCTAGTGACCAAACTTCATAGTATTCAAATGACAAAGACTGGAAAGAATAAAATGTGAAATAAACAAAACGTCTTTTTTTTAAAGATAGAATGATGTGATTGTGTAGTGTGATTATTTTTTGAAACTAATATATTTAAATGCTGCATTATTGTAATGTATGATATGGCTTCTGCTGTAACTGTGTTTTTTTTTTGTATATTTTTTTAGCACTGTCGGTATAAAACAAAAGCACAGTGTAATGTGTCTCTAAATGAAATATGAAATAGTTGTAGCATTTGTTTAAATCAATGTGCAAAACGTACATCCACTTTTGTACTGGATTCCAATGTGCACAAATTTATAGTACTACAGTTTATTATATACTATATTACATATATACTATTATTTTTTTAGGTTCATTCTTATTACTGATGTTATAGGTGATACTGATAATAGTTTTGGTTAACTAACTGCAAATTAAGCATTTTTTCAGGTTGTTAAACTATTGTGCTCAAATTTAAGCATTTTCCTACCATATGTGATTTTGACCATTCGCCAAACATGAAATTGATGAATTACAAATGTGTTGATAAAATTTGTGCATGCTCATTTTACGCTCAGATTTAATGCAACTTTGATGAATAAGGTTTTCTATTCTTTTACTAAGTACAGGGTGTCAAACTTATTGTCCGTACTAATCGACTGCATGCTACAGATGTGGCAGATAGAGATTGGGTTGAAAAACACTGGTGTATTCTTTTAGTTAAGAACATGCATAAGTTAGTACTACTACAAAGTTGAGGGCTCTCTTCTTTCTCTTATGTATTATTGATATGCTACACTGAGACAACCATGGTGGCTAGCTAGTGATAAGATGAAAAGCTTTTATCTTAAATGTGACATAATCATGGCATTCAATGTGCTACAAACTAATGCTAGCTAAGTAAGATAAGGTCAGCATTTCTTACTGTCCACCTGCTCGGATATGTCCTCATCCTCCTTAAGTAGCTTTTTCATTCTTGTCTTTTCAGACCACCTTATTTTTTTGCAGTTCTAGCCGTTGCTGTTCATCTTCGCATTTATGTATGAAAACTACAACATCAGTAATGCAAAAATGTAATGGACTCTGTATAGCACTGCCTATTGTGTCAGCCAGTACCAGATTCACACTGTCGCCTGAAAATCGTATGCCAATCTCTCAAGGCTGCTGTTAGCTTTTTATTCAAAGTTGTGTTCCATCTTAAATAGTGTGGCAGGTACATGCTAGTGTTTGTACAAACATCTGAATGCAAATGCTACATCAGGTGGAGCAGGAAATGAGAATAAGACGCTAACTTCAGCTTTATTTAAGGTCTATCTACTGTATGGGACTACAAAGAGCAAACCAGGGCTATACCACTTGATGTGGGAGCTGCTAGTTTAACCACTAAATAACTACAGATATACACTTGGGTGTAACATTTATAGATGGTCTGAATGTTCTTGTGCTTATATACGTGACTTACGTTAGCTCACAGTAACTGGCCCCAAAATGCTACTGGCCCACCAATAATTCTCCCCACACAACCGATTACACACTCTGGCAGCTCAGAAGCAAGATTAAGAAACAATGCTCTGTCTAACTGTTTTCTGATGTGAATGACCCTACATGGAATGAAAAGTTCTTCAGTACTGGTATTTTATAGGATTAGTTTGATGCATTTAAATCTGTCATGCATGACGTGAAATATTATGCTTCTTTGACAGCTAAGTGGTAATACAAGAGTTCATGAAAGCCTTAGTGATCTCCTGGGGGCTTTGAACTCAACCCATCAAAGCACTCATTTAGCAGCGATTTGTGCTTGAAGCCCAAAAGGAACAGGCGTTCCAACATGACTTGTTTTATTTATTTTGCCAGACAAGCCAATTAAGAGAAAATTCACATTTACAATTGCGGTCTGGCAGAAACAAAGCACGCTGATGCCTATCATCATGACTTGGTTTCTTAAAAAAATTGTGAAGTCAAACAGAGGTGAGTATAACTACATTTCTGTCTGTGATCACATTTCTAATACAGAATAGAAGGTGTCTAATTTTTGATTGATCATGTTGCTTCCTCAGAGTACACTGATGCATTGAATTTACTGTCAGCTCCATAAATATTGGCACCCTTGGTAAAGTTAGGGAAGAAAAGTTTTTGTGGTTAATTAGCTTAAGCTTACCCTGAAAAACAAGAGAAATCTAATGTTTAATTTCAGTAAATCTAAGAGCCCTGTTCCACTGGGGTATACGGTGCCCTCCCCACATATTGGCACTCCTGGTAAAAGTGCTGTAGAAATTTTTATTGCTTATTCATTTGATCCTTCATTTTAAATATTAAAAAACATGGAACCTTTTATTGAAATACAACGATTGTAAGATAAAACCTGAATCTTTCATGACATTAATATTTTTTCTCAAATCTATGTGTGCCAGAATTGTTGGCACCCCTAGAAATTCTTAGGAGTAAAATCTAACTGAAATATATTCCCATTCATATTTTAGGTTTGGAAAAGTAATGAGGAACACTCCTATTTTACTGGGGTAGAAATGTGAGGTGACACATAGACCAAATTCCCTCAGTCATCCATTACTATGAGAAAGACCAGAGAATACAACTATTATGTGCAACAAATCAGAAAACTCAGTTAGGCCTTGGGGTCAGAACATCTGGAGGTTGCCAAAAAAAGCCTCTGCTGTCAAGGACCAAATTTAAGCATCTACGGTTGGCCAGATGTTACAGGAACTTTCAGTGGGACTGTGTTCTATGGTCAGATGAGACAAAAATAGAGTTTCTTTGAAATAAACAACAGAGGTGGGTTTTGTTGTACAATGATAGCCATGTAGAAAAGTGCCTTGTCTCTACTGTGAAGTATGGTGCTGGATTTGTGATTTTGTGTGGCTGATTTTTTCTTACAAAGGCCCTGGATAATTTGTTCAGATACATGGGACCATGGACCCCATCAAATACAAGGAGATATTAAATGAAAACTTGACTGCTTCTGCTAGGCAGCCAATACTGGGCCATTGTTGGGTCTTTTTCCAGCAAATGATCTGAAGCACAACTCAAAATCAACACAAAAATGGCTTACTGACCACAGAATCAAGGTTTTGCCATGGCCACTCCAGTCCTCTGACCTAAACCCCATACCCACGGTGGGAAAACCTACGGAATGAGCTGAAGAGGAGAGTCCACAAGCGTGTACATTGGAATCTGAAGAATCTGGAGGAATTCTGTATGGGGGAATAGTCACAGTTCCTTTGCCAGATGTTATCCACTCTCATTAAGCATTATAGGAGAAGACCCAGAACTGTTATCTGTTTCTTTCATAATAAGATTTGTGTTTTTCTTTCAATGATTGTACTTTAAATAAAAGTTAGATTTTTGTTAATACAAAAAATATGTTGAAGGAAAGATCAAAAAGATGAACAATACATGTTTTTTACAGCCCATTTTGCTCATGTTTACCAGAGGTGCCAATATTTGTGGATGCATTCTAAATATGAGGTCCCACAGAGGCCACATTCTCAAATCACCATGGGCAAGATTAGAGACTACACAAAAGAGGTGAGAACAAAGAGGTATTGACCTTCATAAAGGTCATATGGCAATGGCCATAAAAACATAGTTACCTACCTGAAAATGCCCATAATCACTGTTAGGGCAAAAATTAAAAAGTTTAGAACAGCTGGAGCTGTAGTGAACCTGCTTGGAAGAGAATGCATGTTTGTTTTACCCCCATGCACAGTGAAGATGGTTACAGATGTGAAAATTTCTCCAAGAACCACGGTGGGAAGTTTGCAGAACATGGTGTCACCAAGTTTCCAAAACTACAACCGGACACTATCTCCATGCCAACAATTTATTTGACTGGAACCAGGTTCTATGGTCAGATGAGACAAAATTTTAGCTTTTTGGCAACAAACACTTAAGTTGAGTTTGGCATAAAAAGGATGGTTATACAGAAAAGAACCTCATCCCCACTGTTAAGTGTGATGGAGGATCTGTGATGTTTTGTGGCTGTTTTTCCTCCATGGGGAAACTTATCCGGATACATGGCATCATGGACATCATGACGCATGAAGATTTTAAATGAAAATCTGTCTGCCTTTGCAATAAAGCTAAAACAGCGAGGCAATGAGCCAAAACATACACCCAAATCAACACCAAAATAGTTAAATGACCACATAATCAAGCCTTTGACATGGCCATCACAATCCCCTGACCTAAAGCACATTAAAAACCTATGGGGTGAACTAAAGAGGAGAGTCCAAAAGAAAGGACCTAGGACCCTGGAGGATTTGCAGGGATTCTACATTAAGGAGTGGTCTCAGATTCCTTGCTCTGTATTCTTCTCTCACCCTGCATTCTATCAGAAAACATATTACTGTTAAGTTGACAAAGGTCAGTTGCGCAGGACCTGTTCACACCTTTTTGGTGATTGGATCACATTTGGATTTCACTCAATCACATGAAAAGTCAAGTGTAAACACCCCCAGGTGCATTGTGAGTGAATTACGACTGGAGGCAGATTTTCACTGCATTTAATACAAGTGTAAAAGGAATGAGTTTTTGTTAACCATTCTCAAGTATGTGCGTGCAAATGCACATGCTGACTAGCAGGTGAAAGAATAAACAATCAAATGAAATATGGAGGATAACCATGGCTGAAGTTAGCCTCGAGCCAAGAGCCTTCTTGTGCTCTGGATCAATGAAAACATCCAAGCCAAGCTTGTACACTTGTAGAGTAACAGGAGAGAATAGTACACAAAAGTAGAATGGAAACAACACGTGTTGACATGCTTTTTTACCTGGAAATGACAATTGGATCTCATCTGGTCACACTGGTGATGTATTATTATTTAATTGTCAAAAGTTGGTAAACTGGCAACATTGTATTGATGTAATTCATTTCATTCATGTAGAAAGGATGCAGACGTTTGAAAAACTGAATTCAGCGCATCACTTTTTTTTCAGTGTATCGTAGTACTGATATGTAGCTCGAAATGCACAGTAGCTAAATGTGCCAACATAAGCTTACAGCAAAACTACCAACCTTGTCAACCTTCATTATGATTTTCCTCCTTTTCATAGCTCCTGGCTCCTGCTAAGTAATGGACAGATGAGGTCAACTTTTCCTGCTCCCTTGTCCTCCCTCCTGCCCTATGTCACCTTTCCAGCGCCCACAAGCAGGAGCAAGGCTACATTATTTAGTCCACGACCCATATGAACATTTTTGTTAGTGATATAATTACAGGTTTTAGGAAGGTAAAATTTTTGATTAATAAAAATATTGGCCTACATCATTTTATTTGATCAAAAATGAAACAGACTCCAATAGCTTTAGTTTAATAATGTTTTATTGACTGATACAGTCAGGCCCACACATGTTTGGACATCATCAAATGTTGTTATTTTAGCTATATATCACAGCATTTTGGAGTTGAAGGTTGATATTAATTATGAGTTCAAAGTGCAAAGTCAGACTTTCAGTTTTAATTTAAGGGTATTTACATCTAAATGCAGTGAACTCTGTAGGAATTACAACCATTTCCATACATAGCCCACTCAGCTGCATTTTAAAGTATTTAGACAAATGACTATTTATGATTGTTACAAGTAAGCAGATAGAAGCTCTAAAACTGATTTCAAGTGTGGCATTTGAAGAAATTTTTTCCCTAGTGAAGAAAAACATCTTCACAACAGCTGCCCAGATCAAGAACATCCTCCATGAGGGAGGCATATTCTTGTCAACAATCAGGAGAAGACCACTGTAAATATAGAGGGTTTACCACAATATGTAAACCATTGGTAAGCCTCAAAAATAGGAAGCCTAAATGAATTTTTGACAAAGCCTGCACAGTTCTTGAACGACATCTTATTGGCAGATGAGACGAAGATCAACTTGTACCAGAATGATAGGAAGAGAAGAGTACAGAGAAGGGAAGGAGCTGCTCATGATCCAAAGCATACTGCCTCATTCTCAAGCATAGTGGAGGTAGTGCTATTGTATGATGTATGGCTGTCAATGGAACTGGTTCCCTTGTATTTTTTTGATGTTGTAACTGCTGACAAAAGCTGCAGGATGAAATCTGAAGTGTATAGGGGATTATTCTTGTACAGTGCAGATGGATAATAACCCGAAGCATACTGCAAAAGCAAGACTTTTTTAAGGGACAAAAGTGGAATGCTCTGCAACGGTCTATCACATCACTTCAATTTAATCAAGCATGTATTTCACTTTCTGAAAATAAAACACCCCAAGAACAAGCAAGAACTCAAGAAAGCTGCAGTAAAGACCTGGCAGACAAGTATTAAAAATGATAATTTAATTTATGAATGTTAGCTTGTCTAACTACTTTTTAGCCCTAAAAAGGGGAGGGGATACATATATGAAAGTAGTAGTAATTCCTACACCATTTACCCACTTTGGATGTAAATACCCTCAAATTAAACCTGAAAGTCATATTTATTTAATTTCAACTCCAGTACGATATGGTAGCCAGCTAAAATAACTTTGTCAGCATCAAATATTTATGGTGACCTATAAATTCTCAAATATGATCATCAGTTACTAACTGCCAAATTTCTTGAACAGCAGAAACATTGTAATAAAAGGCCTAAATAACATAAATATATCAAAGTTTTAACCAATATGGTGTTCTGTGTTCAGGTTTTCCAGTTTGGCCTGTATTGCTATTACAATGACTGTAGCAGTTTCTTTAGAGTTGTACAATTATGGGACACAGATGGAGCTGACACTTCTTTCATTAAATTCATAATCACCAAACAGCAGCATGCTTGAATTACTCTATTTTAGAATGTGTCAGTATTCCACAATAAAAGTCCCAGCTGCACCATTGGTTTTAACCATTTTAATTGGAAAATTTATACCCCAAAAAGCATGGAAATGTATGGGCTGGCCTAGCTGTATAAATGTTGAGGAGTTATGTTTATAGACAAACAGCTTTAGATTTATGGGAATTTCCAGCAGAGAAAAAGAGTGAGGTAGTAGAGGGTTAGGAAGTTTGGTCCAAACCAACTAGTAAATCTGCTGAAAATAAAGGCTGAATTTAGCTCTCCTTTACTTTCAGTGTTCATACTAGCACAAGTGTGATGCAGCCTGAAGTTAGTCATATCAGCAGTGGGGCTACCATGCGTGCATGATGTAGCTTTTCTGAACTAAAAAAAGGTGATTTTGTTGTTATTCTTCTAAATTGCAAACATTGAAGGGCCTATTTGATGGAAACTTGATAAAAGTGTTTTACATGAACATTGTTCACTCTCCAATTCATACAATGCATGCATGTAAACTCACCCTTAGAAACAGCCCACTCTGAATGAACTGATTTTGTGATGTCACAAAAAACCAAAGCATTTACATTTATCTGCCAATTCAGCCAATAACAGTTTAGCCTACCCATTCATGTTGAAATTAGGAGTCTCTCAGCCTGGAATGCTTTCTAAATGAATCACAATACAAGGCAGCTAATCAAAACAGAGATCATTTACATATAGCAGTCTTAAAAGAACAGTAACAAAAACAGCCTGTTTAATTCTAAGGGATAAAGAGAGGCTGAAAAATTGTCATGTGAAAATACATTTTGACTTTTTTGGGCATAAAACCACACATATATGAGTGGATCTCAAGAACAATGAAAGGATATAAGACAAATGTTGGATATGCCCCTTTAAAAGATACTACTTAGTTAGAACAGATGAAATGATATCACAGTATGTGGTTCTTTTGCTTCCTATATTTTTTTACTTTCCATCATAGCACCACAGGTCACCACAAAATTATGACTATCACTCCTAGACATGTCTTTCCATTTCCCTGGGAGGGACAGGAAGACAAGGTTGCCTGGTCTCGTCCACTTCCTTTCAGTTTTCCAGAAATGACCTTGAACAGAAACAGGAAAATCCGTCCATCGACCAGCTGCAGTATAGGTTCTCCGGAAAAGCCAACAGCCAATAGAACTCATAAATACTGCTGTCATTGTCTGGACATTTGTCTACTCATAAGACAGAGAAGCATCTCAGTAGAGGTCATCTTAAGGCCAAGATGCACTCAGTCAAAATCGCCAAAAGTGGTTATGGGATGTTACGGTCAGAAGTATTTAAATAATTTGCATATATCAATCTTTAAAAGCACTCTAAAAAATTGCCTGCTTGTTAAATGAGTTGATGGGTCTGAGAATTATAGCAAGCCAATGGCCTCCAACACATGATACTTGGTGTCCATGACTGCCTTATAATACTTGACTACACTCTTAGAAATAGACACTCTTAAAGGGGTTCTGTGCAGAAGAATCAGAATAAGAAGAATAAAAGAAGAATTACTTTTGATTCCCCACAGAACTTTTCAATTGATTGTCTTTATAACTTATTGCTTCCATACTTCTAAGAGTTAAACAAATATTATTTGTCATGTCATGTTATATTATGTGGCACAGCACTGTATCTGTTAGTCTCATCATTTTGACATATATTGTATCCGTTATTTGCTTTTGTCTATCAGTGTTGTCTCACTAAAATACCCATCATGGAAGTAGGGAATCTTCCACATGGTGATAAAAGAAACCCACTTATGTACCACTGCTGTACAGGCTAACAAGTACAGATCTTATATTTGGCTTCATAGCAGTAACATCAGCTATCTGGCTAATCTAAAGTCACTCCACCTTAAAAACATAATCAGAAGAGGGTTTTACTTAGATTTTTTATGTTAAGAAAATTTCTTTCTTTTTTTTTTTTTTTTACTTTTTCCCCAACATTTTATTGTGTGGAGGTCTACATTTGCTGTAGATGACATCAGATCTGCTAAAGTACCAGTTAGAGTTAGCAATAAGTATACATCAGCTACTCATGTTCCTCTTCCTTACATAGTGACTGCTCTCCCTCTGCTCCAACTCCAAGCCAGAACTCTGAGTAAATAGATTATTTAAGCTTTTCTAAATTTGTTAACTGTGCTTGTTATGATGGTTTATTACACTGTGCTTTGTGGCATAGCTAGACGGTGCTTCCTACTTGTGTTAGCCACCTGTTGCAGGATCAGAATCGATCAATATAATCGATTAACTTCATTTGCGAGAACACGAGAGCTAGCACCTTAACTGTAGGACTAAAATGATGTGTTATCTTATAATTATGTTAGCCCCTCCTAATGTTCTCACAATGTTTCCCTGTATTTTGCATTGACAATATGCCACATGAGAAATTTCTCCACAGTGTTCGCAAATATGGCCGTGCCGACTCATAACAGGAGCAAGGTCCAGCAGTTAGCTAGTTAGCTATAGGTTACAGATATAACATTAGTGCTGAGCATTCAAATATCAGACACAATATGTCCTTGATCTACCTGTCATAAGACGAAAGCCTGAGTTTTTGAATGTTAGCCTCAAAACATAATTAGATTCCTAAAATGTCAATTAGATAGAGCACCCTCTGATAGAGCACCCTCTGATACTCACCCTTTAAAGACCAGTTGATAAGTCTGAAGTGGTCTATTTTCTTAAGGGGGGGAAAATCTGTCAAAATCAATCAAATTAAATCACTGATTCAACAATTCAAAATCAAGCCAATCTGAATCTGTAGCATAATTGACAATGTGGCTTACCACTGCCACTGGCGTCAGGTTGTTTACGCTGCCTATTACACAGTTCTGAGCAAGCAACAACTGGGAAGTTTTGCAAAATTTATCAACTATTTAATTGTATTTATGTATAAATATATATTTCTTGAATATTCCACTGATAAATGCTTGTTTGGCGGTATATCTTTACGACTGAAATAAAATGTTAAACCTTTACAGGGGCTTTAGGACTAATGTGGCACCAGTGTAGGAGGCAAGTAGGCATGTTTACAAAAGCAATGCAGCAATGGTTACCTTTTTCATTTTTTAATAGATTTTAACTAGAATTGTTAGAACTGTGTGTCCAAGCCAAGAACCATTATGGAATCTTCATTTTTTAACAGTTAGGGATAACAAAGAAAACAGTTCTTTCCATTTTAACATTTATTAAACTAGTGTTTCACCATTTGCAAATGCATGCCCTGAAGCATCCATTCTTCCTTTCAGGGAAGGTGTCACCTCATTTTTCCTCTTTTACAGGAAGTTGACCTTGGAGAGCCACTTTTGATTGGCTGAGTTGCCTCACACCTGTGCTTGACATTGCTCAGGCTTTGACAAATCATCAGCGAGTCTAACGGTGTGTGCTCGGACAAGTGGCCAAGCAAAACCTGTGTGTGAATGAGTTTGGGTTTGCATGTGCATATATGAGTCCAAGTCATACATTGCTCTGTTCAGTCATTTTTTTGCCAGTGCTTGTGGGCCTGGGCCTGGAGTGCAAATATGCTCCAATGTCAAATTAGAATCTCATGCAAATGTGGCCATTCACTCTGCTGTAGGTAAAGCCCACCTACAGTACCAGATTCAATCAGAAGCTCATGTGTTCTGCTGCTTCAAGAGCATATATGTATTGATGCTGCACTCATTTGGCTGAAGAATGCCTCAGAAAGATTAGTTTTAGAACTTTCTTTCCGGAACCTTTGACAAGTTGCTTAGCAATCTTTGGGTTTCACCAAATGAGGCATCATCTATGTTTTTATAAATGTTTTATTCATCATATAATGTTTTCCTGGAAAATTTGTGGCAACATGAGTTCTTTGTCTTTCTTTGCAATATGTTCTTCAAGATGCTTCATGTCCTCTGAGAGAAGGTTGATTCTCCAAGTCTGACTAAACTATATATATCAGATTTCAGGAAATAAAAAATGCAATCCAATCCTCTAACAAATCTAGTATGAAATAGCACACAGTCACATTGTATGATGTGAAGTTGTTAGCTGTGTATTTCTTCCTGTGTGTAGTAGAGTGTTTGAGTAGTTAGGCTACTTTTAGATGATCATCTAAAATGAAGTGCTTTGAAAACACTTACAGGCCCTATTAAACAGCAGCTTAATAATAATCTAATAGTCTGTTTATGACTGTTAATAATTATACAACAGCTATATTGTTGCTGTCTTGCAAACACCTTTTATCTCCATTTTTATTTTTTCGGATAATTTGAAAACTTAGTTATCCTATGCAAAATATTCAAATTTCATAAGAAGTGGACCAATAGAAGTGGCACAGAATTACTTGGAAATAAAGCTTTTTATATTAATTTCCATTATAAGTTAGTAATGCTTTTTTCTTCTCCTGTAAAGTTAGCATTTTAGAGATATGAGGTTTCATTTTGACAGCGACAGTATCCATTAATACATGGTATATCTGAGTTATTAACCATTTACTTAATGAGATATGAATAATCAGTCATTATTTTAAATTTGAGTTTGAAACCTAGTCATTAATTACAGTTTGTTAATAATGATTTAGTTATTTGATTCTCATAATTATATAACTTGAAATATTTAGTATTTACTTACTTGCATGAAAACAGTTGTTTTTGATTTTGATTATTTACAGTCTTTCTACTTCATGATGCATAAAGCTTTCCTTAATAATTAGTAAATCATTAAGTGGCTTATACATAATTATTAAAAAAACTTTTTCACTATTGTGAATTTGTGACTTTTAATACATTTTTATAATACATTTAAAAATACATTTTGTATTAATTATTAATATTATTACTATTCATCATTTGCAATTATAATAATTCATTATTAATTAAATATAATACATTTATGAAAAGCATTTACAGTGCTTTAATGACTTGCATGTGACTAAGTAAAGAGTTAATAATTAAAATTAACTGTTAATACACAAGTGAGTTGTATCATTTTAAACTAGCATGAACAAACTATTAGTTAATAATTAAGCTATTTATACCAATCAGCCATAACATTAAAACCACCTCCTTGTTTCTACACTTATTGTCCATTTTATTGCTCCACTTACCATATAAGTGACCCCACCCCATTCACCCCCACTCCCTGTCACAAAGGAAAAACAGTTGCATTAGCTCATGATAATGTTTCGCTAGCTTTCTTGCTATTACTCTAGGTGATAAAAGAGAACGAACTGGAAGTGCATCTGAATGTAAAGTGAACGTAAACATAATTGATTATATAACCCGCTATGTCATTAGCTATGGAATTACATGTGAATCTTTTTTTAAAAATGACACTAGCAACCTTATACTTCAAAGACTTAAACAAACCCTTGCTTTTAATAGATACAAGGCCAACAGCAAGTATGTACCTCCTTGGTTTTTCTGCAGCTGGAGAAATCCCACTGTCAGGTGACCAGTGTATGGTGGTCTAAGATGCTCATCCTCCAAAAGATGCCCTAATGACTGCAGCATTGAGGCTGAAATCAAGGCATCCAGTGTCAGTGGCCTAAAATGACATGCTGTTGCATAAGAGACACCACAGTGTTGCCTGTATGTGTTTACAGTCTGCTGCTCTATTTGTTTGAAGCCTGTGAAGCTGGTGTTTATTTGAGCATTTCCATGATGCGTATGAATGTTTCACTTTACCTCATTAAAGCCTCTGCCTCAACTTTTACTTTGAACTTTGTCAGTGGCTCACCGCCTTGGAAGTCACATGATGTTTAATGTCATGGTTAATAAATACATCACCGTGATATCTTCCAGTCCTTCCAAGAAGTGCAGATTAATTAGGACTGGGAGGTTTGTAAATAACTTTGGATAAAAACAACTGTTCAGAAAGCTTACCTTTCACTTCCTTTGATGTGTCTGGGTACTCAAAAAATAAGTTCTTGTCATTATTCACTGGCTTATGAATACATATATATTAATATATATAAGGACATATATATATGTATATATATATATGTATCAAGAAATCACTTAAATAGGACCTGCCTGACAAAGTGAAGTAGACCAAGAGATCCTCAAAAGCTAGACATCATGCTGCGATCCAAAGAAATTCAGGAACAAATAAAAAACAAGGTAATTGAGATCTATCAGTCTGGAAAAAGTTATAAAGCCATTTCTAAAGCTTTGGGACTCTAGAGAACCACAGTGAGAGCCATTATCCACAAATGGCGAAAACATGGAACGATGGTGAACCTTCCCAGGAGTGGCCGGCCGAACAAAATTACCCCAAGAGCGCAGCGACGACTCATCCAAGAGGTCACAAAAGACCCCACAACAAAATCCAAAGAACTACAGGCCTCACTTGCCTCAGTTAAGGTCAGTGTTCATGACTCCACCATAAGAAAGAGACTGGGCAAAAATGGCCTGCATGGCAGAGTTCTAAGACGAAAACCATGGCTGAGCAAAAAGAACATAAACGCTCGTTTCAGTTTTGCCAGAAAACATCTTGATGATGCCCAAGACTTTTGGGAGAATACTCTGTAGACTGACAAGACAAAAGTTGAACTTTTTGGAAGGTGTATGTCCCATTACATCTGGCGTAGAAGTAATACAGTATTTCAGAAAAGAAACATCATACCAACAGTAAAATATGGTAGTGGTAGTGTGACGGTCTGGGGCTGTTTTGCTGCTTCAGGACCTGGAAGACTTGCTGTGGTAAATGGAACCATGAATTCTGCTGTCTACCAAAAAATCCTGAAGGAGACTGTCCAGCCATCTGTTCTTGACCTCAAGCTGAATCGCATTTGGATTCTGCAGCAGGACAATGATCCAAAACACACCAGCAAGTCCACCTCTGAATGGCTTAAGAAAAACAAAATTAAGACTTTGGAGCGGCCTAGTCAAAGTCCTGACCTGAATCCGATTGAGATGCTGTGGCATGACCTTAAAAAGGCGGTTCATGCTCGGAAACCCTCCAATGTGGCTGAATTACAACAATTCTGCAAAGATGAGTTGGCCAAAATTCCTCGACAGCGCGGTAAAAGACTCATTGCCAGTTATCGCAAACGCTTGATTGCAGTTGTTGGTGCTAAGGGTGGCCCAACCAGCTATTAGGTTTAGGGGGCAATCACTTTTTCACACCTGTATATATATATATATATATATATATATATATATATATATATATATATATATATATATATATATACCTCATTTCAGAAAAAAGGATGCTGTGCAATATGTGTAAATGAAAACAAAATGCAATGATGTGCAAATCATTTAAACCCTATATTTATTTTTTAAAAAAGTACAAAGACAACATATCAAATGCTAAGACCAACTGCTGCACTTTTGAAAGTAAAATGTTTTCCTGTTCTTACTTGATATAGGATTTCAGCGGCTCAACAGTTTGCGGTCTCTTCTCTCATATTTCTCGTTTCATAAAATGCCATATGACAGGTCTGATCTGCAGACCAGCCAGTTTAGCACCCAGAATCTTTTACTACAGAGCCATGCTGTAATATGTGCAGAATGTGGTTTTACATTGTCTTCCTGAAACAAGCAAGGCCTTCCCTGAAAAAGACGTCATCTTAATGGCAACATATGTTGCCAAAACTTGTATTTATCTTTCTGGGTTTCTGGGTCCTTTTTATTTTCAGAAGTGCTCCGGAGCCCAGGCAGTGATTTCCATTACAGAATCATGTCTTTTATAATGCAGTGCTGCCGGAGGTCCCAAAGATCTTGCCTAGCCAGTGTTGGTTTTTAGCCTTGTGCCATGCATACAGAGATTTCTCCAGATTGTCTAAATCTTTTAGTGATATTATGTACTGTAGATGATGAAATCCCTAAGTTCTTTGCTATTTCACGTTGAGGAATGTTATTTTTGAATTGTTGCACTATTTGCCACAAAGTCTTTCACAGAGTGGGGAATACCTTCCCATCTTTACTTCTGAAAGACTCAGCCTCTCTGAGATGCTCTTTTTCTACCCAGTGATGTTATTGACCTGTTGCCAATTAACCTTCAGGTGTTTTGCACATCATTGCATTTAGTTTTTATTTACATTTTGCACAGCATCCCAACTTTTTTGGAAATGGGGTTGTATATATATACATATATATATATATATATATATATATATATCCATTTGTCATTCCATCTCATACAAACTTTATCACTTTTTTTTTTTTTTACATTTGTGTCAGTACAGATGTGGACCAAGTTTTTTGCCTACACACACTGAACTATTTTTGCTAATATGTACATTAATATATACAGTGTAATCTATGCAAAAGTTTATTTAGTTTCTGAGGAGATTACATATATTACATAAGACAAAGAAAAATTAATGAGAAAAAGAGTTTTCAAAATTATTCAAAAAATTATAGAGAAAATGGGACTCCTACCAACCATGCAAAACCTGGCAGACCGTCAGATAAACAGTACTTAAAGCTTTTATCTTTGAGAGAGAGGAGAAAATCAAGCTCCACTCTTAAATCAGTTGTAAAAAAAAACCACTGATGTTTCTGTCCATCCATCCACTGTGAAAAAAAGTCAGTGCTATGGGTCTAAAAGGATATGTAGCTGTTAAGAAATTGTTACTAAGAAAAAGAAAATTAGCAAAAAGTTCAAATTTCAAATCAAGCAAAGAAGCTGCTGGTGTTCTCAGAACAATGGTTAACCTTCTCAACGTCACTGAATGTGTTGGGATTACTTGGATTGTAAGAAGAACAAAATGCAACCATCTTCTAAGACTGAACTTCAGAGGATTCTCTGAAAAACTGAAAGCAAGTTTACCCAAAGAATGAAAGCTATATGACTGATTACACACAAATATCTGCTTTCATAGCAACTGTTATGAGGTTGGACAAGCTTTACTTAACAATGGTAAACAAAAAAGGCAAATTTTTCAGTTTCTTTAGAGTTGCTATAAAATGTTAAGTTTCAAATGCTATGCTACAGAGCCTGTTATGTTGTTATAACAAATCTGAACTAGTTAAATTGCAAAGACAAAGAATTTGCCACAATTCTAGCATTAGCTTGATCACAAAATAAACAAAAACAACCCTGATTTATCCTAACAGTGTGATCTTTCATGCACACATAAAGTAAATGTCATTTGAAATGAATCATGTGCTCTAAATTTGGGTATTTTGACACAAACTGAGTTGTGCAATACAGATTCACAGTTGACTGAATGGGATTTTTGTTTACCTTCTGTAAAGCCTTGTTTAATCTTGCTGCCTACTGCTGGGAAAGAAAGCATTTGTGGGTGCAGCTAGGATAGGTCTGTTATAATGTATTTTAATAATGCTGCATCAAAATTAAGTGCATTTCGTTTTTTATTAGACCATTTTCCAGCTATTAAAGCGAGATTTCTCAGATACTTCTCAGATTTTCTATTATAAAGGTAGGGGCTTTGAATTTGGACATGGTTATAGACCACCAAGGTTAAGGTTTTTATGAAAATACAGGCAGTGCTCTGTAAAGCCTGCCATGCCTCTCCCACCTCACCACTTCACAGGGCTTGAAAGACTCCTTGTTAGAGGGGAAAATGTCAGTGGAAGGCCTGAAGCAACAGATCCTACTGAGCATATTCGGTTGCTTCCTCTCTACATGCAATCTAGGGTCCAAAAAAGGCAGGGAGAATGAATGGTGAACCTCATGAGTGATAGCGCCAATTTCCCTCTTTGCCTTACTACTCCCTTATTGTCCGCTTTTCCAACTCCTTAAAGTGTTTTAAGAGGCACTCGCTGCTAGGCAATGATGATAAACTCAAACTTGCTGGAGTTTTTACTTTCAGCCATTACATGAAAATAAGTGAGCGTGACATAAGCCCTTACCATATTTCAACAGTAAAAAACACCAAGACAAGTGCATAAATAAGCACAAAAAATTGTTCGTTCATTCTGTTGGTTTTGTTTATTCAAAATGAAGAACTTTGTCATCTCTTCCTGTTCCAGGCGAGGAACATTTTTTACGTTTGTTTCTGCACAACGATTAAGTGTTTTTTATGCCCAGACACAGACTATCAGCCAGCCATAACTCTCCGTTATCATAACAAGCCCAAAGCTGTTCCCACACGCTGTCTACAAAACACATGATCAGAGCCGCCAGCTCTCTCCCGAACTGGAACCTAGCCTTCAGTGCTCATTCTGATACGGTTCATATGTGCAGTGCACCTGGATGTTTCGTCCCATACAGCAAGGAGTTTGTTGTTGGAGTGTGTGAGAGGGTGGAAGGTGGTTCCTCTCTCTCTCTGCTGTCAACACCTCCATTAAAGATGCTGAAGGAATGTGGAGAAGCTCTCACAGCTCACGCAAGTGATGAGAACTGTCTGAACATTCTTTGTAACACACCTGTGTGGGACACAAGCTTCACCTGGTGAACTCTTGACCTATATGAGGACATGAGGAGAAGCAGAGCAGCTGTGAGCTGAAATCATTTCAGTAAGAACTCTACAACAGGGCCTGTATGTCAAATATATACACCGATCAGCCATAACATTAAAACCACCTCCTTGTTTCTGCATTCATTGTCAAGAGCACTGCTGTGTCTGATCCACTCGTATATCAACACACAACACTACACACTGGTGCAACACACACTAACATGCCACCACCACGCCAGTGTCACTGCAGGGCTGAGAATGATCCACCACCCAAATAATACCTGCTCTATGGTGGTCCTGTGGGGGTTGAAGAACAGGGTGAAAGGGTGCTAACAAAGCATGCAGGGAAACAGATGGACTACTTGTGGTTGCAGAAATACAAGGTGCACCTATATGGTAAGTGGATCTGATAAAATGGACAATGAACCAAGAAACAAGGAGGTGTTTTTAATGTTATGGCTAATCAGTGTATGTATACTCAACATACAAAAGTTTTAAGCAGCTGAGAAAATTGGATTTTAAAAGCTATTTATCATGGCGATATGCATTTATTTGCTCATAAAAACACCAATATTATAATAGAATAAATAAAATAAATACATATACAAATAATATTAATACTGTAAGTAGTGATTTTATATACATCAACATGTTTGTTTAACCCTTTCCCAACCTCTCTTTATGGCGGTCGAGCATTATTTGTGGTTATTATCAACTGTTTTGGCTAATGTGTTATGTTAAGTAATGTGTGCTGGTGATGAAATTTAATAAATCCATGTGATGGCTCGAGGAGTAGAGGAGACATCCAATGTAAAACTTTGTTTTTCAAAGTAGCTTACAAGATATTAGTTACTTTTTTTTAACAATATGAAAGTCTTCTTACTGCATTTGGCAAAGGCTCTTATCCAGAGCGACTTACACTTTGATCATTTTACACAGGTAGGCGAAGGTAGTGTTAGGAGTCTTGCCCAAGGTATATTGGTATAGTGCAGGGTGCTTGCCTAGGCAGGGAATTGAACCCCAGTCTACAGCATAGAAGGCAGAGGTGCTACCCACGACACCATACCAAATACATTTATTCTAATGATATGTGATTTGAGATTTTTAAAATCTTTTTCTATATTCTCCAAATGTTAGGACTGGTTAGACAAGTCAAGAATTGTCTTTAGAAATTGTCAGCTATTCCTGAGTGTAATAAATTCTCTGACTATTCAAACCTTTCACTCAACAACCATGGGTCCCTCTAACAAGCTGGCTGAGGATCTGAAAATTACGCTAACTGATGCCTACAAAGCTGAAGAAAGAAAGCAATAAAAAGGAATCAAAGCACTTCCAGCTCTCAATTTCAACTGTCTGAAAGAACTGTCAGTTAAGGCAAGCTGTGGAAGTCAAGGCAAGGTCTAGAAGACCATAGAACTGCTCATATACTATCCAGAAGGGCATATGACAGCAAAGGAACTGCAGAAGGGTTTAGCTGACACAGGAGTGATGGTGCATCGTTTTGCTGTTCAGCACTGCTTGATCTGTGTGGAAGAGTCATCAGAAGACAACCTTACCAACAATGTCATCACAAAAGTCAATGTCTGAAGTACACAAAACAACATAAGATAAGCCAGAGGCATTCTTGAAACAAGTGCTGTGGAAAGTAAAGAGAGTGAAAATGGTACTCTTTGGGCACAATCACCAAATGCATGTTTGGAGGAGCAGAATTTGATGAAAGGAACACCTTGCCAACTGTAAAACATGAGGATGGATCTGTTATGTTTTGGGGGTGTGTGGCAGCCAGTGGAGCAGGAAACACTGCATTGGTAGAGGAAAGAATGGATTCCAATAAATATCATCAAATTCTGGAAGCAAATGTGCTACAACAGGACAATGATCCAAAACATACTTCAAAATCTACCATGAACTACTAAAAAATAAGCTTTTTGAATGGCCCTTACAGCCCCCTGACTTGAACATCAATAAAAAACCTTTGAGTAAATGGTAAACATGCTGTACATGCAAGACAACCCAAGAATATTGCAGAATTAGAAGCAAAGAAAGAGAAGGTTGAAAATTCCTGGAACAAGGAGAGAAAGACTCCTAGCTGATAAAAAGCATGTGCAAGCTGTCTTGAGTGATCAAGACCCCCCACAGGACCACCACTGAGCATGTATTATTTGGGTGGTGGATCATTCTCAGCACTGCAGTGACACTGACATAGTAGTGACATGTTAGTGTGTGTTGTGCTGGTATGAATCGATCAGCAGTATTACTGGAGTTTTTAAAAACGGTGTCCACTCATTGTCCAATGTATTAGACACACCTACCATGTTGATCCACCTTGTAGATGTATTCATGAGTTTTTTTTTTAGTTTTTTTTTTTTATTCACCCTCAATTCCTTTATCAATTGTCACAGGACACTGCCCATGGGACACTGCTGGCTATATATTTTTGGTTGGTGGACTGCTGACAATCCAGCAGTGACACTGAGTGGTTTAAAATAGTACATATAATCAAATAATCAACGCTGCTGTGTCTGATCCACGCACACATGCACACACACACACACACACACACACACACACACACACACACACAAACATGTCACTACCATGTCAGTGTCGCTGCAGTGCTGAAAATGATTCACCACCCAAATAATACTTGCTCTGTGGTGGTCCTGACCACTAAAGAATAGGGTAAAGACAGCCTTATAAATTATTCAGAAAACAGATGGACTATAACTTGTAATTGTAGAACTACAAAAGACAGACACCAACCTTCATTTCATTAATTTCCATTGAAAACCGCAATCAATTTTTAATGTTGAGGAAAAAGCAGAAGACATTTATTTCACAGAAAATGACACAGTCATATGCAAAAGTTTAAACATCCCAAGTCAAATGACACGTTTTGTCGATTCTGTACAGGGAACAAACTTACATGTACCATTTCCCAAAGCTCTAGCATAAATTGTTTGAAATGCTGTGAAAACCAACATTGGAAACTTTTTTATTTTTTCAGGAACAATAAAATATTTGCTCAGAAATTTAGTGTCATATTACAGAAAGGAGCCCAAAGAGCTCTATAGGCAGAGAAACGTGATGGTAACAGTTTTGATTAAATAAATATTTTTCAGGAAATTACATAATTACATAAAGCAATTTTTATTGTCTGAAAAGCCAGGTTGATTTATTATGCATGTATTATGCGTTTTCATTTAATCACTTGAAATTTCATTTGAAATAGTCAGTCAATGGAGAAATGGCATATGGCCTCTATCAGCGTTGGTTGGATTGCACAATATATATACACAAATAATAATAAATGTATCAATGTTTAGCAAAATTGTTTTCCTGAAATGGGATATACATAATGGTCAGTATTGCAGCTTGGAATGCTGTGATTGATTCACTTTTGAAGTGAAATTTTTTCATCAAGCATTTTCTGACGGATGTATTTTCACAGTGTGCTTGCAGTGCAGAAGGATTTGTTTTGTACATAGTGCTGGGGGAAAAACAAACAGATGCAGACCCATGATGATGCATGGAGTAGTTAGTTAGTAAAAAGCTAATCTGACAACAGCCAGTGAAGGGTCCTCATTCTTTCTGCTCATTTTCTATAATCTATATTTTAGAGCAGGAAGTATGACTGCATTCCTGTCCCTCATGACCACATAGTGAGCAGTTAGATCCCATTGTTTTGAAGCAAATGTGTCCCAACGTCTGAAAATCAGTATGTAACATTAATTGTCACTACTGAAACATATTTTCTGCAACTTAATAAACTTGTCTGTGTTTTAATTAAACATTTTTGTCTAAAGTAACAAATTACAAAAATTCCCATTTCATTGGAGAAGAGAAAAACATTCCTAACTTATTGTACATTAATGTAACATGCTTTTATCTCCAGTCAGTTTGGAGCATTTTCTATTGGTGTATTCATCATGAAATGTTAACACATTGTACAGGGCAGCTGGCATTTAGGGATGCACTGATATGTGAACTGTGGGCTGATGCTGATGTCTAATATTTTTCATGTACATATCTGCTGATGCCAGTGCTGAAGTAGTAATCAGGAGAGTTTTCCTGGTGGGCTGGTTACTGTGGTCTAACATGTATAAACCCACACATAAAAACAAGACCACACAGACAAACTGTAAAGCAAGTCTATATTTGTAGCAATTTAGGGGTGAAATCAGCAGCCCCTCCTAAAGTGGTGCAGCCCCAGTTTGCAGACTGTAATTGGTCACCTAATTAGTCTGGTAGAGTGGGATTAGTCTGTTCAAATTTGGCAAGGCGGTATGAATCTGAGGCTTGTTGACACAACAGGCAGTGCTTAGCAGGACCTTTGGCATTTTTCAATTTCCACACTTGAATCATATCAAGATGGACAGCAGTGACAAAAGCGGAAAAAAAAAAGATCAGATACAGCAAAAATTGAAAAGAGGTTTACACATCCTCTACAGGAAACCTTAAATATGACAATATCACTGAGTTTAAAATAATAAATAATACAAAAACATAAAATATAAAATGTGCCATAAATTTTGCATAGGTTTTTATATCGTATCAAATATATGTCTGTATATTCAAGCAGGCGGCAGGGCTAAAGGCTAAATAGCAACAGCCGTGATGCTCTGTCAGAAAACATCACTGTGCATCCCTGCAGACATTAAAAAATGTTGAAAAAATAAACACTGCTATTTACTTGTTTAGCAGGCATACTCATTCAGAGGTCAGCAAATGTATCAGTAAGAGTCTTGCCCAAGTCTGCATGAAAGGCAGAGCTATTACCCACCTCACTATACCAACCACTCTCAAACACTTGTTCAAAATAAGCTACATCAGAATGTATGTGTTACCCTATCAACATAAACTCATGTGAAAGCAGGGTGAACAAGAAATTAGAGGGAACGCAGTTTCCTGCTTTTACCACTGAATCTAGTAGACATAGTCATCTAGTAACAATGTCTGCATGTTCCAACTCCTCCATGGTTGCTGGCTTCTCGCTGTCATACCACTACATTAGTGTTTTGTGGAGAACTGGATCTTTGTTGTGCTTTTGCTGTGATTTGTTACTTTGCTCCTTATTGATTTATCCATAGTTTTGGGGTCCTGAGTGGCACAGCTGTCTACTCTGATGATATCATGGCAAGTGAAGTCATCTTAAATCTAGTCCAATATCCAATATTTCTCATTGTTGAGATTGTTGGCAGGATATTATTACATTATTTAACTTATTTCTAGATAATTTTACTTAAGTAATTTTATTTAGTGACTATGTCATGTGTCCGCCCCCCAGTGACGGACACAAGAGCAGGCAGGAAGGCGGGGCCCGAACTCCTCACGGGGCTTTCGTGGCGGGAGGGTGGGAAGGCAATGCCGGTAGAGGCTCCATCCATGGCTGGTCACGCACCATGGAGACACAGAGAAGGCTGTGCCTGCAGCAGACACAGTTGGAGCCTCGGTGACATCTTTGCGAGCAGGCGGGGCCTCAGCAGAGCTCGGGCTTTGCGGTCCGTCCCCCACTCACTAGCAGTTCTCCCCCTGCCATCCTCGCGGGGTTACGTTGGCAGTTAGGTGCCTTGCTCAGGGGTACTTCAGCCATGTCCCATCAGCTCAGGGGATCAAACCGGCAACCTTCCAGTCACTGGTTCCCTAACCTCCAGCCCAGGACTCCATTATCTCACTATACTAGCAGCTAATATTGCTTGTTTTGAGAAATAAAGCTTAAAACTAGCAAACTTCTCTGCCAAAATAGCAAGATAATTTGGTGCACAGTAACATACACAGTAAAAATTAAGGATACTCAAGGCGCCTTTTGGCTCCTTAGCCTGCTACACTGATGGTACCCTTTAGGAAGCCTCCATGGGTGCTTCCAGCTTCCTTTGGGTGCTTCAAAGAACCATATTTAGGTTAAAAAAGGAACTTCAGTTTATTTAGGGGCTTGGGGCCTACTATCACTTTTGTCACCAAAATTTAGCACAATACCAATATTGAAAAATAAAGATGACCAAACTCACCAAACCTTTTGGTGAACCTGCTAGAATGCAAGAGGACTTTGAGTCCCAAGAGGACTATGAGTCCTCAAAAAATCTTCTTAAAATAACCCCTTTTAGGGCTATAGGTTCTGCTAGAAACCTTCAAAGGTGCCTGAGGACTCACTTAAAAGAAAAGAGTTCCTCTAGGAATCTAGAGCTAAAGCATAGTGTTTGATGGAACCCAGTGAGGTAGTTAGAGGCTCCTGCAGGAGCTTGTAGACCATCAAATGTTCCTCCAAGGGCCCCATTTTATGAGACGATTTTTTAGAAGTAATGAGTAATGAGACAACTTTTTCTAGGAAGTAATAGGTAATTAACAGCCATTTAATTTATTAAACTATATATATATATATATATATATATATATATATATATATATATATATATATATATATATATATTGGAATGGGTTATTTACATTAACACATGCAGTGTATCTAACTTGAATTTTCAGGGACCTTGGCTCATGGGGGCCCCTCCCTGTTTGTCGTCACTGTTTTGTTTTGTTTTTTTATCAACAAATCTTTCTGAATATTTTTTACTAAAAAGTGCTTATAATTTAATCAAATTTTTTTTTTATTTCATTTTTGGTGGAGGGAGTAAATTGCCTTACATGATTGTATTATTTTTGGTAGAATCCATGGTTCGTTTTTTACATTCTCAATAGGTAAGCCTGTCATTGTACAAATCAGCTGTAAATTTGTTAAGGAAGTGACAGTGAAGATTGAAACTGTAGAAAAACTTTTAAAAACAAAAAGCCTTGTTATGTTCTTAGTGTATTAATGATTATTTGTAGCTATTGTAATTTTATATAGTGTTTTTCTTACTGGCAAAAACACACTTACTGCTGAGATAAATAGTTTTAAACAATATTCTTGCATGCCTGAGTATAGTACTCGCTCATTAATCGTCCCATACTCTATCTCTCTCTTAAATTCTCTCTCACTAATTTATACACAATCACACAACCAGCCTAGTCTTGATGCATGCCTCACCACGGCATCCACACAAACACAGGCTTAGTCTAAATAGCTGAGATGTGTTATTAATACTCTGATTCAGAATCGTCTGATGCTCATTAAGCGTTTCTGCAGAACATTCACAAAGTGCTTGGTGATGAATGGGAAACGATGGAATCTCCAAAAACCTAGAGAAGCATGTGCACACACACACACACAGACACATTTGTACAAGGGGTTGTTTGAGTTCCTGTTGAGTCTACTCCACTGTTTCTAGACTTCTAGCAGTCTGCCATCCATACCAGCTGCCAGATCTCAGCTGCAAAAATAATTCATAACCAAATGCACTCATATTTCACCATTTTAATGATTTACGAGTGCTTGCGGATGCTTCACTGAAACCTCAAATCCTGTAAACCTTTATGTGAATATCCCAAAGGCATTTTTGGTATCTGCTAGCAGCGGCTCAAACCATCCCTGGTATTCACTGACATTATTTTCACCCCTCTTCAAACTCCGACTCATCAAAAACAATTTCACAAAATGTGCCATCAAGGATCTGTGCTTCACGTTGTAAAGGAAGGTTCATACTTCAGAGGTTATATTTGATGTTTGTGGTCAGGTTTTTTCCATCATGTGTGAAGGGGTTTCCTGTCTTTTCCATAAGTGATGCTAAATGCTAAATTCCAAAATTACACAAATGAGCGGAAACGTTTTTCAATCTAATCTATCTAAAGCACCTGTAGCGCACAGTCAGTTACTGTAGTTAATAATTTCCCTGCACTTTTTCTCTGCTCTATTCTAGGTTGGAAAAGGTGTCAAAATTATTGTCCGTAGTGATCATCAGTGTTGGGCGCAATACTTTGAAAAAGTAGTGATGGCTGAATACTGAATACTCTGTCCTAAATGTATTCAGTGATGTATTCCATTACAATAAATAAAAAGTAACATATCAGAATACATTTAGAGTATATTTAAAATACAATTCTCGTACAATTCTTGGTAAAGCACTTTGGAAAAACTCACACTGTTGCTCGCTGTTACTGTCTAGTAATTTTATTCATATGATTTTTTTAAATATATTTCATGAAAAATTTGCTCATCATTTAAATGAAAAACTACTGAGGAGATTATTAGTGATGATCATCCCTAAAAAGAGCTAACACTGAGATAAATATCATTGATTTATCAGTCTACTTAGGCTTTAGCAGAGCTCAGTAACACTGAGATTAATAGCATTGAGCATAGCATTGAGCTAATTACCAAGCTAAGCAAACTTTGTAACTCAGACTGTTCTTTCAGATGTCAGAGTTCATCAACACTTTGAATAATCACTTTTTCTGGTTTAAGTGTGATGCACTTCTTTTTTGTTGGTGCTAATTGCTAAAAAATTGGGATGTAGAAAAGAAATACAAGTTAGTAGGTTTAAGTCAGGTCTACATAATTTAGTTAAAAAGGGAATTCCACTGACTTTTCTAAATTTCTGCATAATTAAATAGTTAAGATGTAAACAAAGTCATTTAAAATGGTTTAATGTATAATGCTCCGCTCTGGAGAAGGTTACAAATTCAAAGCTGTTCACAGTGGTGGTGATGGGAACCAGACGTCTGAAGAGTTTTAATGCCTCTAAAAGCTCCCTTATGGAAAGCTATTACATGGAATGATTACAAATACACTGTCTGATACATTGTTTTGAAATAGTTTTATGGATGTTTTTGCCTAAAGTGTATTTTTGAATTAAAATATGGCAAGGTGTTGTGAGACAAAATAGTTCCCAAAGAAAACTTATTTTTTCATATTTTTCACTATTTTACTATCATTAACATTACATATAAAACTCAGAAGATGTGTAGATTCACTGATGGTTTTGGATAGTAAATAAAACAGCTATATTTGTGCAGATATTGTGTCCCCTGGTTTCACTCTCAATGACTTTGTGTCTCAGTGACTGAATTAAGCAGATATTTTGAAAAAATGGTGGAATTCCCCTTTAATTTGCTACTGTAGTACCTGCACATACAAGGGAAGGTAAAGACAACACAAAGAGGGTGAGTAAAACAAGCAAAACTATATGCAAATAGATAATTCCAGATTCTAGAGCCAATGGGAGTGATGTTGAGTTTAACTGAAACAACACAACTGACTCAGTCTCTCTGACTTTGTTAAGTAGTAATATGACATGCATTTGTTAAGTAACTATTTAATGTTTTGGAGTGTGATTTTATTGTTTGTGCCTAAATTCTAAAACTAGAGTCTTCAAAAACTAGACCTTGAATCCAGTATCACTCCTGGATTTTGTAATCATTGTATAACACTAGGGGGCCAATCAGTTACATCAACAGTTAATTTTACTACCACTGATTACAAAATACAGGACTGTATTTATTTAACTGGATTTAAGATCTGGATTTATTAGACCTCTGTTCTAAAACATTTTGTTTCAGTCTTTTTAGATGACGGAGTGTTTTTTTTACGTCATTGCTGGGATGAAGTTTCTATCTGAAGTGTCTGTCTGAGCTGGTGAATAATATGCACCACAGTCGACTCACAGACACTGTGACTTTTTAGATCTGAGCATTCTACTGGATTCATGAATGAAAAGCTTTAGAGAGTCAGAATGATTCTCTCACTGGCTCTCAATCTCACACACTCTCACACAGTCTTCTTCCGTCAGTCTCTCTCCCTCTCTCTCCTCATTCCAAGAGTGGGCGCTGCACGTCACTGACTGGCTGGCAGTTATGTGCCATGTGTGTGTGATGTCTCAGTGATATTGTGGAAAGTGGGCCTCGTCTGACACACTGTCTGCCCTGTCTGCAGGAGTAGGAGAGAGGGGATTGCTCAATGTGTTTCTGTGTCTATGAGTGTGTTAACCCCTTAAACCAACTGCACAACTCTACCAGAGCTTGCATTCCTGCCTTAAACTCTTCCGTTCCTCCCTCATAACTGTGTAATTTACATATTCTAGTTTTTAAATAAGCCTTAAAGTGAATTAGAAAAATCTAATTCACACAATTTTCCTCTTGCCCAAAATGTCATTGATCAGCCAAGACTGGTGTCTAGAGTCTTGCACTCAGTAATGCTAAGTAGCTAATTAATGCAAGCTTATGCATCCCTGCTGAACAACAGAGATCAGAATGCTAGTTTATGTTGGAATAGTTGTGGTCTGGTGCCGGTTTAGCTGGTCACCCAGCATATGTTGTGTTTAGATGGTGGTATTCTGGTCACCCAGCATGGTCAGCCTACCAGCTTCCAAAACACAACATAAGCTGGTTTTGCTGGTCAGCCATTCTAGTCTATGCTGATGTTTTCTTCTAGCAGGGATACTGTTAAGATTGTACAAACTGCATGTCTAAATCATCACACACTTGTCTTAAACTGTGTGGAGCTGTTAAGTAAGCTCAAATAGAATGCTTATGTGGTTTCTAAGGGGGGTTCACACTGTGTTTTCTCTGAAGGCAGAATCACGAGGCACACTGCACTGCATACTTTATTCTTTGGGTTTCACACTGTCTTTTTGAATGCTGCTCCTGGCTGCGTGTCTTCCTCTTGCTGCTCATCATAACTGTTAATCAGCTGTGCTAGCAGATCGTTTCAATATGTATGGGTGGAAAGAACATTTCACTGCTACTGTTAACTAGAAAGGTGCTGCTAGCAAAAATAAGATAAACGGCTATTTGTTTATGTCATGATTTCAATCCGTGAAAAACATACATACATACATCATCTAAACCGCTTATCCTTCTGGGTCGCTGGAGCCTATCCCAGCTGTCATTGGGCGGAAGGCAGGATACACCCTGGACAGGTCGCCAGTCCATCGCAGGGCAGACAGACAGACACATTCTCACACACACACCTAGGGGCAATTTAGCATGTCCAGTTGGCCTGGCTGCATGTCTTTGGACTGTGGGAGGAAACCCACGCAGACACGGGGAGAACATGCAAACTCCACACAGAAAGGACCCTGGTCGCCCGGCCGGGAATCGAACCCAGGCCATTCTTGCTGTGAGGCGACAGCACTACCCACTGCGCCACCGTGCCGCCTCTGTGAAAAACAGTTCAGGCTAACTCAGCAACTGCAAATGCTAATCTCTCTGTTACTGTAACTGATCTGGGCCTTTACATAGGCTACTTGCATGCCAAAGCTACGGGCTAAGCTCCGAGCAAAACATGTCTCTCTCAAAAAATGTGTACAAGCTGAAACCCCCTTTACAGCATATGATGTCCTGTTAAATGGACAAAAGTATGTTGTATCGCTAAAAACAGTAGCAGCCATCTTGAAGCCTGAGCTTTGTTTGTAGTTTTGCCTAATTTTCTATAGGTATGTCATACAGTGTTAGAAACCACATAAGCAAGTCCATTTGAGATAACAACGCTCAAAATTAAAAAAAAAAAATAGACAAAAGTATGTTGCTTAGCTAAAACGAGCAGTAGCAGCCATCTTGAAGCCTACTTTGGTTGTATACATAATAGCTTAACATGCAGTGTCAGAAACCACATAAGCAAACCTATTTTAGATTATTTAACAACTCTGTTTGAGGCAAGTGTGTGATGATTTAGGCAGGCAGTGTGTAGGATGCGAATTGTTGTGCTTGAGATACTTGCTAGGATTAGCCTTGTAGCTTGTGCAAAACTAAAGAAGCAAACTTTAGACACCACTCATGTCTTGGCTAATGGAGTACATTTTGGGCAAGGCAAAATTCTGTAAATTGCTGCTCAAACCATTGCTTTAAGATTACTAACTAAATAAACTTGGAACTTAAGGGATTAAAGCAGCTTTCTACTGTCTCAACATGAGACCCTTTTACAGAATCTGCAAACAAGTTGCTACCTTCATACTTTCTCACTGTTTCCTCACAGCACAGGCACACATTTATCAGCACAGACATTCGTTTTCAGGCTGGTTTCGGAATGTGTTTTGAAGGTGATGGGGCTTGGAAGCCCACAGATGGAAAATAGGGCTTATCCAACTCAAGAAGTGTGTGTGTTTGCTCAAACTATGCATCCAAATATTTGCTCTGCACACACATGGCACAAGCAGTTTGAAGTGAAAAGGCCAAGATTCCTCTGCAGTGAAATAGCACTAATTAGTCACAATTGCTTCCTTTATTTCACATGTATTGAAGAATATTCCACTCACAGTGACTCGTACCATGGCATGTGAATGTGTGTGTGTGTATGTGTGTGTGATATCAGAGGGGGCTGTGCTTTTGGCAGCTCTATAAAAGCTGCAGCCACTGAAGGAATCTCTTCATCAAGGGCAACTGAGCTCCACACTGCTGCTACTGGCCTTTCACACGCTCACAGACTAAGCTTCGGATTGCAGGAACACACATTAAAACAAACCAAGCAGCCTGTTTAGGACAGAAAAGAAGAGGAGGAAGTGAAAGCAGCACGCTAACAGGGCTTTTTTCACTTGTCTTCAGAGTTATTTTCTTTTTTTTCTTTTTTCCCCACTTCATTTCTTTCACATCATCGGCACCTTTGACAGCTCGCTCCACTTTTCTTTCCACACACCTCACTTTCTGGCTGAAATGTCATCTTTGAGAAAGATTCTAAGGCAAGCAAATCTTCTCGCACTGGTGTTCCTGTCCTGGTCTGCTGTGAAGGTGAGAGCAACTTTTGCTGTGTTTTTTTAAAAGGGGTGTAAATCTCTGTCCTCACAATGATTCTATTTCACATCTTAAGGAGACAATACAGCGCCAATATGAAATTTCAAATTGCAGCATGATTCGATTCTGTATTGGTTGAGGGGATTGAATTATTTTGGCGCATTTCAGAATAGCTTAATCAACCAAACCAAATGTGGTTGGAGGGAACTGTTTACAGAGTGGTGAGATACAGACAATAAAGTTCCAAGCTTTTTACATCTACATGTAAATAGTTTGAGCTAAATTTTGTTTTGAGCAAAAAAAAAATGAGAACATACTTTGACATACTATATCATCCCACTTAAGCAAATTGAGAAAGCCTGTGTAGAAATGTATTGCACTATTGCTTAGAACTCATCTGGAATAAAATTAGTCAGTTATGGATTGAATCATCATATCATCATATTTAAATGCGGTATTATATAGCAATACGGGGTCACATAAGAAATTCCTGACTTGAACACAGCTAGTTTGGCATGCATTTATTTAAAATTCCATTTAGATCTTGTATACAGATGAGATGTTAGAAGGTTTCATTCTGTAGCCATTTTCAGCCAAAAGAAAAGAAAAATACATTTTCACCTTTTAACTCTGCACTGGTTATCTTCATCTTGTTCACAAAGGTTCTATCTTTTTAACCATCATCTTTTTCTTCATCTTTTTTTAACCCTTTAATTTCTATGGATGTCTGCCCAGGCTTCAGTTCCTTACTCCCACCACTACATACCTTACATAGAAGTTACTAAGTAATTTATAGTACATTCTTAGCAATATATATATATTACTGCTGGCAGAAGAAAATCTCATATCTCCATTTTTGCCTGGGTTAAGGTTTGGATTAGGGTTAGGGTGAAAATGCCTGTTGCCCTTTATATTGTGTGTAAATTTCACCAAATGAAATGGCCCAAAATGACTTGAAAAAAATTCTGGTTCCATTGACTTACATTAAAAGTAAAGTAGGTTTTTTCCTTTATATATATATATATATATATATATATATATATATATATATATATATATATATATATATATAGCACCAACAATGTTTGTGTAACATTAGCAGAACTTTTTTTGATGCTGTAAAGAACCAGAAAAGCTTATTTAAAGAACCAGGTTCTCATGGAGAAGAACCTTTTAACTGCAAATAACCATTAATGCATTCAAATGGTTCTTTGAGTTGCTATGGTTCTATATATATCACTTCAGAACTCTTGAAGAACCCACCTTTTTAATGATGTACACTGTTACAAATAAAGGTACTGTGCAAGTATATGTCTCGTTCATCAAGGCACAAACAATGTAAATGTACCTTCAAAGGTACAACAATGGTTTTAAGGTACAACTGTGTACCTTAAATATGTTTTTCCCAGGTGAAAAGTACATATTTGTACCTTTTCATAAGCTACTACCTTTTTCCTGAGAATGTAGCTAGAAGTTAATAAGCCTTAAGATTAATAACTGAATAAAAAGCATCTTTAGAGGGACTAACTTGAACTATAGATAAATTCATCTTATTATTATTTCTTATCCCTCTCTCTCAGGCCCGGGGTGAGTGTCCTCTGAAATGCTCATGCCCCTCCTCTCCCCCATCCTGCCCGCCGGGCATCAGCTCAGTGCTAGACTCCTGCGGATGCTGCCGGCAGTGCGCCAGGCAGTTTAACCAGGACTGCAGCCTCGCAGAGCCTTGCGACCACATCAAGGGGCTGCGCTGCCACCTAGGGGCTGGAGGAGATCCCCAGAGAGGCCTGTGTAGAGGTAAGGAGGCATTGCTCAGCTTTAGCCTTGGTTCAAGTGGTCACTGATGTCTAAATCAGTTTAGTAAGAGCATGTTTGGAACAGACTGGAAGGGTAAAAGTGGAAATCTTGAAAACTTTTAAAATGTTCACAGTGTTGCTCATGGTGATTGTTCTTTCAACACATGTCAGCGCACATGCATCCTAATATCTAACAGCTGTGAACATGGAAGTGATATTACTGGAGCTTTGCATCATCTGCTAAGCTGCTAGAGTGTCATCACACCCACTAAAGGAATAGCTTGGTGAAAAATCAAATATGCACAATTTCCCATTACCCCAAATGTAGTTGATGTAGTATCCAAATTTCGCTTCTTTAGCTGTGCTTCAGAGCCCACTAATTAGCATTTTGCAAACTGAATGTCAGTATCATCACATACTTGTCCCAGTTTGCATCATTTTCATCTCAAATAGACTTGCTTATATGGTTTCTTGTACTGACAACATTATATTACGTAGCAGTAGAAATAGCACAGGCCTTCACAAATATCAAGCCCCCAAAATTTTGTCCCATTTTAAGCGATTCAGTTTACATTTTATCTCTATTTGAGATTCTAGCAAGAAAATATTTTATTTTGTAAAAGAAAAAAACAATAAAAAGCACATCTTTTCTGTGGGAAATACTGTATTTGAATATTGTCTGTACATTTCCAACTTTAAAGATAACAGTATATCTATCTATATAAACCATATAAACAAGTCTATTTGAGGTAACTAAACAACTTGATGTGGCTTAAGGAAAGTCTGTGATAATGTAGGCATGATGTTTGCACTATGTTAATTGGTGAGAGATATTCTTACATTGCTTGTTAGCTACGTTAGCCTCATAGTGCCAGTACAAATCAAAAGGCCAGAGCACAATGACGGGACAAAGATGAACGGGACAAACACAAATGTTTGGTTGGTGTGCCATACTCATGTTTGATTGTTGAAAGACTCTCTCTCTTCCCATTCGCTGGTGTTCATTTTACTTGTATGTTCTTTTTCTGAACATTCTAAGGACAACAGCATACATGTTTGTGAAGTCAAACATTTCTTGGTTAATCAACCACACTTGAAACAAGGGGAAAACTGTATAAATTAGACTTTGGCTTACCCACTGATTCAATTTACTTTGTAGCAGAGGCACAAGGTCGGCCCTGTGAGCTGGATGGCCGAGTCTACCAGCACGGTGAAGACTTCCAGCCCAGCTGTGAGCACCGCTGCAATTGCATGGATGGAGTGGTGGGCTGCATCCCTCTCTGCCCACACCATATCCCACTGCCCGACTGGCACTGTTCCCGGCCCCGACTGACCACACTGCCTGGCCGCTGCTGTCAGGAGTGGGTTTGTGACGATGACAACCGCATTGATGAAGATGACCAGACGGATGACCATACACCTCCCGAGCACACTGACCTCACGGGCAATGAGCTGCTGGTGGTTGCCCCAACACCTTGGGACAGTAGTGCAGGAGCACCCTATCAAGGTATGCTACTGTTCAAAAGTTCAATAAATATTTTCATTAACATAAAAACCAGTTTGATTCCAGATAAATATTCACATGCTAATGTGCTTCTCCTGTGCAGCTTCACAGCTTTCAAATAATTTGTCGGTAAAAATGACTGATAGCTTTATAACATCAAAATTGAATTGATAATAAGATTAATATATGGAATGTTTGGTATTTCAAAAGTGATCAAATAACATTCAAAAATGGTAAATATTGCATAAAAATGACAATCATGGTATGTTATTTATCACTTTACAACTTCTGTTTGTTCCCAAAATGCTTGAAATACCTCTTGATATCTATTTTGTAATAGATAGTATAACATAAACAAAATCATCAATTAACAAGTGATTACGAACCTTTGAACTGTTATCATGGCACCTAAATTTTTGGCCAAAGTAGATCTCCATAAATAAAAGATTTCATTGCTCCATTTTGGCAGCTTTTTTGTAAGGAATGTGAACTGTAGAAATCTGTTCTTTTGCACACCACTTGTCTATTTTTAGAATTTCTACATAACCATAAATGGGAAATCAAGCCAAACAAGCCTGCTGTGTAGTGCTGGTCACCACATCTTCTGCTGCAGATCTATCTTCCAGCAAAGTTCAGCTCCAACCCAAATATCTGAGCACCTTGTGAAAAAGAACACTGATTACACTGATTAAAAATAAAGGTTCTTAAATGGTTCTTATGTATACAGTTCTTCTAAGAACACCCTTTAATTTTAATAGAGCCTTTACATTGTGTATGCTCTTCAAATTTTAAAAAGGTTCTTCACACATGGTTCTTTAAAGAGATCAAAGCCATGTTTAGATACTTTATATGTATCTCTGTTTTATATTTTCAGAGTGGATTACCTCCTCCCAGTCCCACGCCCTCATCCCATCCACATGCTTCCTGCAGACCACTGATTGGTCCCCATGCTCAGCCACCTGTGGGATAGGCGTGTCCAGCAGAGTAACCAATAGTAATATGGAGTGTCGGCTCGTGAGGGAGACACGCCTGTGTCAGATACGAGAGTGTGGTGGAATCCCAGCCCTGACGCCGAAGGTAAGAAAACACAGTTTACACCTCCATGTAAGACTTGCTATGCGCCTTAGTGAAAACAAGCTGCCATGGAGCTAACAGGATAGTTTTTATGAATCACTTTATTTGAAAGCCTTACGTTGCTGATGCACCTTGCTGGTATACAGTTGGAGATTGCTGGCCATCTAATGATGTACAGTTTGTGCTACTGTTCTACTACCCTCTATCAGTGGTCAGTTTCTGATGTCAGAGCCACTCTTGGCTGGATATTTTTGGGTGGTCGGCCACCCTTGACCCAGCAATGACACTGACAATGTGTAAAAATCCCAGCAGCACTTGTACCAACACTACACACGCTTCCATGTCACTAGCATGTCAGTGTCGCAGCTGTGCTGAAAATGGTCCACCACCAAAATAATGTCTAATCCACCAGCGGCCCTGTGGTCCAAAACTGACCAAAGATGGATGGAGTAGAAGTGGCTAATGACAACAGATAGGTCTATAATTGTTACGTATAAATAGCGGACTTATACAAAAAGGTTATGTACTGATGTACTAAATACACTGGCTATATATTCCATTGTCATATTAGCCAATAGGTGCAATGTAGAGTTTTCTTATAAAACCGATGACCAGTGTATGTGAGTTTTAACTCCCTTTTGTCCTCCTCAGAAAGGAAAGAAATGTCAGCGGACGATGAGGTCACACAAGCCTGCTCCTATCACGTTTGCCGGGTGCTCTACCTTTCGCCACTACCGGCCACGGTCCTGTGGTTCCTGTGTGGATGGCCGCTGTTGCGTCCCCTCACTGACCCGCACTGTCCGTCTGCGGTTCCACTGCCCACTAGGCGATGGCTTCACCCGCAACTTCATGTGGATCCAACAGTGCAGTTGCAGCCAGAACTGCAACAGTCGGGGACTGGCATGGCACCCAGAATCCCTCAACCTGCCCAATGACATTCACACATTCTCACCCTGACTTCCTGATCTTCAGCCAAGTTTTCCTGGACGTACTACAGAGTAAAACAGTATGTCTGCACCAATGTGGAATTTCTGGGCTGATAACTATAACTGTTTATTAACGACTGGCCAATATTGATACAACCAAAAAGACAGGTTAAAAGGCTAAAGATGCAGGCAACCCCATGTTCTTTAGGCCACATACATCACTATAATTAGGTGTTTTCAAATGACTAATTCAATTAAGGGAACTGCAGGTGCATTTCTGCTCACTATAAACTGCTAATTAAGTTGTCCTCTACTCATACCCTGAAGAACTTTCACATCGATGACGTTTTCACTCTGCAGCATCCGATCAGGGGTATACAAGTGTCAGTGCAGGCGTGAGCAAAATAGGGCAAGTTATCATTATAGTTAGCTGTAATTTTAGTTTCACACTGCTAAAAATAATTGCACTTTTTCATTTATGGGCAAATAATTTTTTGACTGTAGATTATCTCACGCGCCTCCATGCACTAGTAATCTTATTTTAATCATTCTTCTCAGCTGATATCAATTTATTATCTATGTTATGTCATTGCACGTATGGAGGAAAACTGTATATAGGAAAAGTCCCAATCTTGAATTAACACCTACAATGCGTTAGATCAATTTACGAATTACGTTAGACCTTTAACTCAACTCAAATTCCACGAGCAACAAGGCTAAACATTGTGGTAAATGATGTGTAATCTATATGCTATAGAGACAATATAAAATTCTGTTGTATGAAAACAATGTAACTTATTTACACATGTTTAAATGCAAAAGTAGGCTTGGATATCTTCATATAAGAAATTGAAAGTCAAAATTGTAAATATGTCTTGTACATATTCATATTTGTTTGCTTCATTTTGTGTTTGTACAGACTTCACTTGAGGTGGAGTGTCGTCTTTTAAAATCACCTTTGTTTTTGAGGTGAATACATAAGGGCCAACAGTAATATTTTATATATGTATTTATAGACTTTAATTTTGATAAATAAACTTGTTATAATATCTTTGACTTTGTGGGTAGTAAATTATGTGTGTTCATTATTTACAATACTTCACTGTCAGCATGAAAGTCATTATTATTTAAGTAATAATAATAATAATAATAATAATAATCATATTTTTTTATTGTTATAGCACCTTTCCAAAGCTGAAGGCTGCTTTACAGAGCATTAAAAACAGGCCAACAATGAAGCCAATTATGAAACAATGAGGCACTAAAGCTCTACAGTGCTGTAGCGCCTAATCCTTTGAAGATGTACAGTGTGATAGCATAAATGGACGACTTAATCTAGGACCAAAAGCCACAGAAGAACAACACAAGAAATTTCTATATTTAGACCATAAAACTTTCATAAAAATGGTACTTTCTAACATGTTTATGCATGTTGCTGCAAATCCTATCATTTTTTGTACCACAAATTAGCAGATAGTAAAGGTAGAGTGAGTTAGCTTAAAGTCAACTCGAATCAGAATTGACCTTTTTATACTTTGTTACATATTAAGCATGACAGGCAGGGAAATCAATAATATTGTTTTTCATCTTCCCCTCACACTGCCCCTACGTATCATTGAGCCAAAACACTCAGCTAGCTCAGGGACCTTCCTAATACTGTGTTTCACTCAGAAATACAGAAAAGGCATAATGATTTCCAGTTAACTTTAAGCAATATCAGTCGCCAAGACCTGTTATTCCATTATGTAGCTACAGGTAAAATCTGCAGCATGTTAATGATGTGTATAGATCATAGTACTTTTCTACATCATTGGAAAAATAATGATTAAAAATTACATAGGTGAATCGTTGTTTCAGCCTGGAGAGACTTGATGGTACAGCCTGGGCAGGCAAAAAAAAAAAAAAATAAATTAAAAACATACTGGATCAACATAATTTCTCTGGAGTTTATTTTGTGCCAAAACTTTCAAATAAAATAATAAAATCCACAAGCAAAATGTTAAGAACCAATATGTCCATAATAATTTGCAAATACAAACAGAGTTAAATAAGCTTAATTTTTAAATTAATTACTGCTCATTTCCACTCATTCTGATATAAACTTTTTACTCATTTTGGCAGTCTTTGCTTTCTTTTTTTCTATTTACTGATGTATTTTTTGCTTCTGCTCCCTTCTAAAATATTTCTTTTGCTTCTGACCTTTGGCACATTTTCACAGGGAGCATGTCTTTGAAGTGGGCATTCACCTGCATTCTCTATTGGCCAACTGATTTGGAGTGATAAGTCTTCTAAACATCTCCACACCCGCTCCATGGGCTGCCCTTTACATGTCAGAACACTAAGTACTGACAATAGTATTGCCAGAGGGGATTGCTCTGGCATGTCCAACATAATGTGCACTGTTCATCGTATTTGTTAATGTAGCATCCACTCGGGTTCCTGTGTCGGACATGCTAGGCTAATATCAGACATGTAAGGGCATGCCAGTACAATGCTGCATCCAAGGCAGCAGCAAAGTCCTTTATAACTTTGTAACTCCTTTATAATATATCTGGCAGAACTCACTACAACATGTTCCACCACGCTGAGTGGTGAGGTGTGAGAAGACCTGTCACTCCAAATCAGTTGACCAAAAGAGAGTGCAGGTGAATGCCCTGTTCTAAGCCTCACCCCCCATTAAAAAGTGCCAATTAAGTCAGAAGCAAAAGAAAAATTTAGAAGCAAAAATGTATCAGCAAAATCAGCAAATAGAAAAAATAGTAGTAATCTTTTTGAAAAAATTATATTTCATCCAACTCTTATCATTTGTATCTGCAACATATTTTGGACATTTTGATGCTTAAAATTTTGCTTGTGGATTTTAGTATTTTATTTGAAAATGTTGCCATTTAAAATTAACTCCACGTGTTTTCTCTCATCAGTAGCTTAGGACTCCATTTTGGCTACCCAAGTGCAGAGTTGTGGTTTTGGCTGAAGGCCCAGGTTCATGTGCCTGTGCGTTTGTACGCAGTGTTGGAGGCCAGCACTGTACAGCAAACATAACAGCAGCCTCTCAAATACCTCAATGTCCTTCAGAGTCTATCCCTATAGTACTACAGCCTCCACAAACACTGCTGTACAAGTCAGTGTACCGCACACTTGATCACTTGACCTTCTGTCCTCAACCTCAACTGTACATAAATAATATCTGGTTGAGATGCTAATAGGGTTACGACTTGCCCACGATTGTGATTGGTCATCATTTTGAGTGACTGTCCAGGACTATCCATTCCTGTGTACAAAATGTCCCAGAATTCAACTTGTTAGCATTTATGCTGCTTTATTTTATCCAATCAAACCATTTGGGGTTTGAGGGTTTGATTACCCTCGATGCAGGGACAACTGTTTGTGAAATGTGGTTGGTGACGTTTCGGCATTAGGTTGGAGTAGAACGCAATAGCTGAGAAGATTAGGTTCTATAGCTAAAATGACACCTATCACATCTTCGCAAGCCTAGCTACCCTGATTCACTAATTGAGTGTCAACCCTAGTTAGATAAATGTTAAATGTCTTGCCTAATTATTCCAATGATTTACAGCAAATATCTAGCCAAAATAATTTACAAATGTCCCCAAATGTAACTGAGTAGCCAAGACATGTCTAGTGTCTGAAGTTTGCTTCTCTAATTTTGCACTCGATTGATGAGGGTAACAAGTAATAGAAGCTTCTAGCTACTATATAACATTGTGCTAGCTGCATGCAAAATTATCACACACTTGATTCAAACCATGTTGAGTTGTACTGTTACTTATAAAAACAGACATGGGCTCCAAAATGGCTGGCAATAGCCAGTAGTATACTTTTGTCCTTTTTATCCCTTTAATAGCATGCCATACAGTGTCAGAAGCCACATAAGCAAGTCTATGTGAGATGATTTGACAGCCCAACAGAGTTTGAGGCAAATGTGTGATGAATTAGACATGTAATTTGCTAGACACTTCCTTTAGGCCTTACTTGTTAGCTACATTAGCCTTGTAGCTGCAGTGCAAAACTAAAGAAACAAACTTTAGACACCAAACTTTTCTTGGATGAATGGTTACATTTGTTGTAAGAGGAAACTTGTGTAAATGTGATTTTTGGCCAAATTAGTACTTTAAACATAAAATCTGTTTGATTTTACTGTTGCAGTACTTTCTTTCATAAATTGCACATCATACATTGTATTTGTATAACCTGCACAAACAGCTGGAAATTGTGGCATTCATTCCAAGGGATGGGACACAAAATATGAGGCCTCATTTCGTCACAGTGTTTACCCTTTACTGCTTGTCATCCTACTGTATTTTCCGTAACTGTTTAACTATTTTTCATGTCCCATATTACTTGGGGTAACCATGTGTGAGGTAACATATGGACACACTCAATGTACATTATATTAAAGTAGACTTTTGAGTTTTTTTATTTATATCAGATTCTCATTCTACACGGCATAGTTAAAGGAATAGTTCGGTGAAAAGTTGTATTTACACAAGTTTCCCCTTACTCAGTTCCATTGTTAGCTATGTTTGCCTTGAAGCTCCAGTGCAAAAATATGCAAACCTGGACACCAAATATGTCTTGGCTGTCCACTACAATTGGGGTAAGGGGAAAACAGCATGCCTGTTATAATACAGCTAAAAACTGAAAGCAGCAGTGTTGTACAGTAAAGCCTTTGAGCTTACGTTTACTGCTGAGTTGAATCAAAGAAGTTTGAGCAATAATTGGATTCATATCACCAATAAAAATTGTTGACTGTAGTTTATTGATGCTTACCTTCTCATTAACCCCTTAAATGGCCAGGGCCTGCTGGCAGGCCAAAAGTTTTATAACACACTTTTATAACCTAAGAATAGCTCAACCAATTTGAACTGAAGTCTCTGTAGTTACTGAATAATAAGCATTAGGATATAATAAGCCTGGTATTTTAAGAGGTTAACTTTAACCTTGTTATTGAGTAACATATCTTCTTAAATTTTCCAGAACTATTTGGGCATGTCGCTGGCTACAAAACCATGACACATCCTCAGAGGCCTAGAGGGTTCTATTCAAATAAAGTGAAGCTGAACTGTCCATGCCTTTGCTTTCTGTAAAACAGAGGAACATCTGAGCAACAACAATGAGACATCTGGGTCACTCAATGAATAGAGTGCCATTTGAGTCCACAGCATTTGATACAGTGTATAAGAGACAAAAATCTGTTAATATGTGTTTTTCAATCTTAAATATATTAAATAATACATCATTAGCATGGTGTATGAAGCATTTTTATTGCTAGTGAAAATAGTATTATAAAGTGAAATAGTGAAATATAGGAATATATGGATATTTTTACATGTCTGTATAGATAGTCATTGAAGTTCTATCTCAAATAATATTATATAATAGTGTAAAAAAAAAGAAACCTTTTGCCAAGCTGAAATGTATATCTGTTTCCATCTTAAAAGGGAATTAAGCTCAAATTTCTTTACAGTGGTGGCGATAGGAACCAAATGTCACAATGACTATAACACAAATACAGCCCATTTTTTTGCTATCCACTACCAATCAACCTACAGGTGTCTTCTGAGTTTTGATATGTAATGTTAACTGTGGTAAGATGGCAGTAAATCTGAAAAAATATGTTTTCTTTGGGGGCTATTTTGCCTCACAACACCCTGCATGCATCTCTTCACCCTGAAAGTAGTTTTAAAAATATATTTTAGGCCAATACCTAAACGCAAATCTATGGTAATACAATGTCTCAGACGTCAGGCAGTGTTCCTTCATTCCTACTCTGGTTCCTACATCTAAACAATTCTGTGAACAATTCTGTCCACTGTGAGCAATTCTGACATGGTAAGTTTCTCTAGAACGAAGCATTTCACATCAAACCTCACTGAACGATTTTGTTACATGTAAGGTGTTAAGCTAAATCTAAATGATTTAGTTATGCAGAAATGTTTTTAAAAAATCAGAGGAATTACACTTTACAAGTTTTGCTTTCAAAAGTTTTTTTGGTGCAATATTTAATGAAAACTATGGAGGACAAAAAATTACTGACATGAAAAAAATCTATATAGCATGTCTGTTTGGCATTGATCTTGTGGAATGACTCATCTATGATCCAATAAATGGAAGATTATACAGTCCACTTTTCCTCTGTAAGTGAAGTCCATGGCTTGGATAGAAATCTGCAGCTGAGAGTCATCAGTGAGTAGGTTAAAGTGTGCTGAGGATGTGAACTACTCTTCAAAAAGACACGGTAAGATATTAGCTAGACTGTGTGTTAACGTCTATGAGTCTACCAGCCTGGTATTACTTGTAGCAGAGTGTCAGAGGGAAAGGGCAAACAGGCTGAGGTAATGGCCTGGCACAGAGATGACAGAACTGGAATATTACAAAGTTCAGCTAAAACTCACAACTAATCACTTCCCTCACCAGAGTGGAAGTGCTCTTGTGGGATGGAAGTGACTCCACAGTGTTACTGCACTCTGTCTTTTCCTCCATCTCTCTTTCTCTGTCTGTCTGTCTTACCTTCATTCTCTCCCTCTCTTTCTCTCTTATTCTTTCTTCCCTCTCTCACTCTTGCCCCCTCCCTTCCACTGCTTCTCCCCCTCTGTTCCTCTATCTCTCTTTTTCTTTCTCTCTCCACCCTCTCTTTCTCTCACTCTCTGTCATTCCTTCACCCTCTCTCCCTTCTCTCTCAACCTCTCTCCTCTCTTTCCTTCCTTTCTTGCACGGTCTCTTTTCCCTCTCCCTCTTTTTCGCTCTCGTCTTTTCTATTTGCTTAACGTGTCTCTCTTCTCTCACCCTCTTTCTCTGTCTCTCCTCCCCTCTTTCTCTCCCTCCCTCCCTCTCCTTACTTATTTCTCTCTCTCTCTTTCATTCCTCTCTCTCTTTTCTCTCTCCTCTCTTTCTCCTCTGACCCTCTTCCTCCCTCTTCTCTCTCTCTCACCCTCTCTTTCTCTCCCTCCCTCTTATTTTTTTCTTCGCTCTCTTACCCTCACGGTCTCTTCTTCCCTCTCCTCTCTCTCCCCCTCTTTTCTCTTTTGTTTCTTTCTCTCTCCCTCCCTCCCTCTCTTCTCTCTTATTTCTCCCTCGTCTCTCTTCTTTGACTCTCTCACTCTCTCCTCTCTCTTTCTCCCACTCCCTCTCTGCTCTCTCTCACTCTCCCTCTTTCTCCTCTCTCTCTTTTCTTTCACTCTCCCTCTCTCTCATTTTTCTCTTCTCTCTCTTACCCTCACACTCTCTCCTTCCTTCTCCCCTCTCTCTCTCTCTCTCTCTCTCTCTCTCTCTCTCTCTCTCATGAAACTCAGAGTTTCAGCATGAATGTGACAGAAGAACAGGAAATGTGTAAATGTGTAGGAAATGTGCAGGAGAGCAGAAGGAAAGACGTGGTTGTACATTGTCGCAAACACACACACCTCCAGCATAAAATCCCATCCTGTGATAAACTGACCCCATCAGAGTTTACAGAACAACCTTGTAAGTTTATGAATGAATTAATATTAACCATGAACTAATACTGATACGTTTACAGTTTTAGGTCATTGTACACTAACCAAACCTGGTAGTTAACTGCTGATCTGAATCAGCTCTGCTTGAGTTGCTTGATAGGAACTGAGTCAGGATATGTAAATCACAACCCTGCTGAACTAAGACCATCAGAACATTATGATTAAAATCTGATGGTTTATAGGAATTGACTTTAGATGTAAACAAAGTCATTCAGAGTGGTTTGATGGTGTTTAATGCCTCTAAAAGCTCCCTCAGAGAAAATTATTACACGAAATGATAAGGAATACATTATTTTATTTATACAGCGTTTTACAATACATGGTTTTAAGAAAAGATTTTTGCCTAAAATGTATTTTTTTTAATCCATTCATGATGGTAAGGTACATGCAGGGCATTATAAGGCAAAAAAGCAAACGTTTTTCCAGATTTACCATGCTCTTACTATTTTCAACTTGAAAAATAAATAAATTGGCTATATTTGCACTGTTCACATTGCAATCCCTGGTTCCTATCACCACCTCTGTACAGAAATGCAAGTCGTATGTTGCTCAACAATCTCTGAACGACTCTGTTTACATCTCAATGACTAAAATATTTAGAGATTTTGAAATATATGTGAAATTCCCCTTTAAATTAATCTGGAGTGTTGCCACTGGAAGTTAACAAATCAAGATATCAGTAACTGTCTTGAAAAACAAAAACAAATTATGTAACTACATTTATTTATATTTATTTTAATGTTATGTAGTGTTTTACTGGCAAAAACACCATTACTGTCAATAAAATAGAATTAAAATATTTTTCTGTACGGTACTGTATTTTATTTTTAAAATATTCACCATCAGGCCGTTTTCAGCAGCCATCAAGTAATAAGCTTGAGTAGTAAATTTTTCAAATGCGTTGGAAAAGCATTACAGGAGCTCCTGATGAAAGCGTATTAGTGTGAAGGTGTGCTAGTGTGCACAGATGCATCAACGCAAAGTGGGCTACTTTTAAGGAGCTAATATAGAAGATATGATTCATATGTGTTGATCAAATTAGCTATTATTAAAAAATTTGGAAGTTCATAAAAAGGTAAAAGGACATTCAAAACAGATTGATTTTTCCCAGAAATCCAATACTGTTTTGTTTCTTCTGTCTGTGGATTGACGTACCTTAGACATTAGCGCCCTCTATTGGCGACTAAAGTAAAAACTGCATTAATCTCCCCAGTGTGAGGGAAAGAGATGTTTCTTTTAAGGGACCTTTCATCCTCCATTCTCTCTATATCTCTCTTTCTCTCTCTCTCTGAGATATTTTCACTGTCTCTCTGCTGTCTACTGTCCCTCTTTTATGTCCTCTCTTCTGTCCATTTCCTCTCTCTCTCTTATGCAAAGGTATAGAGGTCTGTGAGACAATAGGGCACTGGGGAGCTAGTGGGAAGGAGTGTGTGTGTGAGTGAGTGGATGGGGGGGCGTGTTTGATAGAGGTAGTAGGGGGCTCCTCACCATCTCATCAAAGAGTAGCTCTATTCGGATGAACCCTGAGGCTCTGTGTGTGTGTGTGTTGGTGTGTCTGGGGGATGGGTCTTTTTGAAGCCTTTGTATGCAGTGCCTTGATTTGAATATAATCACACAACACTTTTCATCCCCTTTCCTCCCTTTGAAACTAACACCATTGTCCCACCAGAGAAAAACACTGTTCTCTCTGCTGGTGGCACATCAGAAATCAGCATGCTGATCAAAATGGAAATGGCAGGTTGGCTGTGCTGAGCTGTCTTCTGAGGGATTTGTAAGGGCAGCTGAGGTCAATGGCCACATGAGATGTGCCACACACTGTTGAGGTGGATGAGCGCTATGAAGGTGAATGGATTTTCAATGCCACTAAAGTCTTACATAATTACATCACTACATCTATAATAGTTTACCCTGCTAAAGAAAACATCATAAACCAGCATAGATGGTCACAAACCAGCATGGCCAGGCTGGGTAGTAAGGGTAGCAAGTCAGTTAAGTGAGTAAGCAAATAAATAAACTATTGTAGCATTGTGAGCCAGTAATAAGCAAAATGATACATATTTATACCTTGGAGTATAATGTTCTCTGCTAATTCCTTATATATAATTGTCCTCTGATTCATCCATGTTCAGACAAACTCCGCCTCTTGCTCCAAGATTGGCTACTAGTTTATTCTGAGAAGCAATCAGCCAATCCCAGCACACGGAATGGAATCCTACTACCCAAAACTACACCAGAAACAGTGAAAATGTGTCTGAATGAAGATGAGGGGAAAAAAATAACGCTGGTCCACACAGCAGGGTCTATAACAGGCTAGATCATGCACTTCTTCAACCCGACCACTAGAGGTCAGTCGAGACTATTAACTTTTTATCTATTAACTACTACCAGGAACATCCGCAATTTGTTTTTATAAAAGTACTGGCCAACCAGTGACCACATACTTCAACGTAATGAGCAAGCGGTTCGGGGTACTGCAACTATTATTTCATTGTATTTGCAGTGCAGTATGTAGGCTGTAGGGAGCCATTAGATTCAGATCCTCAGAATTCAATCGCTGAGATGTCAACAAACTTATTCAGAGTGATTTGATGCATTACAGAGCTACAATAGTGGTGATAGGAACCAAGGGTCAAGATATGTCCATCACAACCCTGCTGAACAAAGACCATTAGAACCATAAGGATTAAAACCTGGTGGGTTTACTTTCTAAAGGAAAATTGGCTTTATGGTAGCCATCAGGGACCACTAGTTTCCTGTAGGACACCTAGAGATCCTGTTAGGAAACCATGCATCAAGTATTAGTCCAGGAACGCCTGCTAAACCATTAAAATCCTTTACACTGTGGTATCAACCCATCAGCAAAACACAGGACACCATTAGTGACAACTGGACATCACCAGGAACCAGCAGAAAGTTTTAATGGTTTCTATGACATTTTTAGCAGGGAAGCAGGCCTAATGCCGACAATGATAAAATGGTCCTGAAAACAAACAATCGTTGGGTTGTATGGTGCCTTATAGGCTGCATGCACCTGGGCATGGACGCATTTTAAAAATCTAATTATTGCCAAACCATAGTGAAACTACGGAGACCCGTTGGTTTTATCCCGTATAAATAAAAATAATGCGTATGATCATGCCTTAATAAGCTGTGGTCAAGGCTTAATTATCTCTTTCCCACGCCTTACTAAGTCGTGGCCACGACGTAACTGTCTCGCTCCCACGCCTTAAGTCATGGCCAAGCATTAGGATCTCGTTCCCACTCTTTAATAAGGCGTGAGCAATTCTGACTCGGCAGGTTTCCAGAACGGAGCTTTTCACTTCGAACCGCTCCGAATGACTTTGTTTACATCTTAAGGATCTAATAATGAAGATACTTTTTTCAAAAATTGGTGGAATTCCCCTTTAAAGGAAAGGTCAGCGCTGAACGAAACAAGCCTTTTTTACTCGTCAGACCATTACTCTAAATCAAGGCAGATGTGACAGGTTCGCGTTAGTTAAAACGAAGTTTTACTGCTCTCTCTGTAATGGCTTTGCCATCCAGGCCAGATGTTCACCATGCTGATGGAGCTCCGCGATGAGCAGTGCAGTTTTCAGTTTACAGCCGCACTTAAAAACACACGGGGCTTTCTGATTCTCACATCTGTTAAACTACTACAGAAAGAAACGAACAACGATGACTGTCCCAATAATATCTGTGTAAAAGCTGTGCTGAAGGAGGAGGAGAGACAGTTGGCCAATCCATTCTGAAGCGGGCAAAGGGAAAGTTATTAAACTGTCTTCTTAACGCGATTACGGGCCGCTGAAATCGGTCTCCAACAGGCAAAAGTTCCTCAAACACACATCCATCATGCTGTCATTTGCCACGCCCACCTCGCATCTCATTGGCGCTGCGCTGCAGATGTCACGATAGGCGTGGCGTTCAAAACTTACTCGCTCCTCGTTGCTGTGAGATTTAAGCGCGAAGTGAAGAGGCAGGAACGAAAAGTGGAACATTTTCTCCTACTGTAAAGGTGAAAAACACCGTGTTTATCTGAGATATTACCTCTGAAAACGACGTTTAAGAAGAGCAACGGTGACAGTCATGAGTTTACTAGCCGTAGTCGAGCACGCCGCTAAAGAAGGACAGACCATTTGAAGCTTTTGGAGTCACTCTGAACTGAGCAGCCCGACATCTGGGATTATCAACAACAGTCACTGAAAGCAAGCTGCTGCCCAGATTTGACTTAGTTTGAGAAGAGGCGTCTCATTTTTGTACTTGAGTGTACATTTCACATCCCAGGCTAGCCATTTGTCGGACGTGCTACGAAAAAAGCGGTAAGTGCTAACAGTTTGTCCAGTTTGTGTTTCGAGCGGTCCAACCGGGCATGCGCATATCGTTAGTAGAGTGTGGTAACGTTTCAAACGTTTTACGGTGTCTTCAATGTTAATGCAGTTCAGACTCGGCGTAATATTACTATCTTACTTACCTCCTGATAAGGTGATTTAGGCTATCAAAATATCCTAATTATCCTTTTAATGCGGGTAATGATTTCTGATACGGAAATTCAGGCTATCAAACTGTCCTGTCATACATTTCAATGCTGGTAGCCTTTTCTGGGAGGGTGATTGGCTGTCAACACGTCCTTCCTGTAGTTTTAATGCTGGTAGCATTTTCGATAAGGTGATTTAGGCTATCAAAGTATCCTAACTTACTTGCAGTTTTGCTGCTGGTAGCATGTTTATCTTCATTGCAGCAGTCACTTTCCACTCTTTCTTTCTTTCTTTCCCTCCTCTCAACTAAACCCAACTCGTCCCTTTGCAGCTCGGTACCAGGGTGACCCACTTCGGATGCTTTGCAGACTCAAGTTCAGTCACAGAGAATTTCTTTTTCTGCACAATAGGGAGCTGTAGCCTGCGCCGGAGTGTTAATTAAAAAAGAGAGAGAGAGTGAGAGACGTTTTAATGAAACGGCGAAGCGTGCAGTTATGGCCCCGGAGCGCATTATTAAAAGGGAAGGATATATTACTAAACTGCTTTGGTGCCAACAGGGTCTGGTCATTGCACGCCGGCCTTGCTGCTATTTATAGCGGGTGTGCACGGAGCGGGCAGGCTAATTTATTTTAATTACGCGCCACTCACTCTTGCACATACGCGGGGGTTTGGGGCGTTCGTGCATTTGTTCACTGCAACGAGAGGTTAATGGCAGTTCAGAACTAGACCTTGTTACCCTATAAAGTGTGATTTGCAAAGTCCAGTGTTGGAAAATGTCGACAAACACTTTCAGACTGGTAGTTAAAATGGCTAACGATTTATAATGCATGTATAGTCTGGAAGGTGGGAGACGCAAGAGTAAAACTTTAAAGGGGAATTCCACCGATTTTTTAAAATGTCCGCATAATTTAGAGGTTGACATATACATAATCATTCAGAGTGATTTGTTGTGAAGTGGTTAATTTGTAGATAAACTTACAGGTTCGGATTTCTTAACATTTTGGCCATAGGAACCAGGATTCCCCAATGTCTGCATCGCTGATTTAGACATATTATTTACTATCCAAAACCACCAGTAATGTCGATGATAGTAAAATAATGGACAGTTTTCTTTGGGGACTCTTTTGCCTTAGGACACTCTTCATGCATTTCACACCAAACCACTCAATGAATCTGCTGACATGATGGCCATTTTATGATGCCAAATTTTTGAAAAGTCAGCGGAGTTCCCTTTAAAAGACGCTCCGTTACAAGCGTTACAAGCGCTGCGCTGACTGAAATGTGATTTGTCTTTGTGTGCGGCGCGCGGACAGGGACGGCATTGTGTTTCTCTTCATCAGCCTCCACTTTTCGCCTGCTTATTTCATCAATCAGTGCGTAAGCCGGCTGGAACCGAGTAGCTCACCTCCCCCCTTTACTGACCTTTCTGTCTGATGGCATCGTTTAAATCACGAGAGAGAGAGAGAGAGAGAGAAAGAGAGAGAGAGAGAGAGAAAGAAAGAAAAGTTTGGCTCACTTTTAGAGCTGCACGCGCTGACCCCAGCTGAGTCTCCCAGGATTTTAGTGAGTTGTGGTGAAGCTTTCTTCTGCTTTTAAAGGGGAATTCCTCAGATTTTTTACAGTTAAAGTTATTATACAAAATTTCCGCATAATTCAGTCGTTGAGATGTAAACAAAGTCTTTGAGAGTGGTTTGAAACTTACCAACTCAGAAACAGTGGTGGTAACAGGAACCAGGGGTCGTGAAGTCTGCAGCTCAAATATTTTATTTGTTATCCAAAACAACCAGTGGACCTACACGTGTTCTCTGAGTTTTTATATCACTATAACACTGATAACAGTAAAATAGTGTTGCTTTAGTGCTTTCTTTGGGTACTGTTTTGCCTCACAATGCCCTGCATGTACCTCTCCACCATGAGTGGATAAAAAAATACAGTTTATCAGGCAGTGTATTTGTAACCATTTCATAAAAGTAGACGAAATGAAGAAACAGATTCAGTGAGAAGAAAATATCACGTTAAAAAATCCTCAAGTACTGAGTTGTTTGTAGAACCGTAGTGGAATGTGTTGGGACATCTAGCATCAACCAGCAGTGGAACTGAAGCACTGTTCTTCTAAATGTGCAGAACTAAAATGGAATTGAGGAAGAAGTCGATTCCTTTTCTCAGTGTAAATAAAAGTATCACTTGATGCCTATAAGCATCCATCAGAATTTTGCTTAAGTACGTGGATCTGATTAAACATAACCACAGCTCATCTTTGAATAAGGATACGGTGGAGCCTACCAGCTGTCCAGAATCATGTCCAACTTTTTAATGCTGCCTCCTAAACCTTACTAAAACTGCCACATCTTCTTAAATGTATGGCAGTATCCAAGTTTACCCTGACTTTTAAACACTTTTTGTCTGTTAATCCATGTCATCACCACTTTCTTAAGCGCCATGGTTTTTGCGTGCCACACTATTCTTTGTGTGTGTGTCAGCAATTGGTTATGAGTGCCCGTATGCCTAAGATAGGAAGCCACACAAAGTTCTGCGAGGGGGTGATAAGACACCACATTGAGCCCCGTAGCCCGAAAAAGGTTGTTGCCAAGCGTTTTCAGAGGGGGATTAGCTTACCTAAGTTCTCAGAGGGATAATATAATTGTTCTGTATTGAAATAGCCCAGCCTAGTCGACAGCATGTGATATTCCCCCAGGGTCCTATTCACTAGCATTGTCTCTCACTCTCAGGTCTGCAGTAGAGGATGATTAAAAAGAAGGGGATTTGCATTTTCATGAAATTAGCTGCGGCAAAGTTATTTGGCGACCTGCTTTTCAATAGTGCACGCAGGTGTGCGCAAATGGCAATGTGGTTTCCGCTGTTGGCAGCTGTGGAGAAAGGGTGTTAAAGCAAATTCTGTTTATGCCTTGAATAAATTTAGTGGCACGCTACGTAAGAGCTTCAAAGTATTTACGTCTTTTTGAAAGGGCTGGAGAGTAAGTGCAATATAAAAGAGCCCGCTTTTTTACAGGATTGAATGAATCCATTTGATTTATCATCACAATATAAACTTGGGTAAAAGCTCAAAACCTTAAACATTTCTTCAAATTGACTGTTTAGTTTTGCAAAGGTAGCTGTTTTTTGTGATTTAAAATCTGCCATTAAGCCTGCTTATGTGGTCTACAGTAAATGTGACAGATTCAGCCTTGGAGTCAAGAGTGTCGTTGGAATTGGTTGGAACAGGCAGCTCGCCAATTCTCTAACAGGAACATAGGCGTGTAGCTTCATGTCAGGTTTAGGATGTTCAGAACGTGTCGCCCTATTTGCAGAGGAAGCGCTTACGTAGCCTTACTGCAGAGTGATATCAGACCTGTTTGGCCAGTTTTACCAGTAGAAAGTGAGGGAAGAGTCCTACACGTTGAAGAAGACTGCCTGCAGAAGGAAAGAGATATAGTGGGAAAATAGATTCTTCTCCTGTCTGTTGTCCCTAAATTTCTTCTGAGCCTGACTCTTGTCTGAAAATGGAGGGAGGTGGTGCTAATATTTCTGGGTAAGGTGATCAGTTTCACTCCTAAAACTTCAAAAAACACAGGAAACAAATGCAAGAGAAGTTAAGGGAAAGAGATTTATGTTTTTTAAAGAAAAGTTTATGTCAATATGCTGTCTAACTGTTTGAAGATGTAGATGTTACATGCGATGTTGGTGGATATAAACATGCTTTGCCAAAAGGTGTATAAGACTGTTTCAGAGTGTCATGCCATTAGAATTGTTGTTGCGTTTGAATGAGTATTTCGGGTCTGAAAGGTTTTTATTGCCTGTGATCGTGGGAACGTGTCTGACCAGCTGGCACCTTGTGCCCAGCGTGAGCTGAAGTGAGAGATATAGCTTGAAGGAAGTATTCGCTCTCTTTCGGAGTAGGGTGCTTACTGCTTTCCTGTTGCCTTCCGTCATCCTGCTAACCCCTGCTCGACCCCTCCGATCTGACCGGCTCAGTCGTAACCTCTGACCTGGCTTCGGTATCTCCCGTCTGCTGCCGGCTGACCTTTCCTTCAGGAGAACAGAGAGAGGAAATAACACATGAATGAACCTCAGATAGACGTAGATCCTGGCTCGCTTCCTCCAGTTTTCTGCTTTATGTTGGTGCTTCTTGTTCTGAAGAACTGCATGTCCTCAGCTGCTTAAGGTATGGTCTCATTTTCTCAACCCAGCATCTGTCATCGCGGATAAAGTTTGTCAAGAAGTTTCTATATTCCAGGAAATGCAAGGTGTGCTTCCTCAGTCTCCAAAATAAGATCATGCGGCTCTAAGCTGCCAAAACACCAGCTCAGTCAGTAGACCCCAATAGATCTAATCATTTTGCATCTCCCAGTGAATTTTTTTAGGGCCATACTGTAAAATATTGTATCTTACACAATTTTGGCTTCTTGTAGGATCCTCGTCCTTGCAATTTCTTTGTTCCTGGAAATTTTTCCTTTTCAGTTATGTATCAATGAGGGGGTCACAGGTAAGTTTTTACACCTGTGTACCATCAAGGGTTTGAGTTTCACCATTTAATATTTTGTATGGTTTACTTGTGCTAAAAATTTAAACAATAGGTTATTTCCTTGTTGCTGTAAGCTGATGGCTGTTGACAGCTCTGACTGAAAAATGACTTGGCAGCTACCAAGTATTATTTAATTATTTAAGTTTCTAAGCTTTTCTGTAGGCGGCACAGTTCCGATACCAGGCATCAATATTGGGCCGATATCTGCAGAAAAAGCTGGACAGGATATTGGAGGGGAAAAAATAATGAATTATATCCAATCCTATAACTACGCCAGTCATGATCATGACGTTTTTGCTGATTAATTGCCATTTACAGTCGTACACAAAGATTTGGGGTGTTTTGTTGATTTACCAAGTGAAAAAGTGCATATCTCCTACAGTGAACACACTTCTGTGCGTTTTTTAATTTTAATGCACAATTATTGATTATTTGCTGAATTTAACATATAGGGGAAAACATTTTCTATTTTATGCTATATTTTTTTTACAGTATGTTTGACTCAGCAAAAAACAGAATTTGTGCAGAAATGCCATATTTATATTTATTCACTGTAGAGTATGTGTGCTTCTATCAATAAAACATGTAATTTGACCGGGGAGTTAGTTCAAACCTAAATTGGCTAAATTGGCTGATATCTGTTAATACTTCATGGTTCTCAACTGATGACAGATACTGCCCACTAAACAGACCATCATCGCACCAGTCAGAAGTTAGAATGTTTATTGTTTTTGTAAAACCCATGACATCTCAATAAATATGCTTTATGTTTTTCTCTAATTACACGTAATTGGCCCAACCCAACAGATGAAAACGCACCCAGTTCTCATTCTGTTTGTTGCGACATAAACATATGATTGTGAAAGCTAACAGCTGTGGAAAATTGGTCAGCTTAAATAATTGCAATCAAGTGATTATGTAATAATCATGACAAGCCAACTTGTAGAAAATCTAGCTTGAAAATCCACTCAGATTGTGTGACGTAATGCTGTTAGCTGTGTATTTTTTCCAGTGGGGCTGTAGACTGTTTGAGTAGTTTGAGCGTGATAGCCTACTTTCAGGTCATAAACGAAGTGCTTCAGTTAAAAATAGCTCATTTTAAAACTTAGCAGTTCTTAAAGAAGAAAGATGTATCAGTACAGGCTGAAAATAAATGCTTCAATGTCAGTTTTCTGATAAATAATTTGAATAATAGTTGTTTAATTTTTGAATTGTGCATTAGAATACAATGACCAAACCACGTAGGATTCAAACGCTGTTTTGCTGTTTTGTTTTCGCTCATTTTCCTGAATTCTGCCAGCATGGTGTATCAGTGCTTATTCGGTTGTGTCAGAGAATGAGGAAGCTGTCCTTGAATGTAGCAAGGACAGCTTCTGCCACCAAACAGAAATGTATCATGATGGACACACAAAGCCAAAATTTGTTCAGCTGAAGCTAAAACTATCATGATAGCTGGTTTTAGTTTATGGTATACCAGTTAATGATGTCGTTGAAGGTTCTGATGAACCTGTGAGTGTCTGTTGTTTGCACTCTCTGTTGATTGCATTCGAAAGAATTTTTCTTTCTTCATTAGCAACAAAACTGTTATTAGTAGATCTCCAGAAATCAGCACCCTGTCTTTGAGATACAGTAGACTGAGGTTGAATAGAGCTCATATGGATCTAGTCACTGCCAACCAAAAGCTGCACTGCCCAAGCCCGGCTTGAACTCTCTTTTTTGAGATGGAAAGTCCTGCAAATGAGCTCCAGATATGATCTGGTAATGTCAAGATAGATATACCAGTCTCACTAGACACTGTTGCTCACATTGCCCTCAGCATATAGTGTGTTTTTTATTTTATTTGTTATTTTTTCCTCCATGCTCCAATACTCTAAGGCTGTGCCATTAATTTCACATTGCAGGAACTTTCTTGGACGTTATTGTGTAACATTTATTTTTTAGGAATTTGAAGAAACTAATTTCAAACGCATTAAATCATGATTAATGGATATTTATTGTGGGCTTAAAGCACTGTCATTGTCATGTTTTTGTTCGGTTGATACAGTTTAGCTGTGCGAGTTACCCTTAGGGATATGGGTTTATTTGTGTTTTTCCTGAAATGGCTCTGCATTTTCTTGGGTAAGGCGGGCCAGCTCTGTCTGGTAAGCTTACTGAGATGAAGCTCTGCCAATAAATAAAACAGGCAATCAGAGCTGCTTCTCTGGTTGTTCGCCAGACCCAGAGCCTAACCGCAAGCTTGATTTAGGCCTATTACAATGGATTGTTAGGACTACCTGTTGTTATTATTGGTTTATTATACTGCTTGACTGGACTACTTGATTAAAATTGGACTTCTTGATATGATTGTAACATATCAGGCATTTATCAACATGCTGGTCAGTCTTGGCTAACTATTTTTTGTAATTGACATTTATTTGTTAATTTATATATCTGTTACACCCCTTTCCTTGTCCCAGAAAGAGTAGGTTTGAGGAGCAGCTGACTACAAGATTAGTTGGCATAGTGACCCCCCCCACTCTTCCCCAATCCTTTTAGAATTCCTCAGAGTATCCTTTGATTACATCACTAGTGGCTTGTCTAATTCATCCTTTTTTCTCTAACACGATTATTATTATTATTATTATTATTATTATTCATAATAATGTAGTCCAGTTAACTAATATCAAGTGTGGATATTGGAACTAGTTATTCAAGTAATTTTGGCAATTTGACTGTGTACTACATTATAAAGGAATCTGTAAAAGCGGACAAAAGTATGGACAAAATTCACGCTTCAACATGACTGCTGTTCTTAAAAGGCCAGTATCATAGAAAACCAATTTTTGCTAATTTCTTTGGATGTTATGATATGAAGGCACTATCAGAGTTTCTACTGAATTCATTATTTTTGTGATGTTACTAAAACGTACGAATTGACATACAGTTGTGTGCAAAAGCTTGAACACCGCAGGTCAACTGACATGTTTTATTGATTTTCTATGTGAAAATAAGAACAAACTTAAACGTGGTGATTTTCTACAAAGTTAAATTTCGGTTTATTTACTGAGTTTAACATATTGGGGGAAAAAATAAAACATGAAATCTAAAATGTGCCATAAGTGTAAAAATATGTTAGACTCAGCAAACAAACAGTAATTGTGCATTAAAAAGAACACAAGTGTGTTCTCTGTTAATGATGTGTACTTATTTTCACTACAGCAGTTTAGCGTTGATGTTGTTAGGAGCATATCTCAGTCTTAAAGGCACAGTAACAAAAGCAGAGTGTTTAATTCTATGGGATAAAAAGAATTTAGAAATGGTCATGCAAAAATGAATTATGACTGCTTTTGGTATATAAAGCAACATAAATGTCATAAGTAGACTGTTCAGGGAAAAACAATACAATGCAAATAAATGTAGGATATGGGCCCTGTATTATGCAGTGTACTTTTGTCCATTTTTATAGATAACAGCACATTATACATCATCAGAAACCACATGCGCGAGTCTGTTTGAGATTAGTTTAAGAACCAAATGCGGATTGATGCAACTATATGACGATTAGACATGCAGTGTGTATGGTGCTGTCTGGTGGCTTTAGGATTCCATTACTTGTTAGCTACATTAGCCTCATAGCTCCAGAGCAAAACTAATGGACCAAACTTCAGACACTAAACGTGTCTTGGCTGATCGATTACATTTGGTGTGGGGAGGAAATTGTGTAAATTAGATTTTTTTCCCCCCAAAACTATTCCTTTAATGGCAATACCAGACATTCTTTTATGAGTTTCTTTGAGGATGTGCATCTGGGAATCTCAGTCCAGTCCACTGTTTTTTACTAGTTCCTCTTCTCTCTTTCACAGGGCCACGATGGTGAACAGCCGTGTGGAGTCGTCGGCCGTGGCTGTGACAGGAGGCAGTGGCGGCGCTGTCCGCTCATGTGCTGGCTGTGGTGGCCGTATTTCTGACCGCTTCCTGCTCTTCTCCATGGAGCGCTACTGGCACACACGCTGCCTGAAGTGCTCGTGCTGCCAGGCCCAACTGGGTGAGATCGGCACCACCTGCTACAGCAAAGGGGGCATGATCCTCTGCAGGACTGACTACATCAGGTATGGGGCAATGAGGTGTTTAACCCCTTAAACTCGAGACTTATTACTCTTGTAATTCTTATATCAGACTTGTAATTAACCTTAAAGGGGAACTTAACCAGTTTCTCAACATTTCAGCATAATTCTATGTTTGAGGTAAAGACAAAGTAATTTGCTGTGGTTTAATGTGAAATGGTACGTTGCAGAGAAACTTAGACTCTTTACAGTGACAGGAACCAAGAGTCAAGATGTCTACAAGGCAAATAAAACCATTTTATTTACTATCCAAAACTACTAGTGAACCTACATGTATCTTTTGAGTGTTTATATGTCCATAATGGTAAAATAATACATACATACATCATCTAAACCGCTTATCCTTCTGGGTCGCTGGAGCCTTTCCCAGTTGTCATTGGGCGGAAGGCAGGATACACCCTGGACAGGTCGCCAGTCCATCACAGGGCAGACAGACAGACATACACATTCACGCACACCTAGGGGCAATTTAGCATGTCCAGTTGGCCTGACTGCATGTTTTTGGACTGTGGGAGGAAACCGGAGTACCCGGAGGAAACCCACGCAGACACGGGGAGACCAGGCAAACTTCACACAGCAATGACCTTGGTCACCCGGCCGGGAATCGAACCCAAGCCATTCTTGCTGTGAGGCGACAGCGCTACCCGCTGTGCCACCGTGCCGCACGGTAAAATAATAGTAAATATTAAAAAACAGCTCTGAATGATATTTTTCCTTACATCACCCTGCATGTTCCTCTCTGCCAAGAATAGATGTTAAAAAGTGCATTTTAGGCCAAAATCCAATATCTCAGGCATCCTCATAACCATTTTATGTAATAACTTTCTGTAAAGAAGCTTTTAGAGGCGTCACCGCTGCTGTGAACAATTCTGACTCTGTAAGAATTTTTTTTATTGAGCATTTAACATCAAACCATGCTGTTGACATCTTAACTATTTAATTATGCAGAAATAAAAAGAAATCCCCTTCAAGACTTATTATTCAGCAACCTCAGCAAATTTCTCAGTGATTACAGTGAAATTTATGTATATAGTTAAAAGAGTGAGAAAAGAAAGTCTGGATCTACCAATGAGTCCTTAAATTTTCAGGGGTTAAAACAGGGTGGGATAGGGTGGAGAGGTGGCACCTGTGATTGAGGGAAATTATTTGGTGTGTCCTGTGAATACAGTTTTTGTCAAGGTGGAACAAAATGGATGTGTCATGTAAATGTATCAGATTAAAACACCTAATCACATAATTCAACAGATTTGTTTGGTTTGTAGGGGTAACCATGACCGAAAAAGCAAATCAGAGCAAGTCTAACTGGGATGTGAAATAAAACTAGCCATTATTTAATTACATAGTACAGACTTTCCATTGTAACTACATTGAAAAGTTCAGTCAGTGACTACAAAGTGTCGTAATGCTGTGATGTTTTACAAATTTCTGTATTTTCTGTAATATTGTTTACACTTGTGCCCAAGATGTTTTCCTCAGTTAATACTACCTAAGGCTATGGCCTTGTTAATACAGTCTAATTCTAATACAGACGGCTAATTCTACATCATGCAATGCAATATTAATGATTATAGAGAAATATATCCATATTACAATGACATATTTTATACTGTTATTTCTCAGCTCTTTTTCTGTAGTCCGATGAATGAGCTTTTTGACATTGCTTTTTAAAAAATGTAAACTTTTGTAATTTTGTGACTGTTCATTTCATCCAGCATGATACAAAAATATGTTTAACTAGACAATTTACTTTTTTGTTTTTAAAAATTCAGTCCCCATAAGCTTGATTGTCTGCAGATGTTCTACAAGAATGGCTGACTTAGACATCCCTGTTGTAGCTTGCTGAGGATTGTAGCCTTTCTGAAGCCATCTGTAGCTTATTTGCCTGATGGGAATCAAGCTGTGTGAGCGTACAGTAGCCAGGACAAGAGAGCATAAAATACCTCCGTCATGACAGGAACTGTGTGGGTGTGTGTGACATGGGACGGGGAGCAGCCATATCCCTCAAAAGCCTCCCACACGCCTTTCATGTGTCTCTGTCCCACAAGGAATGGTTTTCAAGGCCTTCCCCAAGACTCTAGGCATGTTTAAATTAAAGCATTGCAAATGTTATAAGGATTGCATGATATATACAAAATGCCTTATTATGATTGTGATATGTCTAAGACTATAGAAAAACACTAACGTGATTGAAGATTGATCTGCATAATTTTGAGCTAAGTTATGTATTTTTGTTGGATCACATGAATGTTTTGATTTACTTAAACACAGAGAGAATCTCTTCTGGACCTAATGGGGTATGACAGAATGCTCATAATGCACAAAAAAAAAAAGTTGTAGGTTTGAGGGCTCATTCGCAGCCTTGTACAGTACCAGTATTACAAAGGTCAATACTGCGACAACGATTAACAAATGACATATTGTACAGTCCTAAATGGCATTTTCCGGCTAAACCAGTGGAAATAACATTGGGATTTTAAGCTTAACATCTGTATTAGCATGTACGCTTTGTAAATTCAAAAATATTTTGGTTTTAGCTGTATAATGGCTGTTTTATCTTGTTTATAAGCCACTATAGAGGAGGCACAGCTCTCTGAGAGAATTTGGCCCTCGCTCCTTTGTGTATATTATGCCAGGAGTTCCAGAGGTGAACAGATTAGATTTGTTTGTGATTATGAGGTACTTTGAAACTGACCTTTTGCTTGTTTGGATGTGTGCGGCGGTGCGTTGGCCCATGACCGCACGGCATCGGTGCCCGTGCTGCCCAGTCTGTGCCAAGTGCGGACCACAGAGCATGTTTGAAAGTGCTTGGCATGGGCCTCACAGATGGTTTGGTGCCCGTGCTCGATGTCCCAGTGCCAGGTCATACTTGCTCTTGAGGGCAAAGAGACTTGCAGATCTCCGAAAACCTGCAAAAGTGGTGCAAAGCCCTCAAAGCTAATCCCAGGCTGAGGTCAGAATGCTGGACGCTCATGCACATGGTTAGTCATAATTAGCTTGACATTATGATTTAAATGAGACCTTTAATGAAATACAAACAAACTAGGGTTACAGTCTATCCAGGCTGGATGAATTTTCAGACAAGAGCAAAACTGCAGATTTGCAGTATTTTACCTGCAGCTGACAGGCCAGTTCTTGTTTCTGCAGCAAAATGGACTTTTAAACACCTTTGTCAGTGCATGGACCCCTTAAATTGCAGCTAGTTATTAATGAAGTTGGCTTGACAAAAATCAACTTACTGTTCTTAGTTTTATTATTGTACCGTTTTGACGGGTAGCAGTTTACAAGCTAGAAGCATGAAACTTTGCAGGATCACATAGTGTGCTTGTGTTTTTGGACCGGGATAACATAGCAACGACCTAGCAACACATTAGCAACCACCTAGGATTCCATAGCATTGGCCTAATGTCCTAGCAACCATCTGGTATAACATAGTGATGGCCTGGGAACACTTTAGCAACCTCCTGAGATAATATAGCAGCAGCCTAACAACCTTAGCAGTCACCTGGGATTTCAAAGCAATGGCCTAACAACATCTTAGCAACACCTGGTATCACACAGCAACACTTTAGCAACACCTGGGATCCCATGGCAATGGCCTAGCAACACCTTAGCAACCACCTGAGATTTCATCCCAACTGCTTTGTCAAGGCAAGTTAAACTTGGTCCATGAACTTTTCCCTTCCAGTCTTAACATGCATAATCACATTATTACACAATGTTGTACTTTTACTATGTTAAATATTGTAATACACCGATAAAAAGAACATTGGCATATTAACATAAGGCGCAATTTCAGGCACTAAAATGCAAAATTGAGACACCACCGTCTAATTTCGTGAATCTTTAGTCCCAGTCCCATACTGTTCAAATGCAATTACCTGATTGCATATTTAGTTACATAATGTTATGCAATTAATTACATTTACATTCGTTCATTTTTTTTTCTTTCAGTGTCAAAAAAAAAGAAAAGTTGGGCTCAAACAGCTCGACTTGATGTGCTTTAAAAAATACATACCAAAATAGAAAAAGATGTGACTCTTGCTCTTTATAAGCTCTGTAGGAACAACAATGACTAAAAGTGTTCATTTGTGGTATAGAAAGTCTACAGTTCATACAAAATTTCTCCATTTGTTTCAATGAAGTACGAGAAATAATTAAAATTAAAATACAGCATGCTTTTGTTTTTGTCAGAGAGAACTACAGCTTCTTTGGGTTAAGGGGTTAAAATGCATGTTTGTCAATCTCTCTGTTAGTAGAGACTGCACTGGGCTGACCATGGACCAGTTCCTAATTATTGATTTAAAAGCTGTGAACATTTAGATTGATCTAAAGTCAAGAACTTAACACATTATTGGTAACAAAAAACTACCCAGTGATTACATATGCCATTCCAAACAAGCCTACATCAATCTTCCAACTCACCAAGTTTCCCGATGTGGGCTGAGGGTGGCAGTTCTGCACGTTGTGTGTGGTAGTCTTTGCTAGATGTAAAGTATATTCAATCTGGAGTGTATTAAATATGTATAATGTACTGTAGCTAATCAAAAGGGCAGAGCCTCATTGCCAAATGGCGCGGCGCGGAGCCTGAGGTCCGATAAAAAGAAGGGAGCATTAATTAGGATGAACAGCACTGCTTTCTGCCTCCCCTTATTAAATTACTGTTTGGATTAAGATCAAAAATTCATTACTGCGAGTCAGTCAGTGCCAGGCCAGCGATAGCAGAGGGGGAGGAAAAAGAGAGTAGGGAAGAAAAAGGAGAGAGAGAAAGAGAGAGAGAGGAAGACGATGGTGTGGGTTGGCTGCCAAAGTGGTCTGTCACAAAAAGGCCGCAAGCGGAAGAAATGTTTCCTCTATTGAAAAGTAGCTGTGGGCGAGAGGACTATCAACGCTGTCTCCAGGTATTTCGTACAAGTCAGACCTTGTGCAGTGTAGACTGATACTTAGTTTGTCACTTGATTCATTTTGGATTACTAAACTTGTGGGTTACTTTTAAAGTCAAGCCCTAAATTGGTGCTGGGTGATATATTGTTTATACTGATATACTTATATTGTTGTCAAACAGTGATAAAGATTTTTAATTTTAAAAGTGTTGATGAATATCAAAAACTCATTCTGTCTTTATTTGGCAGTGGCTTCAGATTGTTTCGAAGAACAGCAAGTTGTTTTTTGTTTTTTTTGTTTTTTTCCTCCAGTAAATCTGTTTTTTGTCTGGCTAAAATTTACAATACTGTGTAAGGTTTCCTTTGAAGAAGACAACAGAACAAAACATTACAATCACAACAAGCTGTGTCCTTCTGTGACCTTCTTTTAGCAAAGAGTGCCAGTATTCAGAGACCATGGGTTTATTTATTAACACTAGGAATGTTCATTTCCACTAATTTTAATATTCAAGTATCAGTAAGCATTACCGAACAGATAATTAATTAGCTACAGGGAGGAAAAAACAAGGGGGAAAAACAAGGGGCTATAAGCTTACCTGTTTAGGTGACAGCACTGGTGTTGCCAAAAAAGTGAGGACAACATTTGAAAACGTAATGTTATTCAAAAACAGCTGAGAGAAGTCAGTAGGTTTACAATGTTGGATGAGTAAGGGTGGCCGTTTTCTCAGATGAGCTGATTAGTTGACAACGCTAACTGGTGCAACACTGGATGCTGATGAGGACTCCTCATGTTAGTTTGCCAGAGAATATTTTAGTGTTTCTGGGCTTAGCTAACATCAGCTAGAGTTAGCAGAGTGAACCGTGGTTTCTGTCACTACCGTTGTAAAGAAATCCAAGTCAGCAATTTTCTCTACAATGCACCATTCCACGTCAAACCACTCTGACTTGGTTTTAGTCTCAACAGTTTAACCATGTAGGGATTTTTTTTTAAAAATCAGTAGAATACCTCTTTTACGAGGAGCATGTAAAACAGGGGTGTACAGTCTTCTAGTGATCTACCACCCTGTAGAGTTTAGCTCCAACCCTAATCTAACACACCTGATACAGGTAATGAAGGCCTTCAGGGGCATCTGAATATTAGAGCCAGGTGTGTTGGATCTGAACGCTCCAGGGTGGTAGATATCAGGAACAGGGTAGGGCACCCCTGCTGTAAAAAATGATGTAAAAACCTCCACAGGAGAGGCTGTACATTCCGACCTAAATGTTTAAACTGCCTGTTGTAGTGAAACAGTTGATGAGTAGATGACTAGTGTTAACCCCTTAACTGGTGGCCTGTTTAATGTGAAGACTAAAGACTAGGCTAACTACTGTAAATTACTCTGTAACTACTTTGAAACTAAAATCACTTTTTGTCATAATTTTATTTCAGTCAAACTTTGTTCAGAGTAATTTGAGAATATTAACTCCCATATGAAGCCCGTATATAGAAACACATAGAATTATGGGCTGAATGTACTGTCTCAGCTCCAATTCAGTGCCATCATGACACTGAAGAACTGAAGCAGGGCCCAGTTTAAATTCAGGGGCTAAATGAGCTTCTAAGAAAATACATAAATATAGCACAACAATGATGATTTACTTAAGATTCTTATCACAGTCATGTAAGTATGTGCATGTATGTGACAGATTGACTTTGGCTGGTTCCGATTTTTTTTTTTTGCTCAGATCTGATCTTTCTGTCTTGATTTACATTTGAGTGGGTAAATGACTCCAATCTGTCACCAGTGGGAACAAACTGATGTCCTGAAATGTCCCGCATGCGCACATCCTAATCAATCATGTAAATGGGTCACAAGAAGGAAGCAAGTGCGTCATAAACAACAAACAAACTAACCAGCAGAACGAGGCTTTGTCATGAAGATAACTGAGCTATCAGCTGTTCATTATTAGAGCAAGACAAAGACGAAAAAGGGTCAGTTGTGTTGCTTTTGCAGTGTTTACTGGTACTAACCTCAGGCTAGGTGCTGCTGCCACGTTAACAAAAAAAACAAACAAAACAAACAAACAAACAAAAAAAACGTGAATACCATTCTTATTAAGGTCACATGGCCACAAATGGGATATGTATCCGACGTAGGACCGCATATGAGAGTGACTCAGATCTGATTTGAAAAGATCAGTTTTGCGTGTCCACACAGCTCTGAAAACATCAGATCTGTGTCACATTAAGGCAAAAATCGGGTATGTGCCACTTCAGCCTGGTAATGTGAACGCAGCCTTTGAGATGCTATCACAGGTGTTGTTTTTGCATATTGTGCATGACTGTGTTTTAGCGTTGATTATATCTGCAAGTGTGTGCGTGCATGCAGATGATATATATATTTTTTTTTTACCAGCTCGTCAAGAGCTGGGCTTGAACTCGCTTGAATTTGAGCATTCTCCTAAAATTGCCCATAACAACCTCAGGCCCAGGCAGCAGGGTAATCAAGTGCGCCCTAATTAGGAGCCAAGGGTGGATCAGAGGATCCCTTTAGCCACCCCCCACCCACTGCCACCAATTATACTGCCACTCCACATTAGCTGATAGGCTGCAGTCAAGGACTGGAGGGCATTGGTACCCTGCCATAGAGGCCTGGAAGGCCCCTGTATTGCATCCTACTCTCAAATTACCAGCTCTGGTTTTTGCAAATTGTGGCTTCTTAGCTTCTGGTGTCTCTTCAACTGTGTACCTAGATTTCCTTTATAAACTGTAAGTTTAAAAGTTTGCATGGATATTAATAGTGAGTTGGACCCCTTGTGCTGCAGTAACAGCCTTTACTCTTCTGCGAATAATTTACACTAGATGTTGGAACATTGCTTTGCTGATTTGATTGCATTCAGCCATAAGAGCATTCAGGTGCTGATGTTGTATGATTAGTTCTGGATCTCAAACACCACCTCCAACTCATCCCAAAAGTGTTTGATGGTACTCCAGATAATGCAGTTCCACTGCTTCATGACCCATTATTGGGGGGCTTTACACCCCTGAAGTTGAAGCTTGGCACTGGCCATGGTAGACCTTAGGCTCATGTGCAGCTGCTCCCGTTCTGTTGGCACTGCTTTTCTATATAGACTACAAAAGCTTTGTCTATACCATTTAATGCCTGCGTCAGTAATGGGTGTAACTTAAAGTAGCTGAATTTACAAAAATTAGAAGGCATGTCTGGATATTTTTGGACATATAGTATATGTATAAAATAGGGCTGCACAGTCTGTTCGAAATGTACAATCTGATTAATTTTGATATTCGGGTATCCGAGTATGTGATAACAGTTAGTAAACCAATATTCTGTTAACCACAGGAAAGGAAAAAGCAAGGACTTTGACTGAAATTAGCATAGCAGTGTAGGCTTACTTTATTATTCAAAAATAGCCATGGGACGATTGATCAGTTTTCATGTCAGATGGGCAATGGAGGCTGCTTCTTCAGATGAGCTAATGAGCTAACCACCACAATACTTGATGCTGATGATACTTGCCATCTTGTACACAAGGTTTTTACTCCTCAGTGGGCAATGTGCTAACATGTTAGCTTGTCAGAGAAATATCTTTTCATTGTTTCTAAACCTAGCTACCGTCAGCTAGAATAGCCTAGTTAACGCAAAAGCCTTGTCAGATCCAGCTGTTCTATTTCTGTATTCTCAGTCACATCCTTAACAGTGTGTCCTTGCCAATGCACTTTTGTTTCTTAGTAGTAAAGTATAATATATTTATACGCAAATACAGTCAAAACTGTCGCATTCTGCAGTCCTTTTGAAACATAAAATCTGTGTTTTCACTGAACTGCATATTTTTTTGTCTTCCTGTGATGGAATGTAATGAATACCTGGCATCTTAAACAGTTAAAGGACAAGTTGAGTGACTGTATTTCACTACAGAATATTGTTTGTTAATTGCTATTGTAATGTCGCTACTGTCGGAAGAAAACCTCGTATCTCCATTTTTGTCATTTTTTAGTTTTTGACATAATTTGAAATTACCTGTTGCCCTTTACATTGTTTGTAAATTTCATGATGAATGGACCAAAAGAAACAGCCCAAAATGACTTGGAAAATAGTCTTTTTCCATTGACTTACATTAAAAGTAGGTTTTTTCCTTCTCCTGTAAAGATATCATTTTGAAGGTTTTCTCCTGACAACAGCGATATGTATCATTGCTATACTCATCACACAGAAGCCTGAAATATGTGAATGAGCCCTCAAAATGTTACTTGTATTTTTTTATATAGTGATAATGTTTGGTCAACATGCTCACATCAACCTTAGATGCTCCAGAGGAGCATCCTACGAGTGTTTTGAATTGATGAATCAAGGCAAGGCATTCATGCGGTTCAACAAACGTAAATGTGTATCATGTTTGCTTCTTGAAATGATATAATTATAATTACAATGTGGTATTCAGTCAATATTGAGATCGTGAAATTGTGCTTCTACCCACATTTGTTTTTAATATAGCAGCAAACATCAGGCACAGTATAATTTAAGATAATAAAGGAAGAAGTGTGGACAGTTCATCTCAACTATCCCTAACAATTCACCAGCGAGTTGTATTCAGTCTGCGCAGTTGTATATCCTTCAAATTAGAGTGGATTGCAGGTGCCTTAGCCATGACCTCATTGGCTTATTATGAAGTTTCAGACTGGTTGTTCTGTGTAAGAACATATTATGACCGTTATGTTTATTGTTGCAGGCTGTTTGGTCACAGTGGGGCTTGCAGTGCATGTGGACAGTCGATTCCAGCCAGCGAGATGGTGATGAGGGCGCAGGGCAATGTCTACCACCTTAAGGTGAGTTACTCACTCATTCTGGCACTGAATGTCCTTAACTGTCAGTATTTCAGAAAGCAGGGATTATTCCACACCAGTTAAGAACCATCTTACATCCCCTAACTTGTATACACCTTGAAATATGTATTTCTGTTGTCTTTAATTATTTTTCACTTGAAACGTTTGCAGAGAAAATCTGTTATAAGTGCTGATTCTATGCTTTCAATACCACATTTGTGTTTGTAAATATAAGAAGAGATATTAAGATGATTAAAAATGTTGGTTAAACTCCACTACTCTGACTTTCTCTTTACTTACTTGCTGCAGTGTTTCACATGTGCCACATGTCGGAACCGTCTGATGCCTGGGGACAGATTCCACTATGTCAATGGCACCATCTTTTGTGAGCATGACCGGCCTGGTGGAGCCCTGCTCAGCAGTCACCTGACCCCCTTGCAGAACAGCACCCTCCTGCCTGACCAGAAGGTGAGACTAGCTTTACATCAACATCTTCTTTCAAACCACTACACACTTCTTTAATTCTTTAGTTTTTCAAAGGAGTTACAAGGCTAATGTAGCTAACAAGTAATAAAAACTTGTATATAACAAGTAGCATTGTGCAAACTGCACGCTTAAATCATTAAGTAATGTCAAATAGCCTTACTGTATCTGTAAAATTAACAAAAGTATGTCTCATAGCTACCCAGTAGCTACCTTAAAGGAAATTATTTTAAACATTTGTCATGATGATTGCTCTCATCCTGTCGCTTAAGAATGAGAAAAGTAATTTGATGAAAAACAGGTAAAAAAAAAAAAAACAAAAACAAATTCACTCATTTCCCCACTAGTGAAGGTTAACTGGCAGGTTGTTTTTTGCATCTTGCCATGGAGTTAAAGATAATTGACAGTGACAGGACCTTGCTGTGAAGTTAAAATGACCCTGAAAAAGTTTGCTTTTGTGTGGGCATTGACAGGAAACTGCAGGGACAGCGTCAGTGCAGATGAGTTATCCAACTGCGTTTGATAACTTTCCAGTTTGATATCTACTAGACTATGAAATAAAAACACTTGTACACTTGCAGGATCATTTGATCCTTCAATTTAAATTACAGTGTTTTAAAAAATATATCTTGCATTATGAAGAACAACAGACTTCTTTCCTTTTTTCATTCCGAAGGACACAGGGATGTCTTAATGCAGTATATGTATGTAAGAGACTGCTTAGTCTCCAGTACTGAAGTAAAGTTAACAGTAGTACCTAGCTGCTATACTGCTATTTCCTATGAAGATGGAATATATTACACAATATAATATATTAATTCCAAAACTTGTATAGGAAATACACCCTAAGTGAAGAGTTGCGTGCTGCAGTTGTGATACTTAGGGCTTAAGAGGTCCATATCTTACATGTTTCTTGTATTGTATTTCTTTCCTTGAGGTGCCTTATAATATTTATATGGCTTAATGTAACATAACGTCATAATTCATTTTTAAGTGACCATTTTCCAACCTTGCTTTATCCTTTTTAACTGGCTGTTGTTGTTACTGTGCTTTTACGACTGATGTTTGTAAATGTCCTCTTCTAATTGGCTGCTCTGTTTTTACCCAATTTGAAAAACAGTTCAGGCTGAAACACACTTTCTATATTTATCAATCGATCAGTCTTTAATTAAACTTGGAATACATTGAGGGTGACTGTCATTAACAGTGTAGTCGAGCATCATACAAAAAAAACAAGGGATCTAAAGAGTAATTGTAAATTTATGATAGTAAAAGTATAGCAAAGAAAATAAATAAGACCAAAAATTACTATTCAAACAATACATAAAGCAAATAAAAACGAGGAAACTTTGACATAACAAATCAAAACAATCAAATGAAACTATTATATCAGTTTTATAACTTCAGTGTCTTAGGTGGAGCACCACTGTTGTAGGCTGAATAGATTAATATGTATAAATGCACAAAAACAATAAATTCAAAGCCAAAAAATATGGAGCATATGAAATGAGGATGTAATGGAATGCAACATACAACACCAAACTATTATATTTCAAAGTCAAGGAAAATTTAGTTTTCCATGATAGGAGTCCTTTAAAACACATTTAAATATGCAAAAGTGAGCAACTTTAGTTTAGAAGTGCAAAGGCTGTTGTGAAACATGTCACTCATAAATATTGTTGACATTTTCTCCAATGCCAATAAATACCCATACATTACTATTGGCTTATTTTTACTGGCCAACCAATATGTTGGCTGTGCCCTACCTAATACTTTATTAAGAGGATAAACGTCTGTGGCCTATTGACCATCAAACTGCTTTTTCTGTCTGTGTAGGTGTGCTGAGGGGACAAGGACTTCACACTGCACGGCGTGCCTTCTCCTTGTCCTTCTTTTTCTCTGCTTCTTCTTCTCAGTCTCTCTTCTCCTTCTTCTTCACATCGTGAAAAGTCCACTCATATACAAGACACTGGTGTCCCTCCATTCTGTGCATCAACCCACCTTAAAGGAACTCTTGAGGCTGGATTTCTGAACGCCTCTCAAATCTGCAGGGTAAGCTGAGCAAGCATAAAAGGAAGATGGAGAGAACTGAACTTACTGTTAATGACAGCTGAGGGTTGCTTTTGGTGGTCCCGAGTGGGACTGTATGAACTGTAAACTGTGACTGCTGAGAAGCCCTAACCACAGGATATGAGGATGACCCACACTTGCAATGCTGTTTTTATGATTTGATATTAAGACATTTTTTGAGGGCATTGTGGATGTTCAGCACTCTGGACGGTGAGGCGCTGTGGACGTTGCTGTACTTGCTTTTTCCATTATGGATGATTCAGATCGTTGCCTCTTCCTTTTTGCTTCTCTGCTCGTTCCTTAGAGAAAGACTTCATATTTTGTGGTTTGTACTCTGTTACGACACTATTTGCGTAACTTATGATTGTTTTGTACCGCTGGTGGTTGCCTGTTTCACATCATTGACTGGAATTCACATTGTCAATGGTGGGTCGGATGTACATGTCCTGCTTTTGGGCAACTTGAGAAGCAAGAGAGAGGAGAACCCAAATGTGTATATTCCCTTTCTTGTGCTGTCATCTCGTGTGCTTCAATGGCTGAATTTTGTGTTTGTGTCCTCTGTTGTTAAAGCAGAGGTGCATTTAAAGTGATATAAAATATCTGTATAGTAAAAAAAAGTACTTATTAAATACCTATAACCAATATATAGGGTCTTGTGGTATCTGTAATGCAATGCGTGCTTGGTCACTTAGGAGTGAGAAATAATATGACAATAATATTTATTGTTATTGTGATAAATTATGTAACATTGTCACAATATTCTTCTCTAAATATATCATGGATATTGGCAATACTTAATGAAAACTGACCAACTGCTTATTTCATTACAAAGAGAGCACCATTAGCCTCATTCAATTGGATTTAGTTTAAATACTAAGTACATTTTTTTTGTATTTTGTGTTGAATAAAAATCATTGTATTCATAGTTTTTGATTGTATTTTTAAAAATGTGGCACCTCTGGCTATTTTATCTATTCCAACTTAACAAACCTAAAAAAACTAAATATCGTGACATACATGTCTTGTGAACTATTGCCCATGGTACTATACCTATAAATTATGAGTTCTTCGAAAAAAGGCCAGACAGTAAAAATAGACTTAAAGGGGATTTCCACCCAGTTTTCTAAATTTAAGCATGGATTAATGGTTGAGATGTAAACAAAGTTATTCGGAGTGATTTTAAGTGAAAAGGTGTATTGCAGAGAAATTTAGCGACTCGAATTTGTTCACAGTGGTGACGATAGGAACCAGGGGCTGTGACATCTACAATGCAAATATAGCCATTTTATTTACTATCCAAATAGTCCAGTGAGCCTACACTTTTCTGTTTTTATATGTAATGATGAAAGTAAAATAGTGGTAAATCTGAGGGGGGAAAAAAATTCTTTGAGAGTTGTTTTGCCATACAATGCCCCTCATCTATCTCTCTTCCATGAATGGGTTTAAACCAATATGTTTAAGGCTACCTTATAGAAAAAACTTTTGTAAAGCATTGTCTCAGGTAAACCTGTTCATGTAACATTCTGTGATGTAACTTTTAGAGACTAACTGTAACTTTCTGGTTCCAAACATCACCACTGTTGTGAACTATTTTGGCTTGGCAAGTTTCTCCAGAATGGAGCATTTCACATCGAACCACTCTAAATTACTTTGTTTAAGTTAATATTAATATGTAATTTGTAAGTTAACAGTAAACCACATGACTTTGTTTATATAGGTTAATAGTAAATATATGTATGAAATATAATAGAATCACTGTGTGATTAAAGAATGCTTATTAATAGATAAATAGACCAGTAGGAGAATTAAAAATATGCATTATCATCATGCAAATTGCCACCTAATCACTGCCAATTTATCAAGCCAATAATTAAAGAAAAGAAAAATCAATCACTTTAATCAAGTTGTGACAACCCTTCTTGATTTAGGTGATGTGTTTTTTCCTGCTTTGAGGAGACAGACCTATTTGTGTATGTGGGAGTAAGAGCCACTGAAAGGTAAGGGCAACTCTCAGGTTTGAAAAGCATGGTCGATTACCCTCAGGAATGGAATTCAAACACTTGAGCCTCAGTCATTACAGAAAGCAATTAAGAGTGTGATGTGCTCCAGGCTTGGATTTTTTTTCCTCATTTTTTTCTTCCCACCCTCTTCCAACTAATTTGACTTTAATCTGATGCTTGCAAAAGAGAGCTCTCCTGCATCATTGTTAACCGTGCTCCAATAGCTAACGACGTAATCCTGCCATTTTCTTTCATCTCAACCTTCCCTACCACCCCCCCATTAACTTTCTCTCCATCCACCCTTTATTTCTGCTCATTCATTATAGTTAAGTTTGCTGAGGTTTGAGAAGTTTGCTCGCTGTGGCATTTTATCTAATTGCTTTTTGGCATTAACCTTCCAGCCTATATCTTGTTTATTTAATTAGCTAATTAAAGCCCCCTTTCTTTTTTTACTGCTACCTTTTGGCCTGCAATCACAAGGTGTTCGTTTCCAATTTAATTTTATGATTAGAAGAAAAAAAAATGTTCTCCCTTGCGTTTCTTCAGAGCAAAAATGGGTTCCAAGTGTACCTCATTATGTCTGGGCAAGGGTGTAAAAGCCAGCTGCGACTTCTTAAATTAATAAAGTTCTGTTTTGAGTGGTGCTCTCGAAAGTGCAAAAATAGCACTGAACATTTCCTTAACACGTAACATTAGGCACTTAGAAAAAGTCCAACCAATTGCCTTATTTCACCTTTGCCATCATTGTGTGCAATGCTTACACATACATTCACAAAGGAAGAGTAGGTTAAATGTCATATGCCAATTTCTCTGTTTCTGTGTGCATTCTAGGAACTGAAGCAATCACTGGATCACAGAAAGTGCCAGCACACTGGAAAAGATGAATCGTCTTTGTTCGTTGCTTTTAGAATGGCGAATACTGCAAATATTTTATTTTTAACTCTGATCGTCACACCCAGCTTGGCAGCTTAACATCCTCCACACATGTGCCTGTGTGCTGATACGCTATCAATGATTTATTTCACGGCCTGGGATCACAGGGAAAAAAAGCAGCAGACAAATTCATTTACGTATGCAAATGATCCTAATTGCAATTATCTCCATATCTTGATAAGGGAAGGGTGGTGGTAGAGGGGTCTCAAAAAAAAGAAAATCCCCTGGCAATGCAAGTTACACTTCGCATTCAAACTAATCAAGCCTCAACTGTGCATTACTAATTAGCCTGACATATTCAAAAGCCAATTAACGATCTTAGGAATCAGGTCTACGTGGCAAGGCTTTGCCAGTGAGCAGAGCAAAGAAAAACTTTCTGTCAGGTGTGCTGTCTACAAAAAAGCCCACATCTTTGCAGAGGCGTGTGTAGTTTTTTTTTCTCCTTCCCTTTTTTCAATTCACTAATTAAACAAATTAACACATGCAAATTGGTGTAATTGCATTGTTTCCTCACCTTTTGGTGTGTGAAGAAAGGAAAAAAGATAGAGTTTTTTTTTTTCCTTATAAGATGATGGCTTTGGCCTCAGACCTAGGCTTTACAATCGAGGCCTAACGTGCTACTGTGCACCCATACGTACCTCAAATATGGCCTTGAGGTTACAAGTGCAGTCATAGAAAATGAGTGTCAATTGTTTTTATTACATATACTTCTAGTGAAAACATACAGTGGGGTCCAAAGTTAAGTTAAAAAAACTTATAAACAACAAAAAGCTAAAATAAAGTTGTGACATGCAACAGGAAGAATGTGTACGATTTGCGGGTCACTATTCAAATTTAAGACCTTTGTACGAAAAAAGGTTGTATCCTAGTTATTTTTTTGAAACCACTGTATCACAAAACTAACATACTCAAAAATAACATATTCAAGTTTCTTCAGTAAACTTTTAAAACTATGGCTGAAAGAACTGATTTTAAGTTAATTTGTAGGTAAATCTCTTTTTAGCTTAAACACTTTAACCAGTCACTTATTTTCAGTTAACAGCTAATTTGACTTTTCTAGAAAATAGTTATCAATAATAATTTGCCAGTCAGACTAAATAAGTCTAGCGTTAGCTACTGAATGTCTTAATTTTTCATTCCATCATCTCATGTTATTTGGCCTGTTGCAAAACATTCAACCAAAAGAGACTGAACCCTCAAGGCTAAGTGTGCACTTAAACCCTTTGTTGCTAAGGAATTGTTCAGTCAGTGAAAGTTACTTCTAATCTGATTGCATTTTTAAGTCTACCTGAAATGAAAAAAACATTTTTCTTCCATACCATGAAATATTTCCAAGTGAAAACATGGTATTATGAAGGGTCTGTGAGCTAGCTCGTCATTTTTGCTCAAAGGAATGAGGTGGTGTGGGGATTGAGATGTGACATTTTAATATAGATATTATTGGTTGGTATTGTTTTTCCTCACCCACAACCAGGAATTTAGCCTTTTAGATTCATTTTAAGTAATATGCAGCGCAAAGGCCTCCACAGGGCAAAATAATTAATCTGATTTTTAGGATTTAAGATGGTCTTGTATGATCAAAAGCATAAAAACCCTCAGGTTGCTATATATGACATTTGATATATATATATATATATATATATATATATATATATATATATATATATATATATATATTTATATATATATTTATATATATATATATTAAGGGGGACAGATAGTTAGTATATATAATATATATATTTATATATATTACAGGTGGGAATCTCTAGGCACCTCACGATTCGATTCAGTTACGATTCAGAGGGCTGCGATGCGATTATAAAACGATTATCGATGCATCTCGATGCATCTTTTTTTCTATACATGATTTCTATTTTATTACTGTGTGAGGACTTGGTACTTTTAAAGCTAAGTATCGTAATGATCCATAATGCATTTATGTCCAATATCTTTTATTAATAAAACAAATGGAAGTGATGTGGCAAGAGAACTGGAAGGCTCCCATTCACTGCTCTTGTTTGGAGACGCTGCTGGCACTCATCAGTGATAAAATGCCCTGTTACGGTGAAATAAGATCCAGTGGTAATGGACGACCACGCAGCACATTATAGCCGTCCTGCCCGTTTTCTTCACCTAGCAACGAGGTTTCGCCTGGCTAGTAGCAAACGAAAAAGGAAAAGAGAAAGACAGAAGAACATTTGGAGACGAACGGACTTATTCGCATTCATAAGCAACGTAGTTGGTTTCCTGATACGTTAAATCTGCAACGAGAGACTGTCAAACACTAAAAAGTTGCGAAAATGAAGTCGCTTCTCTTTCTAATTTTCCCGTTCCACCGTACATGGTGCCGCATTTACCTTCGGCGCCTCAGTCAGAATTTAAGGTGGAACGGGAAAGTTCAGCAAGAAACTGGCGAATGAGAATCGACTTCAGCCTCGTAAAACAGCCGAAAGCTGAAAGACATTTTACAAGAAACTATTCAACTTTTGAGAAAAAGTTTTCTGGCGGAGATGGAAGAAAAGCGGCTATAGCTAAAGCTTAAAGCAGAGTAGAGTAACGTTAAGTCCGCGTTTTCGTTGATATTGTTTCGTCTATACTAGGACATTAGCACATACTGGACATTAAATGTTGTGGCTCCCAAGGTGGTTTGATTTTTGTTGAAAGGACAAAATGGCTCGTCTTAACATTTGTGTTGTGACTCCTGATCTAACCTGGCTTTTAATGCAGAGGGAGCCGGTCGGATTTCTCGCTCATCCCGTAATGTTTTTATTATGTGCCGCCACAGACTGTCCGGGCGCTGCACTTACCCACTTCCAAGTTCATCCCTTTGCGTTCCGTTAACATTACGCTATAAATTAAATATTTAGAAAATCGATTTTTGACATTGAATGAATTGATTCAGAATCGTCCACGTCCGCATCGCGATGTATCTAAGAATAGATTTTCTCCCCCCATCCCTAATATATATATATATATATATATATATATATATATATATATATATATATATATATATATATGTATGCATGTAAGTATATATATATATATATATATATATATATATATATATATATATATATATATATGTAAAATACAGTACTGTAATAGTGTCATTAACAGACTGTTATTAGCATGGTAGCATATCTATCATACTATAAGATCATGTGTAAAATTTTTGCAAAAACACATTCTATAACTGCGTGCTACTAGTGTTGGCATTAGCTTCCAAGCCAGCTAATATTGCATATTTGCGAACAAATGTAACTTTACAAAGTGCTAATTCTAAAAATAGCAATCGACATGTCAAAATATTATTATTATGGAAGTCAATCAGTTAGTGACTCAGCTACAGGGTCCTTCAGCAGTCCTATTATATTCCCTAAACACATCACTAGTGCAGGACGTCCTGTGCCGTAATGAAACATGAAGCAACACTGCTTCAACCCTGCTAGAAAAAAAAAGCTTAGACCAAGATAGCTGGACTTCAGCCTAAACAGCATATGTTGTGTTTTGGACTCTGGTTAGCAGCAATGGAAGTTAATATGCTGATCACCAGCAAAACCAGTATAGGTTATGTTTTGCATGCTGGCATGCTGGTCAACCAGCATGACCACGCTGGATGACCAGCTAATCCAGCATTAGACCAGCATAAACCAGTTTGGAATCCATGCTGCTCTATGTTGTTTTTTTCACCAGTGAAGACATATGTAATGACTGATGGGTAAACTTTCCTGCAGCTTCCTGTGAAGTGATAAACCCTTGTACACTACTCCCTTTGCTGTTAGAAGTTTTCTTTCCAACAGGACATTGAATCACCATTATAATGTCTGAGTATCCCGTGCCATCCACTTTGCAAGGAACTACTAGGGTGATTGGAATGCACCCATCGACCCACGTTGGCTGGCCTACTTGGCAGTCCAGCAAAAAAATCAAATCTTCTGTTTTTGTGTTCTGTGTTGACCAAGATATTCCACATCTACAGAAAATAAGACTGTAATTTGCCTGGGACTTGTGGTTCTGTAATCCAGCTATCAGTTTGATGGCAAGTCATTGCTGATATCTGGATATCCTACAATAATAATGTAGTATTATGGCACTATATTTATTTCAGCTGCCTGGGCTTTGTTGTGGCTGTTTGAGAAAGCTCAGTGCCACCCGCCAGTCTGACGATGGCCATGCCTCCATGGTTGACTCGATTTCGTCTTCCAGCGCTTTAAACTGCACAGCTGTTGGTATCCAATGATGGAATAACAGCAAGAAGTACTGCCAAACAGCCTGTGTGTGTGTTTAAGTATTAGGGCTGCATGTTACAGAGCAAGGCCTGATGACCAAGTTTAGCTATCTGTACAGTCTCCTTATCAGTACCTCACAGACTAACTCTTATTAGCCAATATAATGCTTCATAGGAAACATTATAAAAATGAATTGCCATCGTTTTTCATCTCATGGAAAAAAGAGTTTAGGTACAACAGGTTAAAATGAGAAATGGCTCAGTCTGCATTAATAGCTCTCATTACAGGAGGCTGAGCAGTTAGAGTTGCTCACCACTGTAGCTGTCCACTTTACTCAGCCAGAGATGAACAGCTGGCCCTAATCAGGCTCAGCACAGGATATCAGCATGCCTGTATGCACTTCATAGATAAATGTAACAGTAAGTTTAAAGCAGTGGTTCAGCCAAAAATCACATTTTAACAATTTTCTCCTTACCCCTAAATATGGTTGATGAGCTAAGACACATTTGGTTGTTAAGTATTCTCAAATCAGAGACGGAGACTCAAGTCAGCAACTCTGACTTAAGTCATACTCAAGTTGCATTTTTACTGGCTTGCAGCTCGACTTTGCCTTGCAAATAACTGACTTGCGACTTGACTTAGACTTGAGACGTAAGACACAACGGCTACCAAACACATGGAAGAACAAGCCATTGCTGACCATAAAAGAAACAGTCTGTTTTAAAATATTTGCAAACATCAGACAGCTCTTCAGCAACTCAGCCACTCTGATCAAAGCGTATTATCTTGTTTAATGGCTTCTCTCTCTACAGTGCGCTTTAGACCGCAGACTTTTTATTGATAACGTTGATGCATAATGCTTGCATATGTATTTAAGGAAGTGAAGTAAGCTGCAAGTTTTGCTGTAAGGCTAAGTGCTGCTACATGCTGCACCCACCTGTGCAAGTTGAAGACTTTCTCTGCCTCAACTTGGTAGCAAATAGCTAATTTAGCTGAAGTTGTCAGCTAATCTAGTTAAAGGTTGATTAGCTATTATGCTAGCTAGCCAGCACATTACTGTACAATCCACAGACTACGCTAAAAAAAAACAGGGTATGCGTGTCTCTGCTGGTTTACCCAAAATGGTCATGCTGGTTAACCAGAATACCAGCATTTAAAATGATTTTGCTGTAGAACTGCTATGCTAGTCTTTGTTGTTTTAGATTTTGTGCAGTTTTAGATAACAGTATGTCTTTATACAGAGTCAGAAACCAGAAGCAAGCCTACTTGACAGTATTTTACAACTTCACATGGTTTGATTTAGGCATGCAGTTTGCACAATGCTTATGTGGCAACGTTAGTCTTGTAGATCCAATGCAAAACCAAAGAATCTAACTTGTCTTGGGTGATCAACTGCATTGGGAAGAAATTAACTGTGTACATTTGATCTCACTTCTGAAGGTCAAAATCAACCATAGACTGTTGTAGACTGATCATTGTCTGGAGTTTTTTCACACAAATCCGCTGTGGTGAAATCCGTTGCACTGATGGCGCTGATGGACAAAGGTGACTCAGGTCTAGCTTGCTGTGGAACAAGGCTAGTCTGACTTCACACACATATCAGTGCCTTACGCTGGAAAGGAAGGAGAAACACAGCCAGCAGTGAGAGAGAAGGAGGAGGAGGAGGAGGGAGTGACACAAACACTTTATGAGGGGGTGATGAAAGAGGGGAGGGGGAGGAGGGAGGGTGGAGCCACCATCCCTTCCAATCAGAGCGCTTTGAATAATTAAACTGATCAGCTTAATTAGCTCAATTAAGTTGATTTGACCACGGAACATGGCCATATGGCGAGAGGAAACAAAAGAGGGGGGAACTAATTAAAAGTAAAATAATGAGGATTTTAATTAAGCAGTTCCCCAGACGTCAGCAAGCAGGGATCTGGAGCCATAATTAAAAAGTGCTGCGGTGCTGGCAACATTTTCTCCCCCCTGTTTTAATAACTGTGAGGGGCTCCATCCATCTAATTAAATCTGTAAATGAATTAGCAACATCGAGGGTCTTCACTTGAGTTTTTTTTTAACACCCCACCTCCCACCACCTCACTTCCCAAATAACTTTGTACACATGCTGTATTCTCAGTTACTCACACACACAGATACACATGCGTGCACATACGCCTCTTACCATCCAACACGTCACCGTTAATGAAATGAATCATTATTGATACAATGTCTAGGGGTTGTGGCAAAGGCCTAACAGACAGACCAAAGCACTGGATAGATGGCTTAAAGCTCTCTCTCTCTCTGTATGTGTGTGTGTGTGTGTGTGTGTCCCTCCATCTCCATACTTATTTCACTCTGTGCTTGTCTAGTGTTATATGAATTGTAGAATAATCTTTTGTAATAGAACAGTGATGTACAAAAGCGTTGTGTTATTACTTAACAATGTGTAAGCCTTAGCAGGCCTCAAGCTGTGTAGGCCTTTAGTATTTATGTAATGTAGTGGCGAACTGTGACAAGTACTCAGATAGCAAGCATACATGGGTCATTCTACTGAATGGGCTTCTACTTTGACTTTAAGTCTGAGCTGAAAACACATTTCGGATTTTAACTGACTAGACCTAAATCCCTTTGCTTTGAATGTCCTTACTTATGTTTTTATGTATTTTATTAAAACAAACGATTGAACACTCCATTTTGACACTAACAAAACAATCATAAAACTACTGAAACATTTGGTAATTGACAATTTTAGATACTTTTGAGCATAACTCTAAAATGCTAGCCAGTACATGTGAAGACACAGCTTTGAACAGTTTTCATTAAAACACAAAAAGTTCTTCATTGCAGAAAATATGCGATAGTGACAGTTCTTATGGTTACATGCTGATCAGTCTTTCAGTCTTTGGGACACATTTACTTCAAAACAATAGGCTCTAACTGCCATGTGGCCATAAGGGACAGGGATGCAGTTTCATTCTATAATAATCATTGTACATATCTAAGGACCAGTAACTAATTTGGTAATATGGTTCATATCCAAAATTGTTATATTACAATTTTTTTTTTTTATTAGTTTGAAATGAATATACATAATTAAATTAAGTAAACTAAAACCGCTTTTTTTCAGTGTATAATGGTCAACTCTCCTGTTTTGGACCATGCCAGGCCAGAGCATGAAGTCTCTTCAGTTTCTCCTGTGGTAGCATCTGGAGGCTTTTTTTCCAGACCTAATCCTCCCTGCTAATTGTGTGGGTTAGCCTTCGATTACCTCAGAGCCAGTTTGTCCTGCAGAACGGCAGGAGAGCATGCTGTGAATTAATTGCTTTGGTACGAATGCGTCGCCGCTTGCCTCTCGTGTAAAAGACGAGGTGTTGTCGTGTCCTAGTTTACAATAATGGAAGGACGCTTGTCCTGCACTTACTGTGTAAGTTAAGTGACTGCGCAAGTGGACCAACGCATTTGTTTTTCAACAAATGAGGCCCAGCTGAATGCATGAATAACAGAGAGATTTTACAGCCAGCGCTCTTCATTATGAAACTGCTCATAAAACTCGATAGCATGTAAGTTTTGGCCAACGTTGAAAGCTAGGGATGATGAAATCATCTGAGCCTGAGTAGCTCTACTGTGGAGCTGTCAGTTTGATCTTCACCATGTGTGGTGTGACACCACTTTTGGAATTATTGGAAATACGAGCTCATGAAAGAAGTTACATATAAAAGAAATGGTAGCTTCTGAAACTTCTGAAGCTTCTGTTTTGATTTGATTATCTTTACCCTTTAATTATATAAATACATTCTTTATTTTTCTGTGTCAACTTTCATTAATTACTGATCAGAACTTTTGCTTACATCTGTAGTTTGCATTACATACATGTTTACAACGGAAAAAATAGGATAGCTAACAAGCTAATGTCTGCCAAATAGGCCTGGGCTAGCAAATGCCGTTTTCCAACAGCAGCCATGTAAACATAAAGACTTTGTACAAGCCTATGAAACAGCAATACAGAATACAACAGTCATAATGAGGCAGATAGACTGTATAGTATTTAATCCTGTGTAGAAAAATAACGGTAGAGATTACGATTCTGGAAATTACTGACTGGTTACTGAAATTTACCCTTTCATCATAGCAAAGGAAAGGACAGTTTCAGAGATCAGTGGTAGGTATGCAAGTTCTTTATTTTTCCAGTGCCTAATTTTGGTTTTTTTCAAAATTGGCCTGGCTAGCAAATCCCATGTTTTTTGACTACAAAGCACTTGATCTTCCTAACTATGATGTTGCAAGTGGGTCATCTGAGCAAAAAAAGGCAGAATAATACAGTTATATTGGGGGAGTGGATAGGAAGGGCATTGTATTGGACACTGTCCATAAGAACTATGGCAGAAATCAGATAAAATCTGACGAGCCCTTGATGTTGAGAAGCATAACTCTAGACTCTAAGACCAGTTCCCTCCTTATCTCACAGAGATCTGGATTGTGAACGGTCCGAGGGAAACTGGTCCTGGCCCGGCAGCTCTGGGGCAACTTCCGCTCCCCGGCTTCAGGCCATGTCGATGGAGATGTGGGCAGAGTTCTGGAACAGCTGGCCTGAGGTCGGCATTAGAGGGGCCGCCGTGACCCCGGGAGCTAATTAAAAGAGATAAGAGCATTAATGAACTCCAGTCTGATCAAAGAGCTGTGGAGGCAACCCTGCCTGGGGTGGGGAGGGGTGAGGGGACTGAGGGAGGGGTCGTGTTTACCCCTGTCAGGGTCAGTAATTGGGAGGGGAGGAGAACATGCTGCTGCTTTTGTGACTGGCTGAATACCTTCACTCTTTAGACAGCACACATAAGGCAAAAAAGACTTCCAGTGGTTGGATGATAATGGAATGACATTAGTTTGTAAAGACATAGCAATAAATGCTATTGATAATTGCATTTAACATAAAAGACAATTCTCCTATTTTCCAGTTATCGAGGTTGTAGACTGCTTTATAGATGGGCATATTGTGAATTAATTCAAGTCAGTGAACCAATACCTGATCAAGGTTTGCTTTTTAGCTTTCTGGCACTCACCATATTAGGTTGGGTGATGGATTTTGCAAATGTGAAAGTAAACTGTTTGGATGTCCTTCTTTTCAAGGAACAGTTTTGGAGCATGCACGGTAAACTGGATTAAAGCATGTATTTTGCAGCACATATTTTGCATTTTTCTTATAAAGCCTTTGCAGTTCAATGCCTTAACCATTGGATTAGGGTTTGTAAAACTGGCTGCACATGCTCATTAATTCCAAATAATTAAAGCGGTTTACAGTTTATTTCAGACAGTTCAGACTGTGGCAAAGTGATTTTCCAAACATTTTAAAATGGAAAATACTAAAAATCAGCTTAATCTTAACCTCAGAATGGAAAATTATATTTAACCTGAAAGTATGTGCTCTGCTATATCTGTAGTGTGAACGCATGTAAGTTGTGAATGCAAACATATCGCTGCTGTCAAGAAATGTATCATGTCGAGACATCACTGTATTGAACCAAATCAATTTTTTGAATTTTGTTAGCTTTTGGTAAACTATTTTATTGATAACCTTGCCAGCACTACCTGGCCACTATGTAAAGGTCATATAAAAATCTTCATGCATTTAACTGCTTTCTGTAGGCTCCCCTAAATCAACTTGGATGTGGGCTATCTGTGTTTGAAACATTTGTGAATCTGTGCTGAGCTGCTATGATGAGGGGTCAAGGGGCGAGAACCCCCTACTGTGAAAACAATTAACTCACTCCACACTAACGGCCATGTTGAGATAAAATGGACAGCACAACTGCAGATTTCTTTATATCAAACAATCCTGTATGATGGCCATAATAATAAAAAAAAACATTTAAACACAATAAAAAACATTGTTAAGTGTTGACCTGTTTGCTCACTGACAAAGACAGTATCATATCATATACATTTCCATCAAAATATTATTTTCCATCAACATGAACAAAAATGCATAGTTCAGTTGAGGGTCATCCAAAACATGTGGAAATGACATTTTATGGCTACTGTGAAAATGGTTTAAACGGCTGTGTTTGTTTTTGGAATGGATCCTAGTGTTTGTGTGAATGCAATGCGACCAGCTTGGCTACATTTGCATTCTAATGTCACATGCACGACACCTACAACTTTCAGTATCGTTCCTGCCTCGCTCATTAAACAGGTTATTTTTAGGCCTCTGCATCTCCGCCTACTACACTCCTGAATTAAATATTTAAAATTGCATGAGGAAATGAGATCTGATCAATGTCAGGAAACAGAAGCTACATTGTATGGCCAAAAGTATGTGAAAACCTGACCATTATAACCATATGAGCTCTTTGGACATTCTATTCCAAAACCATGGACATTAATATGGAGTAATATGGAGTAAAATGCCCACCCTCTCCAACCTTTGCAGCTATAACATCTTCCACTCTTCTGGGAAGGCTTTTTTCAAGAATTTGCAGTGTGTCTGTGGTAATTTTGACCATTTGTGAGGTCAGACACTGATGTTGGACGAGAGGGCCTGGCTCGCGATCAAAGTTCTAATTCATTCCAAAGGTGTTCAGTGGGGTTGAGGGTCAGGGCTCTGTGCAGGCTACTGGAGTTCCTGCACACTAGATTTGTCAAACCATGTCTTTATGGACATCGCTTTGTGCACAGGGGCACAGTCATGCTGGAACAGGAAAGGGTCTTCCCTGTACTGTTGCCACAAAGGTGGAAGCATACAATCATTTAAAATGTCTTTGTATGCTATAGCATTAACATCACCCTTCACTGGAACTAAGTTGCTGAGCCCAAACCTTGAAAAACAGCCCCAGATCATTATCCTTCCTCCACCAAACTTTACTGTTAGCGCTATGCATTCCAGTGGGTAGCCTTCTCCTGACAGCTGCAAAACCAAGATTCGTCCATCAGCCTGCTAGATAGTAAAGCGTGATTCATCACTCTCAAGAACACATTCCACATTCCACTCTTCCAGAGTCCAGAGGCAGCATGCTTTACACCTCTCCAGCCAACACTTGGCATTGCGCATAGTGATCTTAGACTTGTGTGTAGCTGCTTGGCCAAGGAAACCCATTTCATTAAGCTCCTGACACACAGTTCTTGTGTTTCCAGAGACAATTTGGAACTATGTAGTGAGTGATGCAACAGTTGATAAACAATTGTTATGCGCTACATGCTTCAGCACTCAGTGGCCCCACTCGATGAGTTAGAGTGGTCTACCAATTCGTTGCTGAGCTGTAGATGCTTCCATATTACAATAATAGTACTTTTAGTTTATCTAGAACGCAGAAATTGCACAAACTGGTTGGTGACAAAGCAGCATCCTATGACAATGCCACAACAATGCCAAGTCACTGAGCTCTTCAGTACAACCTTTTCTACTGTCCGTGCTTGTCTATGGAGATTGCATAACTCTTGTGATTTTCTACACTTCTTAGCAATGAGTGTGGCTGAACACCTGAACTTATTAATTAGGAGGAGTGTCTGTATACTTTGACCATATAGTTTATATGTGAGCAAAGCTAGTGAACAGTGCTGTTTTGTGATTGAATGATAACCTGATCATCACAAGCAGCTTATAGTGGTCTCATGTTAAAGGCAAGTGTAAACAGGGTCTTTGATTGCAAAAGCTGTGCAGCTGAATTAGCCTGAATTATTGTATTTTGCCAGTATTGTAGCCTGTTACATGCTATTACGTGAGGTGGAAACAAATAATTGCATCTTGAGTTGATTCAGGCTCCTTAGTAATGAGTGGGTGTAAGTTTGTTTGTGTATGTGTGAGTGCGTGTGTGTGTTGTGTTAGGAAAGGTGTGGTGGATAGGGAGGCCACCTGTATTCACTGCAGGGTGTGGGAATGTCCAGCACAGCCTGACCTCACTGTGTCCCTCGCTGCTGGAGGAAAAACTCGTTATCTGAGAAATCTCTGCTAATTACGCCTGCTGCTTACACGCACACACACATGCACACACACACACAAAACTCACAACAAAGGACCCATGCCGTTTAGTCTATGCTACAAAATAGATATAAATAAGTCTACTCCAAGGGCCACTCATGTACATGAGTTTGCATAAAAGTGTTTTCCTCTTTAACCTTTGCACAGTATTTATTAAAATACTTCATTAAATATGCATTACAGATGAACTTTCCAAACATTAACCACTTAAGCTTTTTCCTAATAAAATGCCTTTACGTTACATTTTAGTTGTATTTAAAATTTTCCCCCTGTGGCCCACGTATGACATTTGCCTGGGTTTATATTTCAAAAACAGTAATTAATTTTTACATGATCATTTTCTAACCTCTCTGTATCCCATGCTAAATTTGTTTGTTATTGTGCCTTTAAGAATGATAGGTGTAAATTACCTATGTTCTGGTTGGCTACCCTGTACTGAGCCTCAAAAAGCAGACTGGGGTGAAACACTCCTTCTAACTTAAGTATGAATGGGTGGGAGTGAGGGGGCTAAACTACTGGTGGCTGAATCATTATTATAGATCTTAAATTTAATATTGGCTGTTTTTGCACTTTAGTCCTCATTTATAGACTGTATGGACTGGGCATAAACTGTACCTTTTAAAGAATATTTACATATTACATCAAACAGAAAAACAGTTTTCCATGATGTGGTCCCTTTAAAGGTGGAGGATCCACCTAAAATGAAACATCACAATACCTGAAGGCATTATATATATCTCTATATTTACTTTGCTTCAAGTTTGCTAAACAAGTTTCAGACAAACAGAGGAAATAGTTTGATACACACTGGTTGTTGTTGTTTACAAGCTTTGTATAATTGGTTTGTCTTTATAAGGGATTTGTCTATATAGTTTGTTTTTTATAACACACACTGTCATTCACTGTTCTAGAAGTACTGATGATACTCATGATTTCAATAGAAAAAGCACAGCATGATGTTATTTATCAAAAAATAACAAACTATCATCATATGTCACTGTTTATCTACTATATGTCAAAAAGTTTATAGACACCTGCTCATCCAACTTGACATCAAGGGTGCTAATAGAAAGTTTGTCCCCCTTTGCTGGGGTAACAGTTTCTACTCTTCTGAGAAGGCTTTACACTAGTTGTCAGAACATTGCTGTGAGGATTTGATGGCATTCAGCCACAAGACCATTATTAAGGTCAGGTACTGATGTTGGACGATTAGTTCTTTAACACAAACCATGCATCCAAAGATACTGAATGGAGCTCTATCACTCTGAAGAATGCACCACAGCCCAGTGCTGGGGGACTTTATACCCCTCTAACAGATACTTGGCATTGAGCAAGGTGATCTTAGACTCGTGTGGTTGCTCATGAGCGTACCATTTGATTGGCAGTGCTTTTCAATAGAGATTATACATACTGTGTGCACCTTAAAGTAGCTAAATGCCTGCATATTCTGGATATTTATGTCTACCACAGAAACATTATTATAATTATTATTATTATTATTATTAGCATTATTAGCATTATTATTAATATTATTAATATTATAATAGTCATTATCAAGTTATAGGAATAAGAGACAATTTTTATTTCCCTTAGTTGATCAAGCCATTTTTTATTTTCTTCTAGAGGTAATGTAGAGTAAGTAATACAAGCTCATGAGCACTATTTAGCATCATGCAAACTACCACTCTGGGCTTTTGACCTCTCCTGGACAGGCAATTTTAAGACATTATGTGACATCATTTGGAAAATAATGAAAAATATATCCCCCAAGTTGAGCCTGCTTTGCTTGACTCTCATAAATTACGCCTGCAGTAAGATTCAGTTAGAGAGTTTTATCTGAAGAGTGATATAGAGTTAACTAACCAAATGATATTACGTATCTCTCTCTCTCTCTCTCTCTCTCTCTCTCTCTCTCTCTCTCTCTCTCTCTCTCTCTCTCTGTGACAGAGGCTGTGTGCCAGGCCGTCTCTCAGTGGGATCAGGACGAACATGGGCCTTCATTAGCACTCCCTAATTAGGAACAGATGCAATTTACAGCACGGGGCCCAACGCCACACAGCACTCGTCTCTTTCTTTCTCTCTCTCTCTCTCTCTCTCTCTTTCTCCTCTCTGTCTGTTTCTTTGCTCTCTCTTCGCTGCCTCTTTGGACAGAAATGCTTTCCTTTGCCTGCAACCCATTCTCAATTTTTCCTCACGCTTCTTCTCGAAAATATGTACTGATCATTTTTAAAAGCATAATACAGATGTTCCACCAATTGAACGTCACCAATGGAATGACGATCTCAGTCCTTTTCTTTATCCCTCTTTCTCTCTCTCTCTGTCACAGGCAGCAGGCAGATACACATGCCTAACCCTCATGGTTTCATAGCCATATGTGTAATTAAGAACATTTCCAAGTCCATTAGACCAATATTCTCTCTCATACTCTCTCTCTCTCTCTCTCTCTCTCTCTCTCTCTCTCTCTCTCTCTCTCTCTCTCTCATGTTGCTTGTGTCTGTCCTAAAGCCAGTCCCAGCAATGAATAGCCCCTTTCTCAGAGGACCCAAACCTGGCGTTGGTGAAATTGGTAAACATGTTTTTTTCCTGATTAGATTTATCATGGAAGCTCAGCTTTCTCTTCTGAAATGTATGTGTGTGAGTGTGTGTGTGTGGTACTGAATGCCTCCACAGACATCCCTATGGGAATTTAAAGGAAATTCCTGGGATTCTTGGGCTGTTTGAAAGCAGCATGCGTGCTGCTTGAACCATACCTTGGATTTATTCTCAAGCTGGCGATGGAGGCATCAGTTACATTTTAAATCTAGTACAACTTACTAATAATACTAGGCACATGTATTGCTACATGCTCAAGGACAAACAGCACTGGTGGTGCTGCCTTACTGTCCAAAGTCTTAATGTGTGAAGCAATGCCTGAGTGGGTAATCGGGAGAGTTGGGAGAATTCTCGGTGGGCCGGAAGTGTTTTGAGAACATTTATTTATGAATTAATGTATAAATTCATGCATATACACACAGGAGCGCTCAGACAAACTAAAAATGTTACATCCAAGCATACATCTGTAGTAATTTAGGGGATAAATCAGCAATGATGCAGCTGGTCTTAGTTTATTATTCTCATCTCCACCTTAAATTATGTAGTAGTTGCATTTAGATGCCTGTATGGGCTCTAGCGTGTAACTGCTGCATCATTTAAGGTGAAACGGAAAATCGAATAAGAAGCTAACAGCAGCCTTGAGAGATTAGCGTATCAAATTCAGCACAACAATGTGGTACTGGCTGAAACAACAGGCAGCACTGTACAGGATTAAGTACTCTCTGCAGTTTTCATATGTGAATCATGCAAAGATGTAGAGCAGCAGCAAAAACTGCAGAAAAACAAATTGGCAACGAGAAGACAAGAATGAGTGAATAAGAAATGAAGAAGATAAAAATGTGCTGATTTTCGAAGAAATTATTTTGCACGAAGGCAATGCTGCAAATGTGTTTGTGTGTGTGTGTGTGTGTGTGTGTGAGAAATACAGTTAAGAGATTGGGGTGGGCTGGTCTGCATCATGCAGCTCCAGGTTCTACTCTGGCCCTGGTGTGAAGGTCATCAGTCCAGTGTAGTACTCATTCTGCCACTTTAAAGCTGAGAATCACTTCATTAATAATTTGTATTCATTTTTTAATGACTTATACAGTGCAAACTGTATTATTCAATATTGCTAGTTTTTAGGAAACATCCTGAGTCATTAAATGATAAATAATATGCTGTTATTATACATTTATTGTCATTTATTGCCTAGAAATTTAAAATATGAGGCATTCTGCATATTCATTTTTATCATGATTAACTCTCAACTTTATACAGCTGTCATTTTAGAAGCTTCTACAACTCCGTACATAATTCTGGACATATCAAATTTAACAACTACACACTAATGAGGCAGCAAGGTCATGTCAGTTCCACCACCCACTCCCTACTCATGCCAACGGCCCCTCAAAACAACTCTGTCGTGGAAAAAGGAGTTATTTCGAGATTGCCCGCTTTGTTTCGTTCACTAGGATGTTCGCCACCTTACACTCCTGCGCACGCTCCATCTCTCCGTTCCTTAGCCCTGATCCCTCCATCCCCCTGCTCTGTTTTCCCCTAAGCTCTTGCCACGGCCTAGACACAATATCCCTAATTACCCCTTTAAAGTCGACACACAGTGCAAGGAGCCCCAGCCAAAGGCCCCTAATTAGGCACCTAAAAATAAAGAGGGGACTTTATAGGGGACGTGGGCAGTTTGGGGAATGTTTTAATGAGGGGGACTGGAGCTGAGAATAATGTTACAGTCATTTGTTGATTTTCAACTGCTGCACCCCCTCTCCTTCTCTCTCTCTCTCTCTGACTTCTTCCTCACCCTGTTGTGCTCTCCATTGACCTGAGAAAATAGCCAAACATTATGCTATTGAAGTCCTATTGGAGACCCATCTAAAGTTGTTTTACTTGTTTTTAAAGCACTAAATGGCCTAGCACCTATCTACCTACTGAATGTCTCAACATGTGAACCAAGAACTTCAAATACTGGCCTTCTTCTGCAGAAAAACTTGGGAGGTCTCTTTTTGTTACTATGCATCTAAACTGTGCAACTCAAAACCGCATTCAGTTACACTCCTTTACGCTACTTTAAGAAACATTTGAAAATAATTATTAATTTTATTTAAATGCTACTGTAAATAAGTTAATTTCTTTCCATATGTAATAAATACATGTACATATGTAATATACACTGATGAAAACATTTTGACCACCTACATAATATGCTGTTGGTCCTCTGTATACCACCAAAACAGCTCTGATCCACATAGGGATGGACTCTACAAGACATCTGAGGGTGCCCTGTGGTATCATGGCCAGCAGCAAGTCTTGTACTTTGCGAGGTAGAGCCACCTCAAATCGTACTTTTTGTTCCAGCACATCCCACAGATGCTCAATCAGATTAAGAGCTGAGGAATTTGGAAGGTAGGACAACATCTACTCTTTGTCATGTTCTTCACGCCATTCCTGAACAATGTGTGCAGTGTGTCAGGGCACATTATCCTGCTGAAAGAGACAACTGCCATAGCAGTCTACACAGTTGCCTTTTCATCGGTTTAGACCAGACAGGATAGCCTACCTCATGCATCAGTGAGGCTTGGGCAACCAGCACCCTGTCACCGGTTTGTTGTTTGTCCCTCATAAGACCACTGTCATTAGGTACTTAGCACCGCTGACCTTTACCATCCCATAAGCTTTGCCTTTTCAGAGAAATAACAATTTGGCCCTTATCAAAGTTGCTCAGGTATTCACCCTTGCCCATTTCTCCCGCATCCAACATGTCCATTACAATAACTAACTGTTCACTTACTGTCTAATATATCCCACACCTTAACATGCCATTGTTAAGAGATAATCAATGTTATTCTCTTCCTCTGGCTCACTGGTGTATACACATCCACATGTCATTCTAGCTCATTCTATTGTATTTATTACTTCTCATACTTTTCATGCTACTTGAATAAAAAGTACGTAGTGTTCTATAAATAAGGTTTATCATTATTACAATGCTTGCACAGATCCCCTGTAGGGTATGGCTCTGTACCAAAACACATAGGCATAACTTGCATGGAAGATGTAGGGGCAATGATATTATGAAAACTATTCTGACACTCTTCATGTTTTCTTTCACATACACATACATTTCCATAAACAGCTGGTCTACATGCAATGATCAAACTACGGGAGAGTTTAGTTGACGGGAGACTTCTCCGCTTCTACTAAAAGATTTAAAATATAAATGTGAACACAAGGTTTTAAATATAATACTATGTAGACGTTCTTGTAAATTTTTAGCGCAACTCTAAAAGATCTGCTGTATGCTGGGTAGCTGAGCTACTTAGAAAGCTAGTGTGTTAATCACAATGGAACTCAAGACATTGAAGTGGGTTTTACATAATAAAATCTATGTTTTATATAATGAACTGTGTGCTAAAAACTTTCACAGCTGCTTAGATGATGTTGGTGATATTTAGCACAACTTACTAGCTAGATAAGTACTTAGCTAGCATGTTTTGCTAGGTAGTGCCAATATTATCTGTGTAACAGTGAAAGTTAAAGCACAAAAAGAGGAACATTCAGACATACCTTACATTCCAACTCTTTTTCCTATATAGCAAGCCAGTACTGGCCTCAAAGTGAAGAACAGCAAACCACTCCCTCATTACCTTCACCAACACCTGGTAAGTTCAGGATTACAAAGAGACAGCAAAAGCTGCAACATGCCACATCTTACCTACCTCTCCATTACAATCTCAGAAAGCTGCTCAACTGTGTCACGCATACGTGGTCATTTAAATCTTAGCAGAGTGGAGGCCTAAGGGCTTTTTAGGCCCTAAGAGAAGGCCCTAAGAGAAGGCCTAATAATTTCTGGGAGCTAAAAAAAACACATCATGGTCACTATGTACAGCCAAGCTATCTCACCCTCACTGGTTAGGACTCCAGGAGCTGGACATAAGTTTTTATGAATCTGATTAACCACCAACATATTTAGAAAGTGATAGTAGAATAAACCATATTTTGATTTCCAATGGGTGGGACCAATTTAGAGCTGCTTTAACAATATATGGCTTAGCTCCTCACTCATTCATGTCCTGCAGGGTTGTTGGAGAGGTGAATTGTGAAATCCGGAGTGCCTGAAACATTTCTGGCTAAGCTGAAGCTTAACTTGCAATAAGCTTTCATTAGAGAGCAGAAGTCATTGAAATTTTATTTAGTAGTTTTTCAGGGTGCTGGAACTCCCTAGAATTTATAGAGGCAATTATTTACATGTACATTTAGTCCTGACAAAAGATGCTGAATGCTTTAGAAATAACATCTTTGGACACTGACAGCAGTGTTTTTGAGACTTTTTGTCAATGCCAGCTATCACACAAAGATTGCTTTAAATGTAAATAGTGACAAAAGTGTCGACGAGAGATACCAAAATCTGACCTTTGTTACTCATTTTTCTATTCTTTTATCTGTCTGCCAGCAATTCTGTAGTTAAAACTATCAAAGTCTGGACAGTCCCTAGCTTGTGTATGATGTGGCAGCTAATCAACAGCCATGATTCTTGCTAAATTCATGACCCATTACACACCACTACAACCCTGAATAAATCAAATTAAGGGACTCACTAGGTCGAATGCAGGAGCCAAACATCCAGAAAGCCCATCAGCTAGCGAAGTGCTAGCGTCTCTGTGGTGAACATCAGGTTCTGAGTGTGTAAAATAATCTAATCTCTTGTAATGTGATGTGATAGTTGTCAGAGATTAATTGCACTAGCCTTGCCGAAGCCTCTGGGGAGAATCCAGCTGGCTGGCCAGATTGGAATATGAGCTAGGAGTGCTCTACAGTTAGCTCCAATGCTAGCTCCACTTTCCTGCACTCTTTATTGTGGTGAACAATGGAAACTGTTGCAATGCAATGCAATGTCACCCGCTGAGATGTATTCACATGGTGTTACATATTGGGTCAAGAGCTACAGAAAAATGACTCATGGTGTTAAAATGATTGGAAAATGCTGGTAAATCTAGCAGCTGAGATGCTTTGTTGAGTGAAAATGCTAACATATGGTTACACGATGGGTGCTAGGCTTACATCTAATCGTGCGCTATTGTTACACGTCCCCAAGGAATTCTTTGAGTGTTTTGCAGTTCCTTGTCTCACAAGCAGTCAAGAAGGCACAGGCTGATGCAAACACACACACACACGTACACACATTTGCTCCACTCTCAGCTCAGTAACAGAAAAATTAGGTTGTCTTTTTGCCCCACTTGGGATTGGCGGAACTGATTATCATTGCAGGGACAATTAGTGCCACTCTGAACGAGGAGCACCCAGAATAACCAGAGTTGTCATTATCAGCCCCCTCAGATACCCCTCATTCAAACACACTCAGACACACACAAACACACAGACTCACACACATACTCTTTAGCCTTGACTCAAGGGCTGAACCCCTTCAACAGGCCTCACTGTACATCCGGTCTTTTCCTAGCCTTGACAGTGATGCTCACATCAAGGGGTCAGAAGGGATGATTAGCTGAATGACAAACAAGAACAAAACCCCCTTTTCTGACTTTGTTGTTAAGTGAGTGAACATAATGCTTTCCAAATGATCTGCACTCAGAATCAGAGAGTAACTGACCTATGAGATAGGGGAAGAGTGGAAGTGGCTGGTTGGGGAGGTGGTAAGGCGTGTGTGATGTAAATCAGCAAACATATGGCTCAGTTTAGTGAGGGAGGAGGAGGAGGAGGAGGAGGAGTAGCAGCAGAGGAAGAAAGAGCGAGTGCAGTCACAAGGAAGCGGAGGCTACAGCATTTCACATCCGCCACTATGCCCTGGGAACACAGCAAAGCAGATATCCAGAGACAAAACACTGAATCCGTTAATGACAGATGCTGCTGATATTGCCTCTGAGAAGAGTTAATTACAGCCAACACCTAGCATAGAACAAAACCTTTCATTAACGGCTACGTTGTAGAGATCGTCAGGTAGTCAGTGTCAGTGTTTGGTGTCTCAGTGTCAGGTCTCTGAAGAATTAATGAGAGGAATGCATCTGAAATTAAGTTCAGTACACTAACCAATTGTCTCTGTAGTAGATGACTTTAGATTCTGTCTTAACCCGACTATACCCCAACAAGATTCTGTCCCAACCAGCTGTAGCACTTTCTCTTCAAATAGTACTGTAGCCTTACAAAGTTCTGGCCTGGTCTGACTAGTCTGCCAAAATCTTGCCCAATCCAACTGTAGCCTGAGAAAATTCTGTCCAACTCAAAATTCTGTCCTAACCAGAGAGTACTTCAACAACATCTGTCTGAACCCAACAGCACATGGACAAAATCCTGTCCTAGCCTGGAAAAAATCCTGTTTTAATACAACTGCAGACTGACAAAATTTTGGCCTAGTCTGAGTGAAGACTTTCAAAACTCTGTCTGAACCTGACCACCACCAACTTAGAGACCAAATAAAGCTTCACACTGCTAATAAAGACAATTGTTACGTTGTACTGACAATGACAACCTCCATTAGATTGTGAAAATCTCAGAATCAGAAAATTTTAAATAAATTTGAATTCTTAATCAAAGAGTTGAAAATATAGGCCAAAATCCACTGATCACAGACGACAAGTTATAAGAACCCAAACCCAAATGATCCTGATTCTAACTCAAGCCCGACCAATATTTGAAGACTGTTGTTCAAACCTGACCACCTGGTGTGAATAGTTGGGTCTTGCTGGGTTTGGTTAAATATTTCAAGACGTTGACCATGTGGTTTTGATCAGATTACACTAATAAGAGAGAACACAAAGGTGGTCTTAGATAAACTGATAAGAGGAACATCTACCTTGAACAATACTGCTCTGTCTTCTGAAGCCACACACATTTCTTCATTGGAATCACTAAATGGCCCTGCATTTCCTGCACTGTTTCAGAGCACTCTTCTAATTCCTTTCTTTTTATATCTTTTTACCTGTTTCTCCCCTTACAACTGTTTTTTTCTCAGTTGTCAAGATCACATCTGTTTGCTTCTACACTGTAAAAAATAAAGTTATCAAGTTCTTTGTAGTAGTGTCATAGAAGAACCGCTTTTGGTTCTCTAAAGAATATTTCAATAGGTGGTTCTTTGTAGAACAAGTTAATGAGATAAATGAGTGTGACAAACCTTTTTAAAGTATAAATCATGTTCTAAAGGTTCTGTACTGATTAAAAGTTTTTGTTAGAACTGAACATCCAAGCCAAGAACAATTTGGGAACCTTTATTCCTAAACCCAAACCCGAACCTCCTTCTTTTTTCATAAACAGGCAAATGAGTTGAATGTGTATGAGAAATAGTATTAGCTTTATTCATGATTTGGTACTTCCTGTGGCTTCCAAAGGCCTGTTGGATCACTGACATGTGTTGCCTCACTTGAGCGGTTTTATGTTAGCGGTGAGAAGTTGAAGGCCATGACTTGTTGACCTACAGGTCTACCATACCGCAGGTGTGTGTGTGTTTACTATACTCTCTGAGCATGCTGGGATTGCGAGAACTGGCGCCATCTAGAAGTGCTTTCAATCCAGCAGAAACTGCCTGAACTGTCAGGGCTGGCCTGACTTCTCTTGAGCAAGAGCTAATGGAGGTTAAGTTCTGGATACACTGAAAGGATTGTACCCAGATGCAACACTGTGGTTTTGAGCATAATTTCATAATAAAAAAAGTCCTGCAAAACTGCAGTCATTCATGGCACTGAAACAGCTGCTGTATAGCTGACTTAAAATGCTGTCAGGAGCCTCTTTAGAAATAAAGATTTCTGGTTTTCAGCTCAATATGAGCTGAGTTCACAGTGAACTCAACGAGCTCAAAGAGAGATGAGTAATGTGTAATCTAAAGGTTGGTTGAACTTGCATTTAACACAGCTAAGCTTAACAAACCCTGAGAAATCAAATGTTTGATTGGATTAATGAATTGGTCTTTTTGAAATACATGCCCCTTGGTTTGACATTTTGTTTCTTATCACAATGAACATAATCCATTTTTAAGTATGGCACAAATGTCCAAAAATCCTTTTTTGGAGGTCTCACTCTCTCTGGTGCAGGACAGATGAGAGGTGTGTGGTTGGTAGAGGTTATAAAGGTGTTAAACCTTTATATTGAGATGCAGTTTTGGAGCTGCTGGGAGGTTTCAATAAAAAAAAATATATATATAAATTGTGTGTAGGTGAGGCTTCACTTACAGCACTGGAGCTAATTGGCAATAAATGAGTCCATCTGGTTTCATTTGGAGCTCGCAAAGGCAGCAGGAGGTTTCTGTGCGTGTGCATGTGTGTGTGTGAAGGGGTCCAAACACACATGCCTGAACAGCGTGCTCTGTGGAGTGTGTGCATTTGTGTGAGTCTTTATAAACCTAGAATGATAATTTCTTCTCAATGCAAAGCTTTCCAGCTGGGTTGGATCTCAGGAAGCCTTTCTTCTCCACTGTCACCTTTGGTTGGCTCAGCTGAAGCTTGCTAACTCGATAATGTGACTTATGGCAGGGCTAGACAAATATCTAAAAATATAAAAAGTAAGCAAGTGAATCTTTTTGGCCACAATTATACAAAAATGTTTATTGTACATCGTGAATCGTTCTACTGCATTCATGCAAAGTCAGAGTTCAAAACACATTTTGGACTTTTAACTGACTTGGATTTTAGACAAAAATCCTTTTGGTTTGAATGACCGTATACATTATGTAGAATGTTTCAGTAGTGACAATTTTAGCTAATTTTGAGCACTGAACTCAAAAATGCTAGCCAGTACATGGCTAGCAAACACAGCTTTGAAGAATTGTACACGCATAAAATCCTTTTCATTAAAAAACAAAAAAAGTTGACTTAATTGCAGAAACCATTTGTTTTGGTAGTGACAATTCACTGATTTTCAGACTTTGGGAGACATTTCAAAACAATGAGATCTAACTGCTCACCACGTGGCCATGAGGGACAGGGATGCATGTCTCACATCCTGTTCTAAAATGCAAGGGTGTGGCTAAAATAAGGCTCACCCCATGAACTAATACTCAGTGTTTCGGTAGTGACAAGAAAACATGGACAGGTTTTTTTTTTAGTTTCATTATTTTCCTATAAATTATGATTTTGTATATATTTAGCTTATCACTATATTTAGCTTATTGCTTTCATTGACTTTGGTTTAAGTAGATCACAACATAGTCCTTGTACATATCTACATATACTTAATTGTTTTTATAAATAGTTTTCTTTACTGTGTGACCACAGTTTTAAATAATCTGGTAGAATGGTCCATGTTCAGTGAAGTCCAAAGGTTTGATTTTAATTTAAACTTGGAAACAAATTTTCAGAATTTGGAAAAATGTAAAACCAAGATCCTGCTCTATTTCTGATCCACTCATCAGAAGCTTTTGCACAAACTTGTGGAGAAGTCAATGCCAGCTTGAGCACATGCTGTCATTAAAGCAAAAGGTGGACATACCAAAGCTACACTATGTAAGTTTTTTGGGGATTTAAACTGTGCAATTGCATGCAATGTGCTTAAGAAGAATGTTTTCTAATGTGGGTTGTGCTTTGGTTCTTTAGTTTTGATGAATAAATGAATGATGATTGAGAGCGTGTTAGTCAAACTTGGTGAAGGAGGTGTCTTCTGAGGAAGTGAATTATCTATTATCATCAGATCTTCATTGGTATAATGCTGATTTTTCATTTGAGACCTAAACCTTTTTTTTAAACTACGCAATTTTTGAGCTATGCAAGTGACATTAAACATAAAGACACAAATCCTAAAACACAGATTATTTCAAGATTTGCTAGGTGACCCACAGAAACGCATGGATATCATAGTTTATCATGCAACTTCTTTTAATTGAAATAAAATAAATCTTACAAACTTCAGCTTTGAAGTTTTAAAGATTCTACTTTTCACTCAAAATGCAATGCTTATTATATATCTTGTAACAAAATCTTAAGACATGCAAAATAGAAGCATTTTCACAAGTGGTCTCGGACCTTTGGACCCCACTGTATGTTGCATTATTCACAATTAACAATCAACAAAAACAGTCAGGTGTTTCTTTATTTATTTTTAAGGAAATATTTTATTTTATATACTTTATTTTAAAGGAAATATTTACAGCAATAAGAACCTTATATTAATAAGAGTACTGCCATTGCGGTGATCTTGGTGTTCCCCCTGCCGAATTGATCTGACATCATCCAGATTAGTTAAAAGTGAAAAAGAAAACAAAACAAATATCTCCAAGGCAAGTGACCACTCTGGCCACCAGCTAGGGATTTTTAATGGCTAAAATATGAAAAGCTGTGGCCAGGGACACCAGGCAATGGGCTATGTCTGAGTTTGCTGCTATAGGCAAAAATGGATTTATAGTGGTAACAAACGAGCATGTGTCAGTTATGAGAACCTACACAGAAAAGTAATATCAGATCTATCTGACCAAAATGAAGACAAGTTTAAGAGAAAATATAAATGTAAACCAAAGTATATCCAGATATCAAGGTGTAAATAAGCTCCAGTTCACATTACATATTACTAGCATGTGACCTGCTATATATCTGGATTTGTCCACTACAAGTCAAAGCTATTATAATAGCTCATCTAAGAGTGGTGTATCAGACTCTTTGGTCGTCATCCACAGTTCATCATCAGCAGTTGTCACAAACATGATACTCTCAGCATCATATTTGAAACTGAAAGTCTTTCATTGGCAGAGAAACAGATCTGAGGTAAGTGACCACACTGGTGAGTGATAGCACACTCAAGTTCAGGACAGTTTAAGCAAAAAGAGGTTAATGTAAAGCCTGGTACTTCAGAGATACTGTACAGTAGAGCTGGGTATAGTCAACTAGCTCACGATTTTCATCATGATATACTTGTCACGGTTCGATATCATGATGCAGCATAACATATTCTTATACACGATTAGCAGCGCTTAATTCTCAAATCTACACAGGACATATTTCCACCATTGTGAATCTTTCACAAACAGCAAGCCAAAAACAGAAGCTAGAGATGTAGGCGTAGAAGATTTACTGGCTTCTTGTAGCTACAGCTACTGATAGATAGATAGATAGATAGATAGATAGATAGATAGATAGATAGATAGAGGAGTTAAATGTTTTGTTTAGTGCATAGATAATGATTTACACATACAATATGCTTTTCTGAGACAGATGTTGGTCACTTATGATCAAGTGTAGGCAAAGTGAGTGAAACTGTTGAGCCTATTTAGCATTTCTGGTCAGTTGGAGCATAAACTGGAAGAAGAAACACTGTGAAGTTCACTGTCAATTCTATTTCTGTTTCATGTAATGTTAGTGGTTAAAAAATAGCCTACGTTGGCTAAGATGGTTTATACTGGCTCCAATCCCTTTTAGTTTGCATGACCACACAATCCAGTCAGACTTGCTTACTTACTGCTCATGACCGAAACCCCCACCAGCGTTCAAATCGGAGGCAGCCAAAGCCACGTTTTTATTGTCAGCTGTGTTCTGGTTATACTGAGGCTGTTCCACCAGTGAGTTTCATGCCGCTGTAGATGCCACCTAAAGTTGTGTACAGCAAAGAACTGACAGCTGAAATGACTTTCATATAGATTATTAGTGATTTTGATTATATGTCTAGTTTCCTGTAGTTTCCAGAGGTCCAGAATCACTGTAGATAAACAATAGTTACAATGTAAAATTATAGTAACAACTTCCTATCTTCTTATCTCTTAGTCCTAAGTTAAGATCTGACAACGTAAAGATAAGATTTTTTGCAAATTTGTATTACAGAAGCAAATCAATCCTTTATTTAGGAATTATATTGTATCTTCTTGTGAAAAACAACAGCAAGTTAGGTTAAGATTATGAACATAGGAATTGTTCTGTAATAACTACCTTTCAAACTTAAAGTTGTCATGGGAACTAAAAAGATTCCGGAGTTAGGATATTTCTATAATATTCCTACTGCATATTTATATTGCACTAGCAACTAAGCTGCCAGTAACTTATTGTAAATTTTCATGTTCTTTTTTCTTTGCAGTGTATATTTTAGTGAATTTAGTTAGAGTTGGATTTAAATTTAAAGTTTTGAAAAATGTGCTTTATCTGAATAATTCTACTGTACAGTGCATGACAATGCGGAGGGAGTCCTGTTGGCAGTTGCTTTCTGCGTGTGTGTGTTTGTGTGTGGGAGGGTCACTGGAGCTGCGAGTGCAAGGCATGTGTGTCCAGGCCTTCTCGCAGATTGCCGGTTATTTTCTTTACCCGGGCAGCTCAATCAGGTCCTGTGTGTTTGCGCAGCTTGTTAATCAGCGCGAGTGTGATTACCCCTGAGCCAGGCTGATCAAACCCCGCCGTGCGAAGCCAAGGCCAACCCTCCTCTCCCTCCCTCCATCCGTCCTCTCCTCCACCCTATTTACAGCCACCAAACGACCACAGTCTCCACACTCACAAGGCCTGAAAGTGGTCCCTCTAGAGGAGAATGAAGGTACATGCACTCAGTACCCACAAACAAACATGCTGGGACTGGCCATTCTGGGTTTAAATAATACTTTGGTTGTAGATCAAATTCACACAAATTTCCCCATACTACTAATGTATTCAATCAGGAAGACATTTGGTGTTTGAAGTTGCTGTTTTCTGACACTGTATGACATACACGTATCTATAAAACTGGACAAACGTATGACAAAATTCTGGTTTCTGGGTGACTATTATTGTTTTTAGTTGCGCAATGTCATACGGTGTCATTAACACTGTACTTAAGGTGATTTAGGCATGCAGTTTACACAAGGCTAATTGATTTACATAAGCTTCTATCACTTGTTAGTTACATTAGCCATTGAGGATTTGAGGCTCCAGCGCAAAACTAAAGAAACAAACTTCGGACAACAACGTGTCTTAACTTACCAACTACTTTTGGAGTAGGAGAAAATTTTCTCATACTTATGTATAATATTATCCTATATGATTTTATGGGAAGGTAATGGGTTATGAATATGATTTGGAGAATGAGTGCCAGTATTCGATCCTTATAAAGTACCTGAAGCGACCTTTGAAAAAAGCATCTCAATGCTTTCCCGGCCACTGCATGCTGACCGGTCAGTGACTATGCTTCTTCAGAGTGCCAGCGTTGGCGCCGGCTGTCAAGGTCACTCCTGACCCCATTGGTCCATACGTCTCTCCCTCTCTCTCTCTCTCTCTCTCTCTCTCTCTCTCATATCCAGGGTTCTACTCAGCTTCTGTTTGGTGCCTGATTGGGTTTCATTATGTCAACAGAAGCTCCAAATCCCAAGCTAAAAATATCTGACCAGTGCGCTGCTCTCATAACTATTGTTATAGAGACTGTTTTAGGGTGACCACACACACCCTGTGTTGCCAAGGCTCAGTTTTTTGACTGTGCAAAAACCAAAGTAAGGGAATCTTCTGCGTGGAACAGACTTTTAGATTTATGTTCACCGATGTACAAACAATGTAATTATACCCTCACTGGTCTTGTACAACAATGGTCTTAAGGTCCAAGTGAGTACTTTTATTTACCTATACCTATTACCTATATTTTTCAGAAGAACAGCTTTTCATGGCAAGCTAAACTGAATGCCCTCACGGACCAATGAAGCCCTTTTGGTACCTTAAAGAATCCCTTAAAGGATGGTTTCAATAAATATCTCAATTGAACCACTCAACTGAAAGGTTCTTTAGGGAACCAGAAGTGGTTCTATGGCATCACTCCAAAGACCCCTTTTTGGCACCTTTATTTTTAAGAGTAAAGGTTGTATTTTTCTTTTCCTCTCTATTCCAGTTAACACAGCCAGGCATCTATTTGTCCTTCATCAAGTCTGGCGACAAACATGAAGCAGAACATCACTGCAACTGGCCAAGTAATTAGGAGAGACTGAATTTGAAGCTTGTTTGAATAGATGGGAAAGCTTCCAGAACAGCAATGTTCACACTGCGATTTTTCCGCTAGAAAGACAGAGAGAGAGAAAGAAAGAGAAAGAGAGACAGAGAGAGAGACAAGAAGAGAAAGAGAGACTGAGAAGGAGGGCGAAAGAGAGAGACGGAGAGAGAGTGAAGGAAGATTGCTCGATTTGCATAAGCTGCGACTTGCTGATGGTAATGAGCCGTAAGAGGTAATTAGTTGGTGACTCAGGTTAAGAGAGGAACTCTGCTCATTAGGGGAGAGAGAGAGAGAGTCTGGGTCAGGAGGCTAAGGGCCCAGTGGGGGTGCGGAATGAGGGGGTAGTGGGGGCGAGTTGCTGTGGGCTTCTAGGTGAAGAGTGACAAAACTGAGAGAGGTGATACCCTCATCTAACATCAGGTTAAAGGGATAGTTAGATGGGAACCTGGGGTTGTGATGCCTACAAGACAAGTATAGTCACTTTATTTACTATCCAAAAAGACCAGTAAACCTACATGTCTTATGAGTTGCGTATGATGTTGATTATGGTAATATAGTCGTAAATCTCAAAAAAGAGGGACGATTCTGCTTTAGGGACGGTTTTGCTTTACAAGACCCTGCACGTGCCTCTCTGCCCTGAATAGATTTTTTTAAAAATCATTGTAGACCAAAAGCTGATCTCAAAACTATTGTAAAACAATGTTTCAAGCATTAGGCAACATATTCATAATCATTTATTGTAATAACATTCTGTTTTGTAGCTTTTAGAGGCATTCAACTTGTCAGACGTCTGGTCCATGTCAGCACCGCTACAAACATTTCTGACTCAGTAAGTTTCTCCTAGAGTTTCTCACACAAAACCCCTCTAAATTATTTCGTTCAAATCTTAATGGTTTCATTATGAAGTGATTTTGTAGAATGTAAAATTCCCCACAGAAAACAGAAAACTACATTAGATTTTTCATCTGACTATAACTTTAACACACACCATGTGTTCTCTCTTTTCCTTTTACCGAACCCTTGCATACTCCTCAGGTCAGTCTACACTCCAAGCTCACTTTGTTGAGGTTCCTTTCAGATAAAGTCTCTTGTGTGGACGACAATTGCCGTGTTTACCCCCACCATCACAAAAGTCCTTACACACATCCTCTCGCACTGCTAGTTATTGAAATGGACCACAAAAGAGGGAAAAGAGAGCATGGAAAAGCGGCTGGCCGCGACGCGGGCATGTGTTTTCCTTCGAGGCCACAGGGGAGGCTTGCCGGACGCTGTGTTTGGGTGCGTTCTGATAGTGGGCCTTATCGAGACCCCGTCCCGTCTCTCTCTCTCTTCCTCCTTCCTCTTCTCTTCCGACCTCCGCTGCAGGAGGAAGGGGCTGTGTGATGGCGTGCAGGTCCCAGACCATCGTGGGAGAAAAATTGGAAATGAGAGAGAGAGAGAGAGAGAGAGAGAGGTAAAGTGGTCAGATCCAGCCTGAATACAAATCCAGTTTGATTTACACTGAAATGGCAGATTCTTAATCCTCAGAAGTTCTTGCTGTTTTGCTACAGATTCGATTTATGTAATTATTTATATAGTCATATGTAAAAGTTTGAACACCTCCAGTCTTTTCCATGTAAAAAAAAATTAACACATTTTTTACATGTTGCAGTTTCTATGTTGAGTTTATCATATTGGGGGGAAAAAACATAAAATATAACATGTGCCATAACTTTTGCGCAGGTCACATTTTTATGTATTTTTTTTCCAATTCAGCAAATAAATAGTAACAGGTCCAAGTCTGCATTTTTTACTATTTGTTTTTTTTCTTATAGAAACAAATGTGCTATTGATTGAAATTTCAGAATCCGCACTAACAACAGAAATTCTCCAGTTGTTTCAATGAGCTACAAGGGAAAAACAATCAAACAAATTGTAAGAAGAGGTATTTGATGGTATATGCCACAGGAGATCTAAAGGGGTTATAAAACCTTCACCACTACCACTGACATGCTGCTAACATGTTTCATAATGTGGTTTTACTGCTTTCACAGACTGAGGAGGAGCCTAACATCATATCTCTGTGTTTTTGTTTTTGTCTCTTGCTTTAGAAAAGAGTGAAAGAGGGAAAAAGAGAGGTGCGGTGCCAAAAGGAGGAATGGACGTCTTCGGGGGACTCTGATCCCTTCGCTCTGACAGGAAATGAATGCTGTAACAGAACGCTGTGTGCTGCTGATGCCTGAGGGCAAAACCCAAAACCCCACATCCAGAAAAACAACTCACCCCTCTCTCTCTCTTTCTCTATCACACCTCCTCTCCTTTTCTCTTTCTCTCCATCTCCCTCAATCTCTCTTTTCCTCCCTCTCCTCTTTATCTTTCTCACTCTCTCTTTCACACTATCTCTCCTTCACTCATTATCTTTCTTTCATTCAGCCCTTCTCCCCCTCTCACTCTTCCTCTTTCTTACTCTCCGTCTTTCTGTCCTTCTTTCTTTTTCTCCCTCTTCTTTATCTCTCTTTCTCATTCTCTCTTTCACTCTCTCCTTCACTCATCTGGTACCTCTCTTTCATTTAACCCCTCTCTCTCCCTCTTCGTCTTTCTCTGTTCACTCTCTCATTCACTCATCTTTTCTTTTTCTTTCTTTCTTTTTCTACATCTGTCAATCTCTCTCTTCCTCCCTCTTCCATCTGTTTCTCTCTTTCACTCACTTTCACTTTTATCTTCCTCTTTCACTCAGCATCTCTCCTTCTCCTTTTTCTCTTTTATCTCTCATTCTCATTCTTTCTTATCCCTCTTTCTGTTTCTTTTCTCTCTTTCACTCAGTCCTTTTCTTTCACTCTTTCATTTCCCTCTCTCTTTCACTCACTATTTCTCTCTTACTCAGCCTCTTGCCTTCTTTTTCTCTCTCACATTATCATTCTCTTTATGTCTCACTTAGTGTTTCTATCTCTTTTACTTTCATATCTTTCTTTCTCTCTCACTCAGCCTCTCTGTCCCACTCTTTTCTCTCATTCTCCACTTCACTTATTCTTTCTCTCTCTCACCCTCCCTCCATCTCTCTCCATCTCTCTCTCTCTCTCTCTCCTCAAACCACCCTTACCCCCACCCCAGAACCCCCACGCAAAACAGGAAATGAAAACCATTTAGAAATCATTTGGAGACCACACGGGCTTCAAACTGGGAAATAATCAGTGTGGGAGACAGAGAGAAAGACAGAAAGAAAGAAGGATCCTCTGTGGTTTGAGGGCTTCTTTTTTTAACCGCCTCCCTCTATCTCATTCCACGTTCCTTTGCTTTTCCGGTTTTTCTCCATCACTCCATCTTCGCCATCGCCCTGGGTGGCCTCTGGTGGACCTCTGAAGCTCCATCTCCATTTGCCAGGCCCATCTGACCCTGTCCTGACCTTACACAAAAGGTGCCACCTAGGGGGCGCTCTCCTCTTTTCCGCTGCCCCGATAAGATCTACTCTGACATTTCCTCGCACAATCTGAAAGAGTGCAGGGGACTGCCATCGCTTCAAAAGCCAAAAAGCAATCTCTCTCTCTCCGGACAGTCTGTGGGCAGCGCAGACAGCAGATTAGACTCTTCAGACTTAGATTAGACTTTTCAGAGCTTCACTCTTTCGCGTGACACAGGAGGCCCACAAGAGAAAAGGCCATGTTTAGACTTGGACCTTGAGGCCTTTGACGATAAAAATAGGGGGAAAAAACAGATTCAGTTTGAAGAAGAATTGAAGATGCACTGGAGACTGAGTGAGGACTAGACTGTATGTGGGCAACAATGTATAGCATGATTTGTTAGAGTTGTCTGTAAGTCTGCTGCTTTTGTTGTGCTCAAGACAAATCCATACAAAAAATTCATACCCTGAAAATATATTATATTTCATATAGTGACAACATATAAGTCGTTCATGAGTTGAATCAGGTGTATCAGAGAAGAAAAACAGTTTGCAAAGCAAGTAGGCTACAGGACTGTAGTTGTCATACAGCAGTGTACATTTTTCTTTCATTTTATTTTTTTCCCAAGGTCCTGATAACATTTGTGTGATTTTATGTTCCAAAAGCAGTCATAACCTCTCTTTATGCCTTAGAATTAAACAGGTTGTTTTTGTTACTGTGCCTTTAAGACTGATAAATGTCCTCCATTCTGTTTGGCTGCCCTGTATTGTGCCTCATTCAAAAAGCTTCCTGAGCTGAAACACTCATTATAATCTCACTGTAAAGGCTGTAGGCTGCTTAGTTTCCATATATGGATTGTATGGACTGGGGAGTGAACTGCATATATTGAAACTTTATCAGTGTTTATATACTACATCCAGGGTTGGGATGTAATGGAATACAAGTATTGGAAATACGAATTCAGAAAAACAGAAATCTGTGTTCAGTCCAAGTTACATTTTGAAAAGGTAGTATTCAGAAAACAGTTACTTTTTACATTTTTAGGAGAATTCTTTTGGAATACTTACACACTAAATTAAAATAAAACATACAATCTTGAAAAGAGACACCATTAATGCTCGTTTATTAGCTTTTTTCAGAATTAGTGCATGGCATGTAGCAAACATACGTGTTAGTCAAATGCTAAAGACGGCCTCCGTTAGAGCCTGAGTAGACTGATAAACCAATGTTATGATCAGTTATTAATCTCAGTGTTACTGAGCTCTGCTAAAGCCTGAGGAGACTGATAAATCACGATGAAGATCAGTTATTAATCTCAGTGTTACTGAGCTCTGCTAAAGCCTGAGGAGACTGATAAATCACGATGATGATCAGTTATTAATCTCAGTATTACTGAGCTCTGCGAAAGCCTAAGTAGATTGATAAATCAATGTGATGATTAGTTATTAATCTCAGTGTTACTGAGCTCTGCTAAAGCCTGAGTAGACTAATAAATCAATGTGATGATCAGTTATTAATCTCAGTGTTTTATGTGCTCACTTGAGATCAAACTACTCCTCAATAGTGGAAATCTCTGCAAGTGATAAATTTAGCATTGGTGTTGTACTGATTGGGGATTGTGAGATTAGCAGTGAACTGAAGCAGGTGGTGAGAGACAAAAAAGTAAGTAATTTTTCAGACCTCATTTAAATGATAAGCAAATTTTTCATTAAACGTATTAACAGAATAAATACATGAAGGAAACTGCCAATCAGTAACAGCAAGAAACAGTGTGAATTATGTATAAAAACGATTTTCCCATGTGCCTTACCAAGATGTATTCTAAATCTGTTACTTTATGTTCATACATTTAGGACAGCATATTCAGTATGCAGCCATCACTACTTTTAAAAGTATTTTGCCCAACCCTGACTAACTCTTTTATTTGAAAGAAGGGTTAGGAAAAATCTTCTTTCCGTAATACAGGCCCTTCAGCATAAGCACAGTCAGGATATCAGCTCTTTTATTGCATATATTTTATATTTTTATTTCATTTATGAAATTCCAAACAATAAGATTTGTATTTAAGTACATTTATGATGTTTTCTTTTCCATTTTAATCACTGACATTTAGTTCCTAATCCCGTTTTGGGTTTAATTTCATTCTGTTGTGGAGTGCTTTGCTGTTGCTCACACCTCTTTGGAGCTTTTTACCATTTTACTTTAAACCAAAACAGAAGAATCCCTAACAACTTTCACCTCCTGATAGATGCTGGATGTCAACCAGTTCAAAGGGGTACTCAGTACTTGAGTTTATTTGTTTTATTTTATTTTTATTTCTTTACTTATTTATTTTTTAACTGGTGGATTTTACTCCAGCACAAGTTGGTAGATATCTACTTTTGCTTCTACTTATGTCTTTATTTCACTGAAGCAAAGACACTTTAGGGTGGTTTTAATGCTACTCTACCCAAGTGAAACTCGAGCTAGTCGCGCTTGCTTTGCCCCTCAGGTTGCCCGCCGCTGCCCCCTGGTGGTCATACGGTGCGCTTCATTACACGTTAGAATCATAATTGCCCTCAAGGCCCATCAGAGCCCACTGTTTTGCCCCCTCATTTGTGAACATGATGTCGCTTTAGTGTCGCCTCCCACAGCTTCAGTAATGTGCTTTACGCTCAAGTACCACAGAAAACCCTGGCTTTTTCTTTCACACTCTTTGGACGGATCTGCTGAAGTCTGTGGGGATTTCGTCGCGATGAAAAGGACGAGGCACACGACAGGGACTGGGGTAATGATGGAGACGCTTCCCAGCGGGTTGAAAGAGAAAAAAGAATAAAAATAAGCGGAAAAAACACGTTTCTTCTCGTTTTTTGGCTGAAGGTTGAGCAGCCTCAGGGACAGATGGAACGTTCCGCCAGAGCAGCGCCAGCAGCAGGGGGCAGATATGCGCTGCCGGACCGACTGACAGACTCACCACACAGGGGGGAAAAGGCTCAGAGTGCTAATTTAGCTAGGAAAGAAAAAAGTAAGAAAATACACAGTCTGATAAAGCTGTGAGAAACGTGAAAGAGGAGTTAGAAACAACATTAGTCAGCGCTGAGATGCACATACCTGCGTGTCTGATGATAAAAAGGTGATCACCTCAGGAGGAGGAGACGTGGGTCTTTGCAAGCTTTGTGAGGAAAAATACGGTCCCAGAATGACGAAAAATGACACTGAGAAAACATTTGGTCGCCCCTATGATGAAAAATGTTTTTCTCTCTTTTTTTTTCAATAAAAAAACACCTTTGCAAGACGTAAACGAGCAGTTTTATTTCTTTTTGGATTCTGAGATTAAGGCTTGTTAGCTGTAGCGCAGCAGCAGTTTATATACCTACGGCCATGTCAGTGGAAATACCCCGTAAAGACAGGAATACAACCGTGTGTGTGAGAAGAGTTTCCAAAAGGAACTGTAATAGGCTTTTGTAAAACTAGATATTTTTCTTAGTTTTGAAGTATCGACCCAGACATGCCAGACCACACTGCTGTGTACAAATTATAATATAAGTTATCGACTAAGACCATGAACTTCCTTCGAAGCCATCTCTCTCTCTCTCTCTCTCTCTCTCTCTCTCTCTCTCTCTCTCTCTCTCTCTCTCTTTCTTTTAGTCTTACTCGCACTCACATAGTTGCTGCTACACTCAAAGAGGAATTTCACCGATTTTTTAACCGTAATTAAACCATTAAGATGTAAACAATGTCACTCAGAGGTTTGATATGAAATGCACACTTCTAGAGATACTTACCGGGTCACATTTGTTCACAGTAGTTAACCAAACAACTGAAGAGTGTAATGCCTCTAAAACCTCACTCATAGAAAGTTATTGCATGAAATGGTTATGAATATGCTGTCTGATATCTGAGACATTATTTTACGATAGTTTTAGATAAGGTTTTGACCTAAAAAGCACTTCCAAAGCAATCCATTAATGGTGGAGAGGTACATGCAGGGAGCTTTAAGGCAAAATAGTCTCCAAAACTTTCTAAAAGTTATTCTTTCAGATTTACCGCTATTTTACCAATATTAACATAACGGCACGTGTAGGTTCACCTGCCATTTTTCAAAGACAGTAAGTAATATGGCTACATTTGTGCTGTAGATATTGTGACCCCGCTTCCTTTCACCTCCACTGTAAAGGAATCTGCGGAGGCTGAGCATCCTCTTGGCATGTGTTCAGGAGGAATCTGAGGAAGTCTCTCCTTATTCACATGTTGATAAAAGTTCTGAAGAGAACTGCTGATGTCGTCTGCGAAGTTCATCATTGCACTGCATCTCAATCAGCTCCACCTGAAGCTGATGTGGTGCAGTGTCCACAGGCACCGTGAAGGGACAAGAGAAAATAAGCATGTCTTCCTCAGTTATGGTGAAATCCTACAAAGTGTTCATTAAACTCCTCTGACAGAAAAGCAACTGCAGTCTCATATTTTCCCACGTGTCTACCAACGTTCTCGCTTGGAAAATTGTCCACCACCTCTGACAACATGGGGAAGTGTGTAATGTTTGGCTCAATTTGCGACAGATATCTTCTGTATAATTGTAGCTTGGTAGCAAAGGCCTTGATGTGCAAATACAGCTAGCTCACCACAGCATCTTTTCCTTGTAGGTTGGTGTTTAGCACTTTCAAGTCCTTTGTGAAATTGACAAAAAATGCCAAATCTGCCAGCCAAGCAGGATCAGACAGTTCTCTCAATGAATGTCCCTTTTCAATCAGAAACTGTGCTCTACAGTTTCTACAACTGTGCTCTGTGGTTATCCACTCTAAGTGAGAAAAAGTGTTGCAACATAGATCCACGACTGAGCCATCAGACATCGTTGTGGTGAATGACCACCATATTCTGCCTTAATACCTTGAAGAAACTGTTGAAACTGGCAGTGGTAAAGGGCTTTGGTGTGAATCATGTTCACCGTTTTCATTATTGTAGTCGTGACATTAATCGAATTTTAGGCACGTAGCGCACAGAGCCTGCTGGTGTATTAGGCAGTGAAGTTTAATGCTCCCGCTCTGCTTACTGACTTTGCTGCAAACAAGTGAGGCTAATCCACTCTGTCCAGTTTGTCCCAGGACAGTTTCATGTCTTCAACTGCCAAAGAGACATACTAAAATAAATCCACACCTCCTATCTGGTCCTTCAGCCTCCACACCTCTCACAAGATGAGCAGCTGGGCAGTATCGGTCACATCCGTACTATCATCACAAGCTACTGAAAAACAGTTAAAAGCATAACCCCAGTTGTAAGTCTGATGATATGTCTGGCCTCAGTTCTCTGGGCTATAGTGTTACAGGCAAGACTGATGGTCATAAAACCCTGCTTCTTTTCAGGGCAAATGACTACAACCACTTTAGTGAAGCACTCTTCACCATCAGAGAAAGGTTTTCCATGCTTAGCGATTAGCATAGCCACCTCATAACTTGCTCTGGTCACATTCTTCTGCGGCCCCAGTGCCGTGAAGAAAAGCTGCTGCTGTGAGATTAGGGTAGCTCCCCGTGCTTAAGTTTCTGTGCCCTCTCGTCCCCTAAATAAATACTGTAACGTCCATGCTTTGGTTCACAATTTATCATGATATTAAATTCTTTCATTACTACAACAGTCTCTTGCCAAATGATACACACATATTTGCTGTAGCTCTTCATGAAAAAGAATATTCAGATTTCCGTCTTGAAATTTCTGGGTCTCACTGTCAACTTTGCGCTTTTTTGCTGTAGTCATCACTAAATGTTGTTCAGTCAAAGAAAATGACTCTTAGGTTTATCTAACTTCAATAAAATACAAAGATTGGAGACAAGGTGGTGTGTGGAGCCAATACAACTTGAAAAGATATCATTTCAATGGAATATGGTACAATTATGTTCCCTAACTGAAGGTACTGAAGACGTTCTCTTGAGGGTACCACCCCAGTAACAAGAGGGATACCTCTTGCCCCAGTGAAAGTTTTGTACCTTTTTTTAAAAGAGTGTATAACATTGTGTGATTTTATACACCAAAAAGTCACAATTCATTTTTACATGCTCATTGGTGGCTCTGTATTGTGCCGTATTCAGAAAGCAGTCTAGGCTGCCTTTTTAATAAAAAAAGCAAGAAGATGAAGAAGTTATCTGCTTGGCAGAATTACATAAGTATTACATAAGTAAAAGAGGTGGGATTCTGCAACAGGACAATAATTTAAAACATGCCTCAAAAACTACCGTTAACCACTTCAAGAAACGCAAGCTGAGAGTTTGGGAATGGCCCTCACAGTCCCTTACTTGAACATCACTGGATATCTGTGGGTAGACATGGTGTGCATGCAAGACGGCCCAGGAATATCACAGAACTAGAAGTGCTCTACAAGGAAAAGTGATGAATAAAAAGAGTCTTTGCTGGCTACAAAAAGTGATCATAAGCTGTGATACTGCCAAAGCGTGTGTTACTAAGTACTAATTAAGTAGGGTGTCCAAATCTTGACACATACCAAAATTACTATTTTATTTTTAAGTTAGTTTTAAACTGTTTTTTTACAACAGTTTGCTGCAGAGGTTGTGTTTACTTCTTTTCACTCTCAAAATTGACAAAATATGTAATTTGGGCAGGGGTGCTCAAACTGTTATGTACAACGGTATAAGGTATTTTATTTTCTAAAGATAGAGAATAATCCAGGTGTTTAGCTTGAGTGTTGCTGTTCCAGTAACATAACAATGTATCATCATAGTGAAATAATCAATTTTACTTGGCCTCTCCTAGCAAGGAAAATTGTAGCTTTTAAGTTAATGCAGGACTTGATTCAGGAGCACTTTGAACTTGTTTTGTTATGGCAGTCAAAATATAAGGACTGGAATAGAAAACTCTGGTTGTCAGGACTAAAACCAATTTGGTTTTCCAGGATCTGCTCACAATGTTATCTTACAGACACATGCTTCAAATATAAGTATTATTCAGTCACTTTTTTGCGACCCCACAAACACTTTAAATTCATACGTTAAGAAAGTCTACTGTGTGTGTGTATGTGAGTATGTGTGTGTTGACATGTCGCCATGGCGCGTGGCGCACCCCAGGATTAGACAGTTCCAGCATGGCGAGACTTGATTGATGAGCCCATTCCAAATGTTTTCTCGTCCAAGTCAGTGGGAGTTTGAGTTGCCTTTGCGCATCCTAATACCAAACAAAACATTAGTGTCGGATTCCTAGGGCTGGCTGCCTCTCGAAGGATTTCATTAGTCACCCCTCCGCAGCGCATAAACGCGCCCATGGCTCCGGGACACGCAGGAAAGAGGGAAAAGGGAGGGGGAGAAGAAAGGAGAGACGGAGAGGGAGGGTGGGTAGGGGGCCATTAAGGGATCATCATCTTATTCCGAGCTTCCCCACTGTTCAGGATCATGGTCAGAGGGAGTTTTGAAATGGGGGAAAAAAGAACAGCTTACTGCTCTTCAGGAGTTTCTTGCCGTTCGGCTAGTTTATGACTGCTGCCTCTTAACGGGCTCTGAGAATGGAAAGCAGGACTAAAACCCTCCATAACTGGAGCTGGACACCCCTAGTTTAGATCAGTGGCCAAAGTGATCTGTATGTTCGCATGGAAAACTTGCCCAATTTTCCAAGATATTGGTTAGTTAATGTGTGGAGGACTGCATTACCAAATTAGAAATGAGAATTTCCAAAAGAAAAATTGTTAAACCAAACTTTTTGTTGCCACTGAAGCTAGCGATAGTGCGGGCGAGTGACTTAGCAGCCAACCAACGATGGAGTACCAAGCCTACATGGGACCCCCGAATATGAGGGTGTACTTCGCACACTGGCCCTAAACCACATCAATAAGCCTTTGTGTCATTAATAATGACCTGGATGTGAGTTGAGACACGTTTTTGGCATTTGGGTGACTTTTGACATCTAGTGTTTGTTAACAACAGTAACCTAGTACAGGGGCGTTACTAGAGATTTACGGATGGGGGCTAAGGGTGTCTGGGGGGAATGCTCCCCCAGGAGAAATATCTATTCATCATAAATTTTTAGAGTAGCAATAGACATGAAATTGGTCAAAAATATGAGTATTTGGTGAAGTAGGCACACAGTAGATGTATCTCTTCATGATTTGCATTTGGCACAGATCTAATCTGACTTAAACTCTATCCATCAACCTACAACAAACACAGATCAAGCAACAGTACTGAAGACAAGTAATCTTCTCTCTCTTAGATAAGCTGCTGGTTCTAAATATGTTTTTCAAATACAAAGACTATAGATTAGCACCTGATCATACCTGCACCTTCAGCCCTGTCAGTGTTCTTCAGCTCCTTGCTCTCCCTCTCCTTGCCTGTGTTTAATAACACATTATTTTTATTAAACTCAAAATGACAAGAACTCAAAGCTTAATTTTTTTATTGGAACTGGCAAAAATCTTCTCATCTTACTGGCTTTCACTTGAGCTGCCACCTCTCTTAAAGAAATTTTGTATGTCCATCTACAAGTTGAGGATTTGAGGGATATAAAATTGCATTGTAATCATCACTATGTGACCTTTACACTGACATTATGACTGATGTGACTATTTCAAATACACAAGAGAAATATGAAAACAAAGAATATAAAGAGCTGTCAATAACATTATTCCAATCTCTTTCGCTTGTTCACTCTCTTGCTATCTGTGAAGTTTCTTAAAACAGTCAAATATTTGGCTTGTCAACTAACTGTTACTGCTATACTCCATCCACTGTTTTTACCTCACATAACTAAAGTAGCTAGCATTAGCTAACCAGGGATGGGGGAATAGCTAAGTAGCGCACTACTTTTTGTAGCTAACTAAACATTTTTGTAGCTAACTACAAATTTTTATAGCTAATAGCTGTAGCGCCTACAAATTTTTGTGTAGCTATAGCGATAATTTTCGCTACAATTTTGCTACAGGCTTCAGGCAATCCACCCAAAATCTGAACCATGGAACGCAGTTGTTAACTGGGCCAGTGGTGATTGTGCAATCCTGACTGACCCACGGACAGTTCAAGCAAATGGTCACGCGCTGGCCCCTCGTGCTGATCACCCCTCACTAGTAGGCTTAGCTCAGGGATCAGCAACCGAAATGTTAAGAAGAGCCATTTAGTCCTTTCAACAAAAATCAAACCACCCTGGGAGCCACAACATTTTATGTCTGTTTTACCATCTTGGTTGGAAATATGTTTTAGTATGTGCTAATACAGACTAAAAATATAAACGGAAACGCAGACTTGCTCTGCTTTAAGCTTTAGCTCAGCTATAGCCAATTTTCTCGCATCTCAGGAAACTTTTCCACGAGTTTCTTGCAAAATGCTTCTCAACGGTTGACTTTTTTGAGGTTGAAGTTGCTTCTCATTCTCCAACTTCTCGTTCGAATAGTTCCGTTCCACCTTAGATGGTGCCTGAGGCGCCAGATTGTACTGCTGCGCCATTTAAGGTGGAACAGGACGATTTGAATGAGAAGCTTGAGAATGAGAAGCTGACTTCAGCTTTGCGACTTGTAGCAGATTAAACGTATGAGGAAACCAGCTGAGTGCTTATAAACGCAGATAAGTCCATTCATCTCCAAATTATCGATGTTCATCTTAAATCTTTCTCTTTGCCATTTTGTTATGCATTGCTGTGTGACCAGAAGTCTGCGCGTCAGTGTTCAGCGTCAAAGGTTGGTGAATTAGCAGTTATGCGTTAACTCCAGTATTTAAGACCATTTATTGTGAAAACTGTGTTAGAACTGTGTGTTATAACGATTTTGCAGCAAAGGAGGATTATGTTATTTTACCTAAAAATCTAGTTCTGCTGTGGAGCCACAACAGCTCTGCAGCAGTAGAGAGATTATTCAGCTGCGCAAGCCTGATTCTACCCCAAACAGAGCCAGGGTCACTGATGAGAATTTTGAGGCTAAAGCGTTGCTGAAGTTTAACAAAGGACTCTGTCCATATCTTGCTGAAGTGTTAAAACTGGAGCAGTTTTATTTCAACAGTTGACAGTGCTTTGCACAAAATTATTTGGTTTCTATACAGTTATTTTGTTAGGAAAACCTGAAATGATTGACTTCGCCTTTACTTAGTCTAAATTTTTGTTGGATATCATGCCTTTGGTTGTGTAAATTTGTTTGTTGGTTACACTTAAACTTTATTTTTGGTGATCTTTTTGCATATTTGCAGCTTTTCAATTGTATGTTTCTTTCTGGCACATCACTTGGGCTTGGTTGGTGTGTCAGGTGTAGATTCACAAACATTCTGACAATCGCGCTTCTGGAAAAGTAGCTAAATTGTAGCTAGCTACAAACTTTGGAATAGTAGCTACAAAGTAGCTAACTAATTTTTCAGTAGCTGTCCCAACTCTGTAGCTAACAAGCAGCCAGTAAAAACCTGATAGTCAGCCATATTTACCATAATTTGTCACAAATTTATGTTGTAATCAAGTAATCTTCTTACTATATCAATCTGTATATTAAACATTTTGAAAAAGTCCTAATGTTTATTTCTGTGAGCTTTTAGCTAAAATCTTGTCACAGCTTAAGCGTTTGCTAACATTGTCAGAGTGAGTAGCACCAGACCCTCCCCCAGGTCTGATATGATTGGCTTACAATTTACAAGGCCTGATATGATTGGCTTACACCTCATGAGGTCTGATATTTTGGCTTACACATCACAAGGTCTAATATGATTGGTCGAGCTGGGCGTTACACTTATCCTCAATGCTAAATTGCAGGATTGCTGTCTGTTGTGATTTTAGAGACAAAGTGGCACAGTTAAATGAGAAAAATTAACTAGAACTTTGTCTTTGTGCAAGGACTAGTACAGTGGTTGGTAACATGCAGCTCCGGAGCTGCATGCGGCTCTTTTACTCCCCTGTTGTGGCTCCGCAGCAGAATTAGATTTGTAGGTAAAAATAAAATAGTCCTCTAGTACAATAGAGGACTATTTAGCACAATAAAGTGCAGATTGCTGGTCATACAGCAATGCCTAGCTAGTAGCTAATGAAAAAGGCAATGAGAAAGTTTTAAGATGAACATCAATGATTTAGAGACGAATGGACTTATTCGTATTTATAAGCACTCCAGCTGATTTCCTGATACATTTAATCTGTCAAACACTAAAAAGTCACGAAGCCTTCCCATTCCACCTTAAATGGTGCAGCAGTTACATTCACCTCAGGCACCATTTAAGGTGGAACGGGAAAATTCAAACAAAAAGCTGGCAAATGAGAAGCCGACTTCAGCCTTGTAAAAAAATTCAAACGTATTAGAATCTATTCCACTTTTGAGGAAAAGTTTCCTTCCGGAGATGCGAGAAAAGCAGCCATAGCTGAGCTAAGTCTGCGTTTTCATTCATATTATAGTTTTTCAGCCTATACTAGTACATTAGCATGTACTGAGATATATTTACAGCCAAGATGGTAAAATATTACTTCAACAAAATGGACATAAAATGTTGTGGATCCCAGGGTGGTTTGATTTTTTGTTGAAGGACAAAATGGCTCTTTTTAATATTTGGGTTGCAGATCCCAGGACTAATATCACTAATTTGCTATACCACACACAGCTGCTTTACTTTTACATTACTTTTTTATAAACTAGAATATGTTTAAATGAAGATACTTTTTACCTTCACTGAAGCATATTTTTGGCTCTATATTTGCACTTTTAATTAAGTAAGATTTTGACAAAGTACTCACACATAAGTAGAATTTCTCTGTAGTTTTCCATCCCTGTTTGTGTGTGTGTGAAAGGTTACACTGTTAGGATCAGATGTGGGTTTTTTGTGTGTGTAATCTCACTTTGCCTCGCGACTACTCTCACGCTTTCTGTTTTAATGCAATGTCAGTACATATAGTACTGTGATGTATTCAAGTACGATAGGGAAAATGTTGTCGGAATCCCTCAGAGTAAATAAGGCTGTATTATAGTAGCAAGTTGAGTAGTTTGATGTTAACTAGATAGCACTGTTTAAACAGCTGACAAAAAAAAATATAACACACTCAAAATTTATGTATTTTAGCTTCATTTATTTGAAACTGTATCTGAGAGTACAGAACAGGGCATTAAACAGCTTTTGGGTATTTTTTACATTGCGAGGCCCTTTGTTTACAAACTTCTAGATTTGCTTCTAGTGTTCGTATTTCCTAAAGGACTGCTATTATCATTAACATTAGAACTTAACCTGTGACGCAGCTCACACAACAATGCTGAGCAAATGCCATGGGCTGGGAGGAAATGTTCGATATTACACACACCAGCTCACAAATAACTTACTATGAATAATTGAGTACAGCTTCCATGAGCACTTTTTGACACAATATTGTTAAATGGAGCTTTACACACACACACGCACAAAGATCTATTGTCAGTTGGCCTTTTTTGTGTTTGCAACAAAAGGGTAATCCAGCCTTACTCAACGATACTGCTTTATAAAATACTGTCTAAGACCATTGATGAAGCTGCAGGTGTGTATGTGTGTAATATGTATAGCCATGTATAATATGCATTGAAAACCAGATGCATCCACTGACTCCTAACCAAGCCGCCCAGGGAAAGCAAGCGAATTTCATTCCTCCACTAATAGCTTCACTCATCTGGGTCTTTGCCCTGGCCTCCTCCTCCTTCCCCTTTATCCCCCCTGCCAGGCCCTGATGCAATTACACCCCCACATCTGCAGGTGGCTCCCTCCTCCTCTCGGCCCGGCGGCCCTGGTGCTCCCCATTCACGGTTAATCAATCATGGTGCCTGGGTAATGACGCCCCGCTGCTCTCCTAATGTCTTCTGGCAGGAGGCTCCGCCGCGGGCGCCCAGCTCCACGCAGCCGCACATATGGCCGCGCCGAATGAGTGACAGGACCCCTTTCGTGCGCGGCAACCCGCACGATGGAAGCCATCAGCCCCACATACACACACACACATACAAGTGAGGATGCACACGCCGGCGGCAAGAGAGGAAAGGAGGAATTGGTGGGGAGAGAGAGAAAAGTGCTGCTTGCTTGGCCGGCCTCCTCTTGTCAAAGTAAGATGTCAAGAAAAGTGCAAGTGGAACAATTTGATGGTTCCCAAAAATGAAGGGTTGAGGCCTCCATAGCAAAATGAAGTAAATTTTGCTTCAGCTGGATGCTTCATGACCAAATGAATCGGCTCACATAGCTCTAAAACTCTTTAGTTTCTCTAGGTTTCCTGGATGTGGATTAAGACTAATCTTGGACTAACTAGTAATGTCAATGGTGATTCACCATTGAAAGCCTTTTTCGTCTAGGGTCAAACTAAATCTTAGTCTGGGAAATTGGCCCTATAAGGGACCTTTGTGTCTATTAAACTTTGCCACTTCATGCGTCTTGAGCTGAGTGCTATCTGAGGATGAACAAGCCAAGGTAAATGCAACCAAGGAACCCTGAACACGGATCACTCAGAGACTTCAAGAAGAATTTTTTTTTGTGACACATTACACTGCTGAATGAACTGTTTTTCTTTCTTTAAGCAATATGCACGAAAGTCTTGTCTAATTAGTGAATTTATTTACTCTAAGGTGCACCCATTGCTGACACACGGATTTAATTGTAAACACATAGCTTAGATGATCTCCACAGAAAAGCATTGACAATGGAGTGGGGGTTCTGGAGCAGCCACACATAAGCGAGGTCATCATGTCCAATGCCAAACATTAAAGGGGGCTAAAGGGGCATAAAGCTCCCCAGCATTGGGCTGCAAAGCAGGGGAACTGTGATGTCTGGAGTTATACACTACCATTCAGTAACTTTCAGATGAGTGTAAAGTCTTCCTAGAACAGTAGAAACTGTTATTGCTAAAGAAACATTAGACGAGGTTTCTACAAATGTTTGGACACATACTGTGTGTAATCTTTTCTCCTTCCATTCGAAACTGTTGTTACTGAACAAATCATTATTTAAACAGATCATGAATAACATAACATACATAGCTAGTAGTTACATACAGCAGCACTTTTGGCCTGTAAAAACTGGAGCTTTTAGTTCTTATAAAAGGCTTAGGACTGCACAACTGCATGGAACAGCATTTTTGTGGTGGCCAGAAACACCCTTGGATGTAATATGGGAGAAACAGCACTGATGAAAATCATATCTTTCTAGAAATGCTTTTACTGGTGACTTGGTGTAAATGGAATATAAATAAACCTTATCTAACATTATCCAGACATGAGACACAAGAAATAAAAAGTGCAAATAGGCTCTTTGCATAAATGTACCCATGTCCAGTTGATTGAAAATGGTTTGAAATGGGATAAAATCAAAAAAGTCAAAGGAGTTTACCTTCTTTTTATTAGGCCTCTTCACAGGGATTTTCATCACACTTGGTCCAGATACCATATGATCTCAGTGTCATATTCCTTCAAATGAAAAAGTTGTTTTCATGTGGCATTGATAGCCTTGACCAATCAATGAGAAATGTCCTGTTAATACAAACTTTGCAGTTTTTTCTGTATACTTTGAAGGAAGCCATTGAGTCAGTTACTATGGAGAGTACTACCAGGCAGTGGGAATTGGTATGCAGGAGAGACTGGCAAAGTCCCATCTGTCCAGTCAAAAAAACTCCTAATTTATGTTTCACGCTTCTTGCTACTGCCACACTCCACATCTTGTATCTCTCTCTCTCTCTCTCTCTCTCTCTCTCTCTCTCTCTCTTCAGTGGCACTGACAGTGAAGTAGCTTTGGCACTTAAAGAGCAATCCATCATCTATTTAGAACGCTTCATCAATATTGTGTATGTCATAGTGCTAACACTATGAGTGTGGCTGTTTTATGTTTGAAATCCTATTCTCACTGCCATATGCATGAGGTATATAAAAGCAGAGAATCCAGTTAAAAAGAATAATGCTCCGTTTAGGTGGTTTGGGTTATATGATTGCATTTATGAAACCCATGTATATTTGTGCTGAGATGCAAAACACAGTCCATTAATAAGGAATGTCTGAGAAATCTCTGGACTATTCCCAATTCAGCAGCAAACTGGAAAGAATCATGTCCCTCACATTGCATCAAGCTTCACATAGTATGAGTGCTGATCTAAGATCTGATTCCTGTCTTATTTTACAATGACCTTACTGACAGGAACAGATCCCAGAACAGCAATGTCATGTTTTACCTCCCTTTCCATCAACCCCCGCCTATCACTCAGAGACTCCCCTTAATACCTTGCTTCACTTGAAAATGCATCATGATTTGTGACTCACATTAACTTGATACTCTGTCGTTGTACTAGTGTACAATGAGCTAAAGCCACGGATCAAGACAATGGATCATTGTGCTATTATTTTCCAAAACTCTCAACATGGACACAGAAGTACATAGTAGTTCATAGGAAAACAATTCAAAACAATTTTCGTGCATTTACTCCAGAGCCCAGATAAGAATGGATCCCATAGTTGCAGTATTGTGGAGAATTTTTAAAAATGCCACAGATGCTCTGGGGAGAGTCTAAAGGCCACGTACAACCAAAGATGCCATTACTCACCAAATGAGGCCTTCCTGTGTGATCTTCGATTCACAACACAGATAGCTGATTCAATTAATGTTCCCTCCTTCCCTCTGCTCCATCGCAGTTTAAAAGCAATTCTACACAGAGCTCCCTCAATGTTCCATGAAATTGGGCCAGATTGCCGCGTCGTTTAATTAATGTGATCCTTGTTGCATTGAAATGGCTTCTCATGTAATTATTTGTCTTCTTCTCCTGATGGCAATTTCATGAGGTTTCATTTTAAAGCTTTAATAAACTTTCGTCAATGCCTAAGAAAGGTACGGTAATTAACGATTACTCTGTGCTTAATGCAAACACTCCCTTCAACTATTCCACACTAAACACTAAGATCCCTGCACATTCAGCTAAATACATAATTCTTTAAAATAGTGAACATGATCTTGTTATGAAAAAACTGAATAAGCAATAACAGTGGTTCCTCTAGCAGCTATATCACCTTTATCTTTATGGATGGGGCATATTTACAGGGATGTACCCTGTTCATCCCTTTTGGATTAATATCACCTAAACTGTCTATTATTGATATTTTAATTCCATCTAAATTTGACGTTTATCAATCAAGTTGCACACAAAACATGTCACAAGATCTTTGTATTATTATTTGGGGTGCAGATAATAACCCCAAACTGGTTCCAATATCATGGTATTAAAAGAAGTATGATTATTGCTCTCTAGCAATAGAATCACTAATTACAGTGTAAGATATATCTTAAAGGTTTTTTTTCTGTACTAAAAAGTAAGTATATAAGTAAATAAAAAAACATATCTGCAGTTAAAACTTGTTCTTTTAAAATTTGTTTTCACAATTCAATCTCTGCCTATATATACTATATTTATCCAGGCAAGACAGTAATGTCAAACTGAACACCCTGTTCTTCAGTGTCACAGAGATGTTGAAAGGAGAATCTTCTTCAGCATGTATGTTTGTTGTAGATGTTGCAAATGTTTCATCAGGAAATTATTTAAACGTTGCGTCTGTTATTGTCCTTTACCCATTTACTAATCAAGATTTTATAATGAGTTTCATTATAAAGCTGTTCAGCTAACCCTTTTTTTCTTTTTAAAGACTGGCAGAATGAGATTGTAACACTACAACTCCATCTGCTGGAGAGAGATGATAGCTGTTACATTAACAGGACTGAAGAATGAAGTGCATTCATATAGCTCCACAACATATCAGAGATGACACGATGCCACTTTTTTGTTTGCAATATTGATACTGATATTAAAACATTGAGTAACAATCCTTTTTTTTTTCTTAAAAACTTCTAAGCTGTAAAGTGAGCTATTTTAAATTAAAGCACTTTACTTAAAATGAGCATCTAGAAGTATGACACTCAAAACTAGAAATACACAGCAAATATTACTTCGCACAAAATGAATGCACACTACTTTGGGCTACATTTGTTACAGGATCGGGTCAGATTAATTCTAGTCTTCGCTCCTAGAATTCGATCCAGTATTTTTTGCTGATATTTGGATCAACGCCATCTTAACAGATCACAGCTAGACATAAAATATTACAGATTAGAAGACAGGTTCCATTTACTGATGAAAAGCATATTTAGCCAAAAAAAAAAAAACAAAACACCACTTAGTTTGCATGTTTGTACTTTCCCCAGCTCCAACTCCTATGGGAATTAAGGAGTCCTTCATTAGAGGGGGACTGTGATTGAAGCTCTCTACTGTGGACATATTTCTGGACACAAGATGGCAGCAAACGACTTCACATTTCACTCAAACTCTAATCTGATGTAGAACTGTCAGGTGAACATACATATTACATACTGTGTGATTAAAGGTTACTAAATTTTGTAACCAACACCAATCAAGTTCACGTCTAACCATAATCACACATTAGCCACCTAAGGGTTTTTAGATGAACTTGACAGGCTAGAACAGGGGCCTCACAAAATAGTTGTATGCACAGATTTGATCTTTAAGTTATCCTATGTGAAAATGCAAAACATCACTCTGAAGTGATTTATGACCGATGAATGTGACATGAAAACATGCAGATGAACACATTTCTAACCAGACACTGGAACAGCAGATCAGTTAATAGACCTCAGGGTAGAAATTTGTGAATGTCTTTATAAACCTGTACAAATGCTGAGAATTTAACTTTAGAATGAAATTCAAGTACAAAGATGCTTAACATGGTTTTGGGGTAAAGGTATAATAAGCAGAAAGGTACCATCAAGCTTTTCTAAAATATTAGGACTTCAATACATGACTTTATTAGTCATCATTATCCCACTAAACAAACTTTTTTTGCAGTAGTGTAGTTTATTCCCTTAAATTGTTTAAGAATTTGCTCAGAAATATAACAGTTAATCAAAAGCAATCAATACATCAAACCCAAATCATGCAGATGTCAATGAAGTGGGTTTCCAGTCGTCACACATGACCATGTTAGATGTATTATGTTGAGCTGTTTGTCAATTTTCTTCAAATTTTCAATCTTGAATTCATTCATTTAGATGAACCACACCATGAGTCTCAATGCTATCAATGCAGGTTCTTTAATAGAAAGTGTAGAAATCCAAAGAATTAACAGTCGATAGCTTTTGAATGCTAACAATAAATGGAACAGAAAAAAGGAAAAATGAACATGAAAATTTTGAGGTGGGAGGACCAATCTATGCCAGCTCCTCTTCTCCTTCTTCCTCAAACTCACCCTCTTCCTCTGCTGTGGCATCCTGGTACTGCTGGTACTCAGACACTAGGTCATTCATGTTGCTCTCTGCCTCTGTGAACTCCATCTCATCCATGCCCTCCCCAGTGTACCAGTGCAGGAAAGCCTTTCGCCTGAACATGGCAGTGAACTGCTCAGAGATACGCTTGAACAGCTCCTGGATGGCTGTGCTGTTGCCAATAAAGGTGGCGGCCATTTTAAGGCCACGAGGTGGGATGTCGCAGACAGCAGTTTTGACATTGTTGGGGATCCACTCCACAAAGTAGCTGCTGTTCTTGTTCTGAACATTGAGCATCTGCTCATCCACCTCCTTCATGGACATGCGGCCACGGAAAACGGCAGCAACAGTGAGGTAGCGGCCATGTCGTGGGTCGCAGGCAGCCATCATGTTCTTGGCATCAAACATCTGCTGAGTGAGCTCTGGGACGGTGAGGGCACGGTACTGCTGGCTCCCCCTGCTGGTTAGGGGTGCAAAGCCTGGCATGAAAAAGTGCAGTCGTGGGAAGGGCACCATGTTGACAGCCAGTTTTCGTAGATCAGCATTGAGCTGGCCGGGGAAACGCAGACAAGTGGTCACACCGCTCATGGTGGCGGAGACCAGATGGTTGAGATCTCCATAAGTGGGCGTGGTGAGCTTAAGTGTACGGAAACAAATGTCATACAGAGCCTCGTTGTCAATGCAGTACGTCTCGTCTGTGTTCTCCACCAGCTGGTGGACAGACAGAGTGGCATTGTAGGGCTCAACTACAGTGTCTGAGACTTTAGGGGACGGCACCACGCTGAAGGTGTTCATGATGCGGTCAGGATACTCTTCACGGATCTTGCTGATAAGGAGGGTTCCCATGCCGGACCCAGTGCCTCCACCCAGGGAGTGAGTGAGCTGGAAACCCTGGAGGCAGTCACAGCTTTCAGCCTCCTTGCGCACCACATCCAGCACCGAGTCCACCAGCTCAGCACCTTCTGTGTAATGGCCCTTGGCCCAATTGTTTCCAGCCCCACTCTGACCTGGGGTGAGAAGCTTAACAGTTAGGCTAGGCTGTTGTACCTTCGTCACTAAGCAACTAAGCTTACTGTTAAAAATATAACTCAAATACTAGCTCTTTACTGAATTAGACATTGAATTCAAGCAAGATGCATAAAATAAGCTGAAAAAAAATAAATAAAAGCAGCACATGCCAATTAAAACACCCACCAAAGACAAAGTTGTCTGGTCTGAACACTTGCCCAAAAGGACCGGATCTTACGGAGTCCATTGTTCCAGGCTCCAGGTCCACGAGCACAGCCCTGGGGACGTATTTTCCACCTGTTGCGCAGCAGTTCACAAAGGTTAGTGGTTTGAGACATGGAATTAAAAAAAAATATCCAGTTTGATAAAAGGTGATTACATCTTTACAAAAAAGCCAGATTTACCAGAAGCTTCGTTGTAGTACACGTTAATTCGTTCCAACTGCAGGTCGCTGTCACCGTGGTAGGCGCCGGTGGGGTCGATTCCATGTTCATCACTAATCACCTCCCAAAACTATAAGATCATTGAAGCATGTTAGCTAGATAGCGAACATTCGATACAGACTTAATCCAAAAAACATAAAAATTAAAACCCACACACACCTCAACATTTCATTAAACCAAGGCGAAAATATACTTTAACTGTTACGTCTTAATCAGCCCAGTCAGCTTCAGCAGCGGGAGTAAGTTAACTGTTAACGTCAGTTAGCTAACACTGGTAACGTACACGAAGCAAACTAGAAACTGTCCGTTAGACATTTCAGCTGCAGGTTGAGCCTTTTTGTAATAATTAGGGCATCCAAGTAGTTGTGTAGTACTTCGACTGGAACAACGTAAATTAAGCACGTAAAGCAGTGCTTGGCACTTAACATTAGCTCAGACACCTAGCATAGATTTTTTTTTTTTTTAAATACAGATAACTAGCCGCGCTGCTAACATGCCTTCTTTAAGTTAGTTGCCCAAGTGACCAAAAGTTTTTACAGTTCAAAAAACGAACCTTAGTTGTGATGTACGAGTGTTTCAAACTTACTTTGGCACCAATTTGGTTCCCACACTGACCAGCTTGCAGGTGAACAATCTCCCTCATTGTGAATCGTTTACTAAACAGAAAAAAAGCTCAGTTGGTTCAAAACTGTGTCCAACGTCTGTGTCCCGTTGCCGCCAGCAAACCTCTAACGACTGACAGCGCTTACGCATATTTATAAACGACGCAACCACCATTGTCAAACACGATTGGCTAGTTTAAACGTCGATCATTATTTCACTGATTTTCATTGGTGCACCGACACAACCGTGAGGGTGTCAGGGATTATGATTGGTTACCAGCGAATGTATTCGGTTACCAATGGTTACGACTTGGCGATGCCTTAGAGACCCTTTTGTATTCTGGTAACTAGATACGCTCATTCAGTAAACCGGCATTTATCCCTGGTTAAAAAGGGTTTAGCATGTTTGGACTTGTTCGCTCGATTGTAATAGTTTTTTAAATAAACGGATACAATATAGATATGTATCACTGAAAGCATCAACCCACATATTTACCCTCCTCACCCATTTTGAAACGTACATATAGGCCTACGGTCTCAAGGCCATAGCAAAAAACGATTTAATTATTTTGGGATGCATTTTGAAAATTGTAAATAAAGAAATAATTTATTTGTTTTAGGCTGAAATCTTTAGTGTCTCCATGTAGGCCAGAAAATCGTGAAATAACCTTAAAAAGAGTAATGTTATCAATATCCATACTTTAAAACATTGGCCGGTTCTGATATAATATCAGTATATTGAAATTCACATCCACTAAGTTGTAGTTACTGTTAGCCTTGATATCATCTTAATTACAAGTGGAAATCAACATCTAGAATTTGATATCTTCTCTGAAGGTGGTATCAAATGTTTCTGTAATCTTATACCCAGATTTTACACCGCATGTCTGCATATCGAAAACTGAAGAATGAAACATTGGACGTATCAAAGTATAGTGCAAATATAGTGATGACGTGTGGTTCTCTATGGCAGCTTTTTCCCTTAGACTGGATGGTACACAAATACATTTCACATCCAAAAAGAATACGTTTAAAACTAAATCTTTGCTTATGAATTTGCCAACTGATACAATAAAGTATAGATTGATTATAACGCTACAGGTTCATAGGCATAGTTAACTGTTATATGTGTATGTGCTGTTGTCGTACCCCAAACTGAATTAATTATGTTTTTACTAAAATAAAGGAACATTTTTTCTTATATTGATTGCCCAGAGTTCTGAATGTACCCACTCATGCTGTATTTTTGGAGTTGTTCTGCACTGTAGATCATCACTGGAATGAATCCCGCTTGAGGACTTGCTTGTGAAGGCATGCACTTGGTATTTTCTATGTAACATCAAGCTGTTTCTGGTTCTGCAGTGCAGAATGAACTTTTTGTTTCACACAGTGTATCTCATATCTTAAACTTGTCCTGTTTGTAAGCCCCAACTCAAAGAAATTCAGTGGCTCTCTGGTACTATATTTATAGAACTATTGCATTCCTAGCAGCAATATATGAGAACTGATACATGATGAATGCACACCTGCTGAATGTCTTTCATTTAAAATAGTTTTAAATTTTTTTACCTGCAAATACATTTTTTCCAATCTATTATTAACAGACGGTTTTATCAACTGTTATCAATGATTGTAACTAAAATATTTAAGATAAATACAATTATACAACTGTTAGTTCCAACCACAGAACCCAGCTTTCTACCCGTTATTTTATTGCAACGTTTTTTCACCATAGCCGCATCATTCTGCTGACCACTGGTTCTAACGAAATACCAGTGGCCACAACATGCACTTCAGGTGGAACTAGTTTTCAGGCACAAGAAATTGCCAATAATAAAACATATTTGAAACAATGTTTGATATTAATATGTTTAATATGTATTTTATTAGGTACACCTCGTGTGTATCCACTGTCCATTTTATCAGGTCCAATTACAGGCTGTAGTGTGTTTCTCTACATAATTTGTTAGCCCTCCTTTACTCTGTTCATCAGTGGTCACCCCAGAACCACCAAAAAAGCAGATATTATTTGAGTGGTAGATCATTCTCAGCACAACAGTGACACTGACCTGGTAGTGGCATGTTATTGTGTTGTGTTTCTTTAGTTTCTGGAGTGCCAACCAAACATATCCATCCAAAAGTGTCAAGTGGCCAAAAACTAATAGTGCAGGATTCACTCGTACCAGCGTAACACACACTAACATATTACTACCACATCAGTAGCCTTGCAGTGCTGAGAATGATGCGCCACCTACATAATACCTGCTCTTTGGTGGTCCTGTAGGGAATCCTGACCATTGATGAATGGTAAAAGAGTGGTAAAATAGATCAAACAAATTATACAGAGAAACAGATGGACTGCTTTCTGTAATTCAAGAACTACAAAATGCAGGTCCTGTCCTGACAAAATGGGCAATGAGTGTAAATACAAGGTAGGTGCACCTAATAAAGTGTCCAGTGAGTGTATTTTATAGTTAACATAGTGTATTTAATATCAATATCTTATGTATATGGATTATATACAACATTCTTATACTTGGTTTGAAAGGCACTTCCACAAAATGTAACCCTTTCATATCACCTCAGCGAGTGAGTGTGTATGTGCAGGAGCATCAGGTATTCTATGTGTCCCAGGTGTCCACAACATTAGTGTGTGGCGAGGTACCGATTCATTATTCATATATGATGACAAGTCACCTAAAGCAAGGCCTGATGGGTTGCTGGGTTCATTCGTGCCTGGACACATAGGCAGATGTGAGCTGAGCTAGCACAAAACAGAATAACATTAAGGACCATAGGATAACATCATTTAACACAGCAGGGGGTTTTAATGCTATTAAAAGCATCACACCACATAGACCATTGAAATGTAAGGAACAATGACCTCACCTTTAAGAAAAATATCCATTCACAATAAAATGAAACTATTGTATATTAGCACAAGTTGACCAGGGAGGGTTATAACAGGGAATAAAGTGGGAATAAATGCAGATGCATTCATTTCCTTATTATTTAAGTATTACTTTATTTAAGTGAAAGTATTGTAATGAAGGTAGCTTTAGATTGTTAGCATTCATTGGCTGAGCACCACTCACATTAAACATGGCATGCTAATGTGGAGAAGTTCTGTCAAGTCAGTACCTTGAATTTCTTAGTGTCCAGTGCCTGCTCTCAATGAAACTAACTGATGCTAATATATTTTGAGTTACTTGAGTATGAGTCATCTTAAAGGAAAGAAAATACCAAAGAAAAAAAAAATAATATATATATATATATATATATATATATATATATATATATATATATGAGATGAGACCAAGACAAGTTTGAGTACAAATAGTATCGTGGCACTAAATCATTTACTTTTCTATACTGGAAAGTCTCCATAGGGACTGAATACATAAGACCAGAAATGGCAAATAGCACAACAAGGACTTAAACCTAGCCCCTAACTCTCCAATGTGGAGCAGTACTTTGACCAACTGTACCTTCAGTGATACTGTTCTAGCTACTTGTTATTGGAACAAAAATGCCTCAAACTAGTCTGTTTGGACTAAACATTAACTGCCATTATGCAAGTCTAGCAATGAGAGTCTCTGAGCTAGGCCACTGGTGTGTTAATATTCGGAAATTCCTTTTCGTATATTCGTGGAAATTCTGTTAGGAATACAAAGTCAAGACCTGAGAGTCAGTGTAGGTGTATGTGTGCATGGAGACAGCAGCTGCAAAACTGTTGCTTAGCGAATGTTCAATTATTAATGTAGAGCAGGGTATTGGCTTACACAGGCCTATACACCCATCCCCCTACACACACCTTTCCGGGAACCTAATGAAACATGCCTAACCCAAATTTTGAGTAAGTAAAATAGGGGAAATGAATGATAAATACATTGCTAAATATAACCCAGCTCATCACTGCAACAGAGCATCAAGGCACATGTGCTCATTAGTAGGAACTGTGTCCATTTAGGACACAATTGTGTTGCTTATTATTCATTCACAGAAGTAATGGATAGCAGATGATACTGTGGTGACTGAGCTATGTGCTGTGTGTGCATTTGCATAACCATAAGCCTTTGTGTAGCCTCCATACTGCATTAAAACTGTGCGTCTTGCTGTAATTAGCCTGTTTTGCGCTGCTTTTTTGTGCTACAGTCAAGCATGTGTGTCACAGAAGCTGGCAAGTGAGCCTGGCTATGAATTGTTTACTTCACTGTTCTCATGAAATGCATGTCAGCTCATTACCCTTGTTTAGCTTGCAGGGAAGTCTTCTAACTAGCCACTCAATGTTAAAGCTACATGCTATAGTGTGTGCAGCTGCTATATAAGAGCATTTCTGTTCCAAAATGCTTCCATCCAGCCTGTTCCTTGATGCCATAATGATATGTTTTAATCGTTAGCTTTAATGTGTTTTATTATACTGAAAACTTGTATGTAGAGTTGAGTAGAGTCTGACACACTGAATTATCATTAGTGCTATGTGCTGCATATTGAGCCAAAGTACAAAAATTTGCATTATTTTTGTGGTCATAATAATTCATTATTCTGGTTCTTTGCTGAGAAAAGAAATGTATGAATCCATGCTGAAAAAAATAGCACAGCCCATCATGTATTCCTTCCTGGTCTAAGTCGGTTTATGCTGGCCTAGTGCTGGTCTGGTGCTAGTTTAGCTGGTCACCCAGAATGGTCATGTTGGTTGACCTACATACCAGCATCCAAAACACAGCACATGTTAGTTTAATTTATATTGCTGCTGACCAGCATGGCAGGCAAAACCAAAATGCTGCTATGCTGGTCAGCAGCAATATAAATTAAACTAACATGTGCTGTGTTTTGAATGCTGGTATGTAGGTCAACCAAGATGACCATTCTGGGTGACCAGCGGTCTGGGTGGTCTATGCTGGCTTTTCTAAGAAGCTGCAGGATACAGCTAGCTAACATTTAACATTACATAGATAAAAGCAGTGCTGCATGTTTCTGGATGGACAGTAACCAAAAGTTAGACCTCAGAAATTAAATCGGTTATACATTTACTTTAAAAGTGGGCTGATAACTTGCAGCAGAAAGAGAGAGCATCTGCTACAAGACAAGTTTACCCACACACATCTTCAAGATAGCTAGCAGCAAGGGCAAGTTAGTTGGCTACGTTTTATCAAGTGAAAATTAAGTGAACACAATCTGGTGGAAAGTAGCTAGGTAACATACCTATCAAAAAAATTCTACAAAAAAATATTCTTTTATCACAGTGCCAATTATAATTGCATACTAGTTCAACTTTTTACATTTTGAAGTTTTCTGTGTTTGGTTGCTGTAAGCTTTATCCATTATTTTTGTAGCTTGCACACTGAAAAGCAGGTTTCACCCTGTGGACTAGGCCGCACTGGTTTTGTGCAAGTTTATACTTAAATCTTTACTAAGTTCTAGTTAGTTTCAAACTATCCTTTTTTTTGGGTAGAACACAAATCCTTAAGTCATGCCTTAACTAATAACTCACTAATGAATATGTCACATTAACACAATGCTAACAAAACTGAATATTTGTAGCCATTGTTTGTTTATTTTTTAATGTTTCCTTGCAACAGCCAAATGTGCAGCCTTTTTCCTGGCTAGCCAACGCAACAGCAGCATCGGTTTAGATGTTGCAGCAGCTGCTGCGTCTCACTGAACTGGAGATTTGTGCGGTATCCTCATGTTTAAAGTTAAAACCAGGGAGGTGATTAGAGTTATATAAAACTCTTAAGTAAAACTTTTCTGCTGAAAGTACTCATTGCTGGGTAAAGCCGCTTCCACTATAACAACAATACAATGATAATCCAGTCAAAAATAAAAAAAAAAGCTCACATTGAACAGGAAAAATGGGTTTGTGCAATTAGGAGGGACGAAGGAATGAACTTTGTCATATGGAGGGGATGAACATTTTTGTTAGTATTTCACTGCTGCTGATTGATGTTACATTGAAGGCAGTTTATAAAGTTGGTGCTGTTGGTGGCAGCTTTCAGTGGAACAGTTTTTATGTTTCCCCTCAAAAGCTTGTTCGCTGGAGCCAGTATGTGTGTATGTTTACTTCCATTGCTAGCAAGCTGTTCCAACATCTCCAGCTGGATACAGTTATTTTCTCCTATCATTGTATCACTCTGTAGACATTAGCCGATGTCTCGTACTCTGATAGGTGTGAAGGAATTCTTCCACAAAGAATTAATATTCTTTATTCAGTTTGGACTCCCATATTGTGGTGTGTTTGGTGTTCTCCAATACTGGATCATCCAATTTCAATTCAAGTGACAGCTTTCCAGGGTGAGCTGAAGTGAAACGAATGCCAGTATTTTTGAGGTTAATAATTGTCATAACGCAGCAGTGGAATTTGTTTTACATACTTACATTTCTTGTGAAAAGGGCCTAATAGCTTCATACATTTATCTTAAGTTTCACCTTTTGGTACAATTCAAAATATTTTTTGAAAATACATTAAATCCACCAGGCTTTTTTTTCGGAATTTAAAAATAGCCCAAGACTTATATTTGACCCCAAAAAGAGATGTATACATGTCAATTCTACCATTCCAAAATCAGCACAGCTGAATTGTCAGCTTCAGATCAATGATGCATAACTGCTTTTTACAACCATACTATTTACACATTTTGCAAACAAGTTTGTAATCGTGTATTTATGTATTGTTAGAAGTTATATTCTCAGAGCCGAGGTCATAGAAATGGATGCAAGAGCTTAATTTAGTGATTGAGTGTTAGGCATAGTGGCCCACAGCTCATTTGGCAGGGCTGCTGGATATTGCCTGACCCTGTTTTCATTGCCTGGCTGTTGCTGGCAATCCCCGCGAGGAAAGCTAACCTGAATGGAACAAAATCCTCCTCCACCACTGAGACAACAAAACAGCTCTATAGAAACGGCCACTGCCACTGCTATAGAAACAGCAGGCACACAGCAACTCACATTAGTGGAGCAAGAACTCACAATTAAACTATGTATGATTTATGATGTAGTCAATTTTTCACACACCATTTCTCATCATTTAAGTGTGTGAAAAAAAAGTGTTAATGAAAAAGCAATCATCCCCTGTAAAAAAGAAATACGGTGATATAAGCTGCCAATATATTTCAAAATGCAATTTCAGCCTATTTTGGAGGTTCCTCAGTTCAGCCTTGGATTTTAATATTGTTTGCTAAACTCAAAATAAAAAAATAAAAGTATTTAAATAAAGCTTTAATTTATACCACTAGGAGGACTGCAGAAGGGGTAATATAATATAAATTCTAGGGGTGTAACGATATACATATTTTCAGGGTTGGTAAAATTTGAGCTAAAATTTCTATTAGATTTTCGATACTCTATGTCTTAAAAATGGATTAATTGAAATCATTACACCCTTAATTTATATATCATCCAGTTGTATGCAAAGGTTTGGACACTCCTGGTCAAATGGCACATTCTCGAAGTGAAAATAAGTTAGCACATCCTCTACAGAGAACACCCTTCTACACATTTGAATGCAAAATTACTGTTTATTTGCTGGATTTGACATTTTGGGGGAAAAACATAAAATATCGCCTGTACAAAATTTGTGGCACATTTTAGATTTTTCCAGTATGTAAAACTCAAATAAAGCAAATAAACAGAAATAGTCCACTATAAGGTATTTTTTGTTACCTGTAGAGGTGCTAACTTATTTTCACTTCGAAAATCAACAAAACACACAATTTGTTGAAACTTTTGCACATGGCTGGAATATCCAGGGACAAAAGGCAAAAATGATATAATTATATACATAACATATTAAATATGAAAAACTTTTGCACAGGCTACCTTTTATGATTTATTTTTTAATTATAAATAAATTGTGCATAAGTGTGTTCACAGCAGAAGATATATTTCCACTTTTATTTGACCATTGGTGCCCAAACTTTTGCATACAACTGTACTAATTAGCAAGAGTAAGCTATATGAAATCACATGCTGAATCTAAAAGCGTGATGATATATAGGATTTTATGCACTTTTCTGTGTACTGTCTTAAAACAAATGTGGGCCAAGAATCACTTTGGGTTCCCTGTAGAACCTTGCAATGAATGGTTCTTTAAAGAACCATGTTTGTAAACACCCTGTGCGAGTGTGAAGAACCATTTTGAAGTAAAAAAAAAAACAAAAACAAACAAAGGTAACTATACATCCCAACTAAGGACCACCTTGTGCATGTGTGGTACATGGGGCTGGAGACTGGAGTTCACTGGAGTTTATTTACTGCACATTTACTGCACATTTAATGTTTATTTAAGCACATGGAACTATATTTTTCTGTTTTTTGTGACTTATACAGCTTCCTGCCATACCACGGAGTAATGATTTGAGGGGCTATGAGGGGGAACCAGAATATCAACTTTCATGGCCAACTTTTAAAAAATGCCCCCCTATACCTCTCCAATCAGCAGCCAGCACAACAGCCAATCAAATCACTGTGAACCAAGTCAAGACTTTTTGAGCAGGACAGTTTCGGCGGCAAAATGAAAACACCTGTAGGCTTTGAGAGATTGTTCAGTGTGAGTGTGTGCATGTGTGGAAAGGGGTCAGGCAGGGTTATAATTTATGTGTGTGAGGATGATTGATGTGTTTCAGTTTATTTGTTTTCATTTTCTTTTACTTTTTTAGTAAGTTAGTAGGCCTGAAAACTGGGTCACAAAATTACAAATATGAAGCCTGAAACACTGCAACACTTCGGTCTGTTGGTTTTACTCTAAAGTCCATATAAATATATTTTTCATATATTCACTTCTATATGTTTGCAAAGGGAGATATGTGAATGCAATCACACATCTTTTCATACAATGACCATTGTTTTCAAACTATTCCTTTTTTTCTTAATAATAATACTTTACTTTAAGTTATACTTAAGTATATTTGTGAGAAAAGTCATCGTTTACAGATTAACTTTTAGTTCCTAATTTCTTTTTTGTGTGCGTTTAATTCCAATTTGTTATGTTGGTAACCACGTGTCCTGCAGTGTGACTGGTCACACCTGACTCTCATTTTAGACCAGGAGAGCATTAAAAAAGGAAGAGGAATCTGTATGCGATTCCTATCCTGATTAAAGGGAAACTTCACCAATTTTTCAAAATTTTCACATATTTCAGTTGTTAAGATGTAAAGTCATTCAGAACGATTTGATATGAATACTACTATGTAGTAGTGATAGGAACCAGACATCTAAAGTGTTTAATGGCTCTAAAATCTACCTCACATGAAGATATTTCATAAAATGGTTACAAATATGTTGCCTGATACCTGAGACTTTAGATTCTATATGAATATTTTCTTTATACGTTTTCTTTTTTAATATATTTATGGAAAGGTACAAGCAGGGTGATGCATCATTTCACTTCAAACCACTCCTGATGTTGTTCACATCTTGGTTATTTGAATTATGCAGAAATGTTGAAAAGTCTGTAGAGTTCCCCTTTCATGCTGGATATAGTAAGAAGGTCCATTTGAGGTTCTATACATTTATTTATACCTCTACTCAGGTTGTTTTTTACTTGAATCAAGGTACTAATTAAATCTTTATTTCAATGAAGAAATAGTCACTTGAATACGGATTTTGGCAACTCTGCTATACACACTGAAATCATCATTTAACTGTTGGTTTGAGATATAATTGGACAAGAATTGTCATTGTCCTTCCACAAGCAGCAAAATACAATGACTCTGCATACATAAAAAATAAAAGAGCTTTTCTCTTGAACCTGATTCTTTCGAACTAGGTGACATCCTGTTCTGTGCTTTTCTCAAGGTAGTCAATGCCATGCTCCCTTTGTGGATATATCTAATCTAGAGAGAGAGGTCACTATATGATATATGTTTGGCCTTTATACAATCCAGGGTGTGAGTTCAAAAATTAGGGCATGGAGATCACCAGATAATCTTGTCTCATATTGCCCTACTGGAATAACAATGAGCCAGAATGGGCCAGGTAAGAGGACACCATGCCATTCAGGTTGTGCATTCCTACTCAGCCTGTTTTCTGCTCTATTTAAACCTGGTTGTGTTTTTTATGTGAGTCAGAAAATGCATGGTAGTGTTTCCAGGGTGATGGTCAAAAAGGCCTCCTGCTAAGCTCTAACATGCTCTTTTACATAAATTAGAAATATAGTTATTTATGCTTTTCTTTGGACTCATACTTGTAAAGAAAGGCAACAGTTCCATATCATCTGTAGCAGTGGTCAAAAACAATCTTCCAGGTCTCACCTCCAACCCAAATCTGACCTCAATCAGCTAATTAAGGACTTCTGAAGGCAGGTGTGATTTCATTGGATCAACTGTGTGTTGCAAACTGCATGTTGCTACATTAGTCATATTACTTAATTATAATGACTGCACAGATCACGGATGCAATTAACGGTTTTCCTGTTCTGTAAATATTCCTACAAACCAAACTCAGACACCACAGCAGCATTGCCCATGCCTTATAACACCTGTGGAACTGCAGTAGCTTGTTGGTGCCATCTGCTGATCTTTTTGGGAAAGTACATGGTGTGAACTGTTTAAACTCATGCCAGTCTTTTTCACATTCAAGCTACCTTCATGCCTGTGAGCAATAGCCCTAACTCTAGCAAAAAACAGTTAGTTGGAAATCATTTTTGGCTGAGCTCAGTCTTTTAGGCATGTTCTTTCTCATGGGCCTCAAGGACCTGAGAGAAACCATATGAACTCCAGTCAGTGCTTACAATGGCAAGGTCAGGGTTCTTATCTCTTAGATTTCTTTAATCATCAACAGTAATTTCTTCCATTTTAATTTTAGATAAATGCATGACACCATCATTAGATTTATACATCCCTCTGCAAAACATCCCTTGTTAATACTTGATTAAGCCCATTACCTATTGATATGTAGCCTATTTGGCTCAACTGGAAACAACAAATAAGGCAAAAGTACAGTAAAATATTTTTGTTCTATCTGTATCCCTCCCAACTCCATTATGACTAATTCTCAGTGTGTCCAGTTGATCTAACCATGCTCTGCTCTCAAATGTTTGCTTTTGTAGCAACTGTTGCAAGATTGGACAAGCTTCAAAGAATAATGGCAAAAATCATATTCAATCCAGTGAGAAATGTAGGTATTTTGGCAAAATAAAATAAGGGATCCCACCACCTTACTTCTAAATAAACTTGCATCCTTTGGAATCTTTGGCTATGAAAAACACAACTAGACTGTAATGTTTAACTTTGTGCTGCCAACCAGGTTTTACTGGGAGAGCTAGGTTGTGTTAGTGTACACTCATTTTCCAGCAGGTTTCACATTGTCCTGAAAGTAGCCGGGGTTGGTGATGTTGCCAGCTGGCTCATAAAAGGCTACGGTGATGAACAAGCCCTTCCCATCTGTCGCTATCCCGACTCCAGCACGCTCTGAAGACTTCCATACCATCTGAGTGAAGTTTCCTAACAACCACATACAAGATTCTATGACATACTGCCTCAGATGCAAGTATTTTGTTGATAATTAATGCAGTATAACAGAGTTTGACAGCTAAGGTCTGTGTAAATGGTGTAGCATACCAGTTCCACTTTGAAAGGTAGGTGTGGAAAAGTTGTATTTTGAGCTTTCCTTGTACCACCCCTCAGCAACCTCTTCGCCTACAAGGAAGTGAAGCAAAACAATAATAAACATGTTTTTTTGCCAGTTTACAGGTACACCACCACCTTCACACAAATGGTACATTCTAACAAGTCATAGGTCACGTGACTGCAATGTGTGGTGTAAATTAGGCAGACCAGCATTTCCAGTTAGTGTTCAACTGAGCATTCAAGGGGGCCAAAACAAGTGAAGTTAGTGACTTTAAACATGGCAGAATAGCTGACGGTATGCATCACCCAAATGTCTGTCATTCTGGGCTTTTCATTTACAGCTGTTTCAAGGATTTACTGAGAATAGCGTGAAAAGCAAAAAACTACCAATCCTGCGGATGAAAACAGTTTGTGTATCTGACAGGTCAGTAAAGAATACCAGGAATCATGTAAACAGATGAGCCAACACCAAACAAAGCACATCCAGATTCAACACTGGTGTACAGAATATAATCTCTGAATGCTTATCAGACTTCACATCAAATAAGCAACAACAGTCTGAGACCATATCTGGTGCCAATGCTGTTAGCCAAGAACAAGAAAGCAAGTGTTCAGTGGGCACCGAAACATCACTATTGGACCACTGACAAGTGAAAAAAATTGCTTGGCACAGGTTCCTTCTGTGTGATGCTGATGAAAGGATCTATGCTATTGTAGACACCTGCTCATTCAACATTTCTTACGAAATCAAAAGTATTAATTGAGAGTTTGTTCCACCTTTGCTGCAGTAACAGCCTCTACTCTTTTGGGAAGGCTTCACAGTGGATGTTGAAATGTTGCTCTGAGGATTTGATTGTTTTCAGCCACAAGAACATCAGTGAGGTCTGGTATTTGATGATTAGTTCTAGATCACAAACGCCACTCCAACTCTATCACTCCAGGACACACAGTTACACTGCTCCACAGCCCAATGCTAGGGGGGGCTTTATACCCCTCTTGCAAATGCTAGGCATTGGACATGATGTCCTTAGGCACATGTGTGGAGACCTTAGAAAATTGTACCTAATCATGATTACATTATTATGGTTGCATGTTAAAGTAGGTGATTTCAGCTCAGCAGTTCAAGCTACAAAACCTAACCTTCTCAGTTATCGTGTTAAAGTGCTTCCTGATGCCCAAACATGTTACCAACAGTGCATTTTTCCCCAAACAACTGTACCTATGTAACAGCTAATCTGAACTGATCAGATCCATTCTTTGCATTCAAATGCCTTGGATAAAAGAAGGATTTTTCTGGTGGACAGGCAACCAAAAACCTGGACATTCCAGGGAAATCCTGGATGGGTGGCAACCCTATGTGACAAGGCACAAATCGTCACCGAATGGTTCTAGTAGTTTTCATTGCTTTACAGGCCTTCACAGTTCCTGGATCTCAACCTGTCCACGTCCAGGCAAATTCTTGTTGTTCTGCAACACATTACTAGATATTCCTAATAAACTGGCAACTAAGTGTATATGTAAGCATTATAATCTGTATAATTTACATATTTATGAAAAAAAAGAGAGATTTGACCTTTTCTGAATTTCGCAACCAAAACTGTGTTTTACATTTCCTCAAATATGTATGTGAGAGGAAGAAACACTTATACTCAGTGAGGGGGAAAAACACTTATACTCCGTTCTAGCTTACCAGTAGGTGCTGTCAAAGTAGACGTCCATTTGTATGACATGGTTTCTCCATGGCCTTTCTTGCTGTTCTTCAGGGTTTTAATGCTCACCAGGTGAGCTGCCCATTCCTGTGCCTCTTTAGAGAGGACAGGGCACTGTGAGAGAGGGCGTACCCCGTGGCGCTGACGGTAATGGTTCATTGCTGCCAGCAGTTGGCTGGGGAACTGAGCCAAATTCTCACCTTCATGAGAAAGACAAATGATTGCATGATAATTGACATGGGAGGATAACTGTAATTTTATTGCTTTATGAACTGCAATTTCTCACTCTCATTACTATATAAATTACATGTCAGTATTATAAGCAGTTACTGAATAACTCAGAGTAGAAAAAAGCTTTAGGGTTAATACTGGCTGAATAGTAAGCCACCTGTTTAAGAGGTTACATTTAGTCTTGGGCTTTTGGTTGACATCATGTTTTGACTCACTTTTGTCCCCTTTTTCAGCAGAGATAGAGGGTGATGGAATCTTGTTTGTTTGAATGCTGAGTCCACCAAGTGCTTGTCCAACGTCGTCTACTGGACCTAACAAGCATAAAGTTTAAAGTCTTGTAATACTGATAATCATACACTCCTATGAAAAAAACAAGCAGTCAATAAAAACCAAAGCCTAATTAAAAACACAAACCAGTACTTCAAAATGAAAGGAATGTGGAAGTCCACATGCTGGTTCTCCACTAATTTAAAGATTGTACATGCACTTGATACATACATCATGAAATAGAACTTATTTAAGCTAACATCACTTCAAAAAGCTTACATACCAGAGGTGGTTGATTTTAGGTCTATAGGGGAACCTGATGGTAGGACATTCTTCGCGAAATAGCCAGGGTTGGAGATATTGCCTGCTGGAAGGTACTGGCCCACCACAAAGATTGCAGCCCCATCTGTGGCCAGCCCAAACCCCACCTCCTTAGTGTCCTTCCATACCACCTGAGTAAAATGGCCTTGATAGGCCAACAGAAGTGGGTGTTATATCACCTAGAACTTGAGTCTATTAACTGTACTGAACCAATTATGTTCTATCATGTACTGTATACACAAACCGTCCACTTTATTAGAAACTCTTTCTGGTGGTTCTGGAGTTGGTAGCCCACCAGTGTGAGTTGCTTCTGGTGGAGGTTGTGTGTAAAAATGTGCTATGAAATGTGCTAATCGGTCTTGATTGTCCAGTCTTGCTTCCACCTGTTACTGCCATTTTAGCTGTTGATGTAATTTACATAAATGTGATGTGTCTAATGACTACTGCGCAGTATATTCACCTGTTCCAGAGGTGAATCCAGGCTTCTTGAAGTTATAGTCTTTAATTTCGCTGTACCAGCTGTCCACTGCCTCACGCCCTGGACAAAAAAGACATTCATACAACAGGTTAGAAACATATAAAGCTAGGTGGTATTGTAATGGGGACAGACTCACAGGACACTAAATACATTGCTCTTGCCTGTAAGGGTTTTGGGTGCTGAGCTCCAAGCATAGTACAGATTCTCTCCATAGTCAGCCTTGCTGTGCTTGAGAGTTTTGATTGACAGCAGGTGCTCTGCCCATGTCTGGGCAGAGCGACACAAATCGTGATTTATGGTGAGTGGCGGGGCACCATGCTGTTCGCGGTAAGTGTTGTGAGTCTGCAGGAACTCCTTCTCAAAGCTGCTGTCTGGGAAACAAAAAGGCAAAAGAATGAATGCTATTCAACTACTAGCTTAAAACAGTAGAATATGTGCACTGTAGAAAACTAATGTAAATCTTTCTGCAAGACATTCAGTCTATTCAGACTGGTAGTAAGTTCCCTTTACCCCAAGACCAGTTGATCAGCCAAGACAGAGTTTCTTTTATTTGGCATTGGAGTTATGAGGCTAATGTTGCTAACAAGTAATGGAAACTTATGCCCCAGTAGTTAGCATCAAAATGCAGGCCTAAATCATCACGCTCTGGTTGAGTTGTTAAATAATCTCAAATAAACTTGCATATGTCCTTTTTCTGGCACTGCTTGGCATACTGTTATTTTTAAAAATGGAAAACTCTAGACAAAACATAGCCTTTAGCTGCTAATACTGTTTTTAACTGTACATTGTATGTTGCCTGTTTTATAAAAACACTTTGGTTCTCAAAAACTCACTTCCAATATTCACTGAAAGGAGATTCTACGAGTATATGTTATGATTTAAATGATCACTAATTCATCTTGAATATGATTGTAATTTTACTGCTTTAACCCCTTAAACAGCAGTTAAGCAGTTACTAAATAATTTATAATAGTTGCTGATGAATTAGCCTTATGATTAATGACTGAATAGTAGGCAGAGAGTTTAAGAGGTTAAATTAAGTTTTGCTCATTTGGACATGTTGATTTCTCAAGTTTGGCTCTTTTTTGACTCACTCTTTTCCCCCGATGGCCCTTTTTCAGCAAAGCCAGAATGTGATGGAATCTTGTTAGGCTGAATACTGAGTCCACCAAGTGCTTGTCCACCACCACCTGCTGGACCTAAGAAGTATAACAATTGCCTTTCTGGATAAGTCTTGAGTCTTGCAATTTAATCAATTTATTTTAATAAAAAATGTTAAAAACGCTATTCAATATGTCAAAATTGGAGGAATGCATTAATAGACGTGTTATTTCTACACTAATATGAAACATGCAAGATCCCTCATGAAATAGGACACTTTCAGACTACCTTTACCTGAAAAGCTTACATACCAGAGGTGGTTGATTTTAGGTCTACAGGGGAACCTGATGGTAGGACATTCTTCTCGAAATAGCCAGGGTTGGAGATATTGCCTGCTGGAAGGTACTGGCCCACCACAAAGATTGTAGCCCCATCTGTGGCGACCCCAAAACCCACTTCCTTGGTGTCCTTCCATACCACCTGAGTGAAGTGGCCTATAGAGAACAACAGACAAAGACGTTATGTCACATAGCACTTCAGTCTTAGAACCGTAAAGAGCCATGAAAAGGTTGTCTGTAACTGGTTTGATTGGCTAGTCTTGCTTTCACAAGTCTATTATTGCAGAGTAAGTTCAGCGTTAACCCTTTAACTGTTGAAATAATTTCCATATACTTATATAACAAGTAGAGCATGGTAATTCCATGGGTATTCACCTGTTTCAGAGGTGAATCCAGGTTTCTTAAAGTTGTAGTCTTTAATTTCACTGTACCAGCTGTCCACTGCCTCACGTCCTGGACAAAATTGACATTCATATGACATGTTAGCAACACATACAATACTGTGGCAAAGTCAAAGACTTTGCCCAGGATAACTAGGCAACACTCTAGGGAGAAGACCTTCAGTATGTTTCACTTGCCTGTAAGTTTTTTAGGCGAGGAGCTCCAAGCGTAGTACAGGTTCTCTCCATAGTCAGCCTTGCTGTGCTTGAGGGTTTTGATTGACAGCAGGTGCTCTGCCCATGCCTGGGCAGAACGACACAAATCACGGTTAATAGAGACGGGAGGGGCACCGTGCTGATTGCGGTAAGTGTTGTGAGTCTGCAGGAACTCCCTCTCAAAGCCACTGTCTGGGAGACAAAAAAAGAACAAATGTTATGCAACGAGTAGCCTAAACACAGTAGAACAGTTGCACTGTAGAGGACTAATGATGAATCTTGATGCAAGGTGTTGAGTCCAGTCAAACTGGGGCTAATGCTTAAATCAATAGTTCTAAAATCTAATTTGCACAATTTTCACCTAACCCCAAATCTAGTCAATCAACCAAAACATCTTTGAAGTTAGCTTCTGTAGCTTTGTGATGTTAATGTAGCTAACAAGTCAAGGAAGTTTACACCTCACCAATTAGCATTGTGTGTTGTCCACACTTGACTCAAACTGTGTCAGTCACTACGTCAGTGTGAGGAATCACATAAGCAAGTCTATTTGAGGTTACTTAACAATTCAGTGAGACTTGAGGCAAGTCTATGATGATTTAGGCATGTAGTTTGCATGATGCTAATTGGCTGCTGTTGCTATTTCTTTAAAAAGGGACATTCAGTTTCCCACACTAGGCGGAAAACATCATAGAAATCTAGTCTTTGCAAATGTCATTATGTAGGTAACTATATGTGTTACTGACTACTATTTTGACTTTGTCTTATTATCTGCTGATGGAAAGACAGAAATGGGCCTTTTAGCAGGCAGCAGCACAGCATGAGCTAGCAGCCTAAAGCACTATCCTTACTTTGATGCTTCTGTCCTTTGTGTGACAGAAAAAAGTGACAAAAATAGATGACAGATAAAAAAAGAGACACAAAAATCATAATTACAAAGCAGTCACTGACTAAAACATACTTTTAAGAGTAAGTTTGTGGAATTTGCTTTAAGAGTGGCTTGAGGCCCAATCGAACCATTAAACATTCGGGAGAACCACCTTGTTGTGCCATTATTATTAATTGTAGATTATTATGGTAAGGAACATAAAGGATAAAGCACATGAAGATAAAATAGGATGCGTGGATAAGCATTTAATTATCACACTGAGAAGATTCATGGCATTTAGGCCAAACTTACCTGCCATTCTTGATGTACTTTTGAAAGCTGTAATGCAGAGAAAACAAGCAAGTTACTTGAACAAATTGTTTACCTTCCTTGCTGAAAAAAACAGCACACACCAGCATGTATTCAGTGCTGGTCTGGTGCTGGTTTAGCTATTCACTCAGCCTGGTCATGCTGGTTGACCAGCATATCAGTATCCAAAACTTAATATACATTGGTTTTACTGATGACTAACTATGCTAGTCTATGCTGATTTTTCTTTCAGTGTTATGTTTATAAGCATAACTCTTTAAAAAAAATGACAAACAGATCAGTCTGTCAATAGTACCAGCTCCCATCAGTCTTTAGCCTGTGGGAAAGGTGTGAAAGAACACATAAACAAAGCTCATTTACTCCTAATACGCTGTAACTGCTGATCTGAATGCTGCAATTTACATGGAATTTCAGACAGCTGTGGCAGGATGTTTAACCGGATTGTTATACCACAAATTAAGAGTTAACTTGTTGTGCCTTGTTTGTCCTCATACTTATGTATGTTGTGGTGCTCAATTAACTTTACACTCTACACTCTATCATTAGGTGTCTTATGTCGGTGTCACTGTTGTGTTGAGCACTGTTGTCTTTGGCTTTAGTACAAGCACATCAAAGCTACAATGCTTCTCCAGAAAGAGCTTTTTAACTGTTTGCTATGCAAATGCATTGCTATCATATTTGCAAATGGAAAGATCTCATCTCTTACAGTTTCAGTGCCCACACACATACAGACACAGTGACATGAAAGCTAAGGGCCACAAGCAGGTTTCAACTGTACTTATGTGTAAAAAGAATTTTTCAAGCCTGAACCCATCACTAACCTCAGAGACATTTTGCTTTTTCGGTTTTAAAACATTAAACACACAGCTTTTGTAAAACACACTTAACAAAGTTGGGACTGTGGTATTGGTCCGGATATTTTAGGATAGTTTTTTCTCTGCTTTTCCTACAAACTCCATTTTTGTTCTGATAATCAGGACTGTTTCTTTTCATATAAAGGCAGAAGCAGTCACTTAGGGCCACCAAGCAAGGGTCCCACAAGCAAGTTACATGCTTCTTCTCTTTCTTCTTTTTATTATTCTACAGTCAAAAATTTGCAATGCTACTTCTTCTAAAGCTTTCAAGCCAGAACCATGAAACTCTGCAGGATAATAGAGCCTATACCCAAATAGGTTGTTCGTGCTTTTTTTTAACCATTTTGACTGCTGGTGTTTGTATAGCATTTGTTCAAACACATTCCACCACAGTCAGTATACACTCTGCAGGCAAAGGAATGACACTTTAAGTAGTAGGAGTAGGAATTCATAGTATGAGTAGGAATTCCATTTCTCAGTGGTTCTGTTGCCAGTGATGGGACCTCTCTACAATTGAATGACTTCTTTTTAGGCAATTAAGACACTATAAATTGAACCAATTACTTTTCCTAACGCAGATGAATGAAATGGGTTGAGGCTTTCAGTTCTAAGTGCACTCACTTTTTACTTACTTTATTACTGTAAATATGTGTGTATGGTGAATAACTGCAAACAGGATAGAGGAAAGACATACAGCTGTAGCTCATCTTTAGCTGGGTGAAATATTGCAAACCAGTCTTATGACTTTATCATATAAAATCTTCCCAAGTTTTTTTATCTACTGTAACATTGTGCAATACATAAATAAATAAGTAAATAAATAAATAAGTCTGCAGATTTGTATACTGGAACTTTTACAGTTCAAGTAATTGTCAAACCATTTTTGACTGTTTTCCCATTCTTGCTTGATATAGGATTCCAGCTGCTCAACAGTTTGGGGTCACCTTTGTCATATTTTTTGTTTCATAATGCAGCAAATATTTTCAATGGATGACGGGTTTGGACAGCAGTCAGGCCAGTTTAGCACCCAGGCTCTTTTACCATGGAACCATGCTGTTGTAATATGTGCAGAATGTGGTTTGGCATTGTCTCGCTGAAATAAGGCCTTCCCTGAAAAAGACGTCATCTAGATGGCAGCATATATATCCAAAATATTTTGTTTAGCATTGTCCCTCTCCTCTTTAGATTGGAGGTTGCAGCTTACACAGCTTAATCTTGCCCTAGCATACAGAGATTTTTCTGGATTTTCTGATTCTTTTAATGATATTTTGTACCGTAGATAATGAAATCCCCAAGTTCTTTGCTATTTTACATGGAGAATCGTTATTCTTGAATTATTGCAATATTTGGCCATGCTGTCTTTCACAGAGTGGTGAACCCCTCCCCATCTTTACTTCTGAAATACTCAGCATATAGACTCAGTATATGAACAATGTTCGTCAAAGTGTCTATTTTGCCACAAAGAGTAGATTTTAGCTAAATAATAATTTTGCAGTTGCCTTTTCCAAACTTTTGTCAAAAGCATCTATTGAAACTCTTTCCCACTGAAAGTTAGTTTGAAAACTTGAAAGGTTTGAGTGCTGGTAAGTGTTGACATCACAAAAAGGATAACCCTGCCCCAAATATTGCTACAAACTGTTATTGCAAAATGACGAAGAAAACATGATCATTTGTATTAAAAACATTTCAGAAGGCTATTTATAAAAGTAAAATATTCTTTTGTATATAGAGTCACATGCAAAAGTTTGCAAATTACATGTTTTGTTGATTTTCTATGTGACAAGTACACATACATAGAAGAGGAGATATTTTCTTTGGTGAAAAATTATTGTTGGATAGAAAAGCCAAATTGTTTGCCAGGTTTTTGTCATTGTTTGACAGTAAAACAAATGGGAAAAAGTGCAGACTTGAACTGTCAATACAGAATGTAAATCAAATGTAAATGCCATTCTTTACATGATTTCTGTGTAACAATATAAATACATAGTTGCATACAGTCTTATGCAAAGGTTTGGGTGCCCCTTGTCATATTGCATGTTTTGTTGATTTTCTAAGTGAAAATAAGTGCAAACCCTCTACAGAGAATTTCTGTCCATTTTAATGCACAACTACTGTTTATTTGCTGAATTGTGGAAAAAAAAAAACATAAAATGTGGCCAGTGCAAAAGCTATGATGCATTTTATATTTTACATTTCATTTTATTTTCAACATGTTGAACTCAGCAAATAAATGGAGTTTGTGCACTAAAATTGGCAAAAAAACGTGCCATTTGACCAGGGATATTCAGCCTCGTGTGTACAACATCATGACATTAATTCATGCATTTGTTTGAATTACATCATTTGTAGCTCATTGAATCAATTTGGAAAATGCTGTCAAAAGATTTCATGTTTATTTTATTGTCAGTTATAAATGTTACTGTCAAGTTAGTGTACAAGTTACTGTAGGCTTGTCTTTTCATTTTCCGTGTTTTTTACAATTACTTGACATTCAAACAAATGCACAAAGACATAAGTAGAGGCGCAAACCTGTTACTATAGAAAGTGAAAGATTTATGGCAGTAAGTATGCAATTACTTGCAGCACAGCAGTCATAAAAATGAATAAATAATGTCAAATGTTATAACCCTAGACATCTAAGATCTTAAATTTCATCAAAAGAATCAAATCTGTGCAGCAAACCATTTGTCATAGTGCTGTGCAAAGCTGTAGTTTGAACATTCGCACATAGCATCACTCATACATGTATATACCTGCTGTCAGTGCACACGCCGGAGTAAACAGTCCTTCCTCTCTTTCGTTCTTTCCTTCTCTCAGTTCCTCTTTTGCTCTGCTCTCTCTTCCTGCGTGCACGCAGAGCAACTATTTATCTGCAGTATGATGTACCTCCCTCTTCTGTGAAGGAACTGTGCACTGAAGAAACTGCCTTTGCGTCACACACACACACACACACACACACACACACACACACACACACTAAGCATGTAATTACAAACACGCACCTTATACATTGTGTCACCAATAACTGTGTAGTTACACATTAGCAATACATGCAGCGACAATGTAACTAATGGTGATTTATTCATTGTTACATATAGACTGCAGTGTAATTACACATGTGTAACAGAGTAAGACTTTCCTATGTGTGGTACACAACAAAGAATTATAAAGGAGGAGACAGGTCATAGTTTGAAATATAAAAGGAAAACCTTATAATGCTCAACATGGCATCTGATGGCTGGTTAAGCCACTAGTGGGAAAAGCCCCCATCGTTGTGGAGATCTGTGCAAGGGCAGTAGCCAGAATAACCCAAAGACTCATGTTTTCTGTGTGTTATTGAGCCAAATGCAGCAAACTATTCATGTGCTTTTTGTCAGATTTTACTGGTGATTTCAAAATATGTTTTTGAAACTGTAACTTAACCTTCAGTTTTGAGTGTTTTGGTCTCTGCCCATTCTAAGAGATAAGAGTCTGGTCTTATATGAGTGGAAATAACTGCCTGGCAGCGTTGCCAAGATGGCTGCCAAGTGAAGGGGCTTTCCTATAAGGACTTTGGTACAAATGTATAATAGTAATCTTGTGTTGTGATGTAGTAACCTAACCAAAGTTCTGCAATGTGATGCCATTTACACAGTAACAGCAGATGACCATTTATCTTATCTTATATTACTGTTTGTTACTGTGATCTGATCAAGTTACCATGTCACAAAAAGAAAAAATACTCTCACTCTATTGCTCATAAGACAAACTATGCTGTTGCAACTATCAAGAGACACTTGTGTAATTACATGAGTAAAAACTGAAATTTAGTGTGTATTTCATAGGCTGTACTACTGTAATCCATCTTTAACAGTGAATACATCACCAGTAGTTACACTGTTATTGCATGCATTGTTATAATATAACTACACAGTTTCAGTAACACATTGTACTCCATACACTGTTAGAAATAAAGGTACTGTGCAGATACATTTTTCGTTAATCAAGGTACAAACAATGTAAATGTTCCCTCAAAGCTACAACAGTGGTTTTAAGGTCTAATTATGCACCTTAAATAAGTTTTCCCAGGTGAAAAGTACATATTTGTACCTTTTCATAACCTAATGTTTTAAAACAGAACAATAAAATAAAAAACCTGTAGACAGGACTGGGTGTGTGGAGTCAAAAATTAAAATATAATTTTAATGGATGATGGTACAATTATGTTTCCTGACTACAGGTACTGAGATGTACCCTTGAGGGTACCACCACAGCGACAAAAGAGGTACTGCCCCAGGAACAGTTTCATACCTTTCTTTATGAGACTGTATGTGTAGTATATATTTAGACAACAGTTTGTTCCAAACACAATTTCAGAAGCGATGCTGTTATTTGTAAAAACAGCATACAACTATTATTATGCTGAGCACTAGCTGCTAAGTACTGACTCACTTTATGCTGCAGCTAACCATTACTAAGTTTCTACTTAGCATAGCATATTTAAAAACAGAAAATGAATACTTTAGATAACTTCTGTAAGGCGATATCTGACCCACAGCTAGTTTGGTCAGATTCTGAAGAAGAGTGTCACAGCAGACATGCATGAGCCTGTGTGTACATAAACAAACTTTTTTGGTTTGGCACCTTTGGTAACAGAACAACTCAACAAACTGGAATTAGAAATGAACAGAATACGATTCAGCAAGCAAGATGGCTGTGAAATGCTTTACAGACTGGCTGGAACAAAACGACTTTCAGGTCAATTTTCTCAAGTAAAAGCCAAGCTGTACCTGATATTGCATCAGTTTTTTGTCTCTGTTCAAAGCACAAAAGGCTACTGCTTTTTGATAATATCAAAGCACACTTGATACAATGTTGGGGCTTCTTTGCTATACGTTTTATTTATTTTGCAAAACTATATAAGAGCAACAGAACACTCGAGGGTGTGTGTTATCTGTGACCGAAGTACCTAGATGTAATAATAATGTCCTATATGTATTTTATGTCCTGTATGTACTATATGTAACTTTCAATGGAAGTTAAAGTCACAGTAGTCTATTCTACATCATCTTAGGCCATTCCTATTGGCTCATTTGTCATAAAAGTTTAACATAGTGTTAACAGCTGCTGGTGAGTTTCAAATGATGTAAAAATGTAAAGATGGCAAAAATAGTGATGCAAGGCTTTGTTCTCAGAGTGACAACATATATGGTAAGCACCTTTTATGTAATCATGTGTCCCGTATATGTTGTAACTATATGATGTATCTATATGTAATAATCTGACCCATGTATACCATACAAAGTCTGAACACTTCCAGTCAATTGACATGTTTTCTAAGTTTTCTCTTTTCTAAGTGAAAATGAGTTAACAAGACGTCTACAGAAACCTTAAATATGGCAGCATAAATATGGCATTCTTCAAAATTTCTATTTTGAAAGAAATTCAGTGAATAAACAGTAATTGTACTTTATAATTTGCAGATCTGTGTTCTCTGTAGAGGATGTGTGCTTATTTATGCTCAGAAAATCAAACATGCAGTGTGACCAGGAGCAGCCAAACAAATATATATATGTGTGTGTGTGTGTGTGTGTGTGTGTGTGTGTGTGATAAAAAGTCCCAAATATACTATATGTGTAACGACCCATGTGTTATTAAATTTAACATTTAAGTGGGAACGATTTTGTTGGTCCTCAGGTTATAGGGCAACCCTATATTTTTCTAGCAAAGACATTATTGTCCTGAAAATGTATGAAAACAAACAAACACACACACACACACACATAGACACACACACACAAACTCTCTCTCACACACACACGCACACACACACACACACACACACACACACACACAAACTCTCTCTCACACACACACGCACACACACACACAGCTTATGTAATTATCATTAATTTCATTTAATTAACTGCCAGAATGAAAAAAAAATGATTCTCATGTTCTAACCTGTTTGGTAAAGTACGATTTACGCTCTGTAACGCATACTCACTCATCTAGTCAAGATCAAGAGGACACAACGTCCTGTTGCGTCATTATAAGTTCCCCTGCTGTGGTTTCTCACCTCATATGCTTTTCTTCCTGTTTGGGCCACATGACCAAGGCAACTCAGGACAAACAGAAAACACTTGCCACATATCAGACTCAGAAAACAGGTTCTTTTGGCTAAACACAGCCTCACATCTCTTAAAGCAGGTGTCCAAACCTTACATTACTGTAAGCACAGCGTGTCAAGTTCAAACAAAGGCTTGTACACAGCATAAGAGTTTTAATTGCTTAACATAACTGACATTTTTCTGAGGTGAAGATGTCTGTTTCAAAACCTTTATTTAGCCACCACTAAAAGCATTACACAAAATTCCCTTGAGGCAAATGCTGGTTAGCTCTGTGCTGATACTTTTCAAGCTATCAACCAAATGTTGAGCTAATATCCATGTTGAAATTGCTTTGTGTGCCCACTGGGTGACTGTGGGAAGGGATGGGTTGCGAGCACACTCAAAAACATGAACCAGGGATTTGGTTCAACTTATAATCTGAACAAATACAGCATTAATTGCGAGTGCATTTTCTACTGAGGGAACAAAATCCACAAATGCTGCCTCTACTCTATTTGACTGAATGGAAATGTGCTACATTCAGCTTCCATGACCTAACAGTGATACTCGTACTACCTCAACACGCACTACAATTCCACCCAAATAATATGTGGTCAACAGCAGTGCTGTGAAACTGACCAATTATACATCTGATGAATTGTGCAGCAACTGGTGGACTACAGTCTGTAACCGTACTACTATTTACATAGTGGACATATTAGGTAGGTGGCCAATGAGTGCAAGGATACAGTACAGAGCCAGAGTAAGAATCAGAAACAATTTATTTTGCAGAGTATTGTTACACATGCAAGAGATTTGTCTTGGTGAGTGCACACATTTATGACATGTAACATGCTAAAAAGATCAGACAAGCTCTCAGACTATTAAGAAATATTGAAATGAAAATAAGACATTTAAGGAATTGGCAAATAAACACAAAAATAAATAAGTAAGTAAGTAAATAAATAAATAAATGAGAGTAGATAACAAAAAGCCAATGTTAAAATAGCAAGAAAGACAAATATGTTACCATTGACACGAATCATTCTACCAAATTGGTTCAAAGTCAGAGTTGAAAATATATTTCAGACTTTTAACTGACTTGGACTTTAGACTAAATTCTTTTTGCTTTGAGTGACAGTATGCCTTACTTCAGTTTATTTCATTTAAAAAATGACTGAACATTCCGTTTTGTCACTAGCCGTGCAATAATGACACTTTATTAAAAACTTTATTAAATGTTTTGGCAGTGACAATTCTAGATAATTTTGAGCACAACTCAAAAGTGTTAGACTAGAAAACACAGCTTGTACATAACAGCTGTACACACATAAAATCATAATATTTTTCAATAAAATTAAAAAGGTACAGGAAAATTTCAAACTTTGAAACACATTTACTTCAAAACAGTGGGATCTAACTGCTCACCATGTGGCAATGAGGGACAGGGATGCACTCACTTCCTGCTTTAAAATGCAGGGGTGTGGATAAAATAAGGCTCCACCTATGGACTGAAAATCTTTTGATGATAATATTGTATGTATTTAGTTTATGATAATCTCTAATCTGAATGCCTTGAGTTTCATATTATAATCATTGTAAATATCTAAGTTTGAATACTAAATAGTTTTTTTTTTCAAATAGTTATTTATTTATTTATTTTTTTATCATGGAACTGCAGTTTGAACTAATTTGGTAGGTCCACATATTTGCAGGGCCCGGGGAGAAATATAATAACTGTTATGTACAGTGTATCAAAGAAAGATATGAACATATTGTCCAAATAGTGATGCAAATAAGCTGTGTTGCAGAGGAGAAGAGAAGTGTTTTGGTTAATGAGTGCTACAGCCCTTTGGGAAAAAAAATATTAGCATATCTGGTTGTGCTGGCTTTGATGTACATTATATGGCCAAAAGTATGTAGACACCCTACCTAATTATTGAGTTCAGGTGTTTCAGCCACGCCTATTGCTAACAGTTGTATAAAATCAAGCACGTAGCCATGCAGTCTCCATAGACAAACATTGGCAGTATGGGTCATACTGAAGAGGTCAGTGACTTTCAATGTGGCACTTTCATAGGATGCCACCTTTACCACAAGCCAGTTCATGAAATGTTTGCCTAGAAGCAACAACAGTTCAGACACTAAACGGTAGACCACACACACCCACAGAGCAGAGACAGCCACAGATGATTGTGTGTTCAGCCCAGATCAGCTGTTAGCCTTCTTTTCTGTAGGTGAATGCATCACTGCTGGTTATGAGACTGATCACAGTGGTGTCATCTGCAAACTTCAGGATCTTCACAGCTGGTTCTTTAAACAAGCTAATCTTTTAAGGTGTGTTCACATTGCAGGCTCTACCATATTGCTCAGTCCTTATAGCTCAATTCTTTTGCTCAAATTCGATCTTTCTGCCTTAATGGGTAAAATGGTTTTAGTGTAAACCCACCTCTGCCCTGAAATGATCCATAAGCATCATGAATAACAACAACAAATAAACAAATTAGCAACACAAGCTTTGACTGTAAAAATGATTTGCTCCCAACAGTTTGTCAGCTGTTCATAATTAAGGCTAGTAGGTGAAAATGGGCCAGATACGTTAATGCTTCTGCTGATGTTACCAGTAAATGATGCAAAAGCGATTCATGACCCCTGTTCACCTTCGTCTTTCTCCAATGATAGCTCAGACGTGTTCAGAGCACATTATCTTTGTAATGAAGGCTTGTTCTGCTGGTTAGTTCAGCTGTTTGTTGTTCATGATGAATATAGTTCATTCTTGTGACATCATGGATTGGAATATGCGCATGTGGGTAGTTTCAGGACAGATAAATGATAGATACCAGTTACCATCAACAAGATTGTAGACGATCAAGTCAGAAAGAATCTGAGCAAATGCTTCTTGTAATGTGAATGTAACAAAGGTGGCTCAGATTTGAAAACATTTAATTTTTGCATTCACAGAGCTCTGAAAACATCAGGACTGTCACAATGGGACCAAAAAATCAGATGCAAGTTGCTTCAATCTTGTAATGTGAATATAGCCATAGTCTCCCAATTGCCCAAATCAAATTTAAGCCTTCATGTACAATAATCAGTGGTTTAACCTGAGAAAACAATTGTGTGTCTGTGCTTTTACTTTCAGATATCCATCTTCAAACCTCAAACAGCACTCATTATGTTACTTTTCATAGTTGCAATAAGATGTACAACCCCCATATTAACCTCAGCTAAATGTAAAAGTTTTTGTTATTAGTCAAATGGAACAGTGCACGTCTGGTAGTTACATGTGTGGTTAAATGGAAACTGTGGCATGGAACATGTCAATTAAACGGTGAATTGCGTTTCTACGAAACAATTTGTGCTCAGTTTAACACTTGGAATCCTGGCGGTCAGCTTCCCAGACACAGATTAAGCCTTGTCCTGGACTACATAGAATTTTGAATGGAGATTCTCCATTGAAAGGAAAATATAGTCTAGGGCTAGGCATAATCCATGCCCGGAAAACTGATCCTTTAGTTATTATTCAGTAATTAAGCTCAAGGCATATTATTCAGTACCTACCGTGCATTATGAAGTAATATCAAATTTTTATGTAACTGGTGTAGTTATATAAGTGAGGAGATGAAGTGTGGGCCGACATTCAGACCCATGGGGTCAGATTCCCAGAGCGAGATTAAGCCTAGTCCTGAATTACACAGCATTCTGACTGGTGAATGAAGATTCTCCATTGAGGTAATTGTAGACCAGGAATAACCCCTAAATGGCCAGTGCTTGTACTGTGATTTTATTTAGAACATCATGCTTATTTTTGTTTATCCCTACATGGTCATGTCTGTCACGCCTGCCTCTGGTCATGTATAGGTTGGGCCTAATCTTGGCATTAGTCCAGCTATAAAACTGTGCCAGTCCATTATTTTACGGGCTAGCTAGGTGTCTGTTACTTGCGCGCAAGAAATAAACTTAGATTCTTGAGACATACGGCTAGCTCCCTGGTCTGTGATGGGGTTTGGGTTCTTCATAAACCTGGGATTTTAAGAGGTAAACCCCTGTCTAGGGACCCATAGAGTTTACATGGTTAACTCAACTGCAGGTTTGACCCTTCTAAATTATGGTTTTCAACTTTAGTCTTTTAGTCCAATGTTATATATATATACACACACACAATTTTTGTAAAGCTACTAATTCAGAGATACCTATTTTAGACGACACTTGTTCTCCTTTTTATTTATTGCTATTCCCACCTAATGCTGGTAAACTTACCACAAATTGTTTAATCTTCTCCTTGGCATTTGATTCTCACACAACTTCATTACATAAGAAACTGTCTAGTTTAGCTATGCCTCCTCCAAGCCTGCTAAAAAAGTAATTAAGCTGAAGGTCAGACATTGTGTCTGATATATGTGGCATAAAAGGTTTCAAGAGAACTGTATTTGTACATGGACTACTATTTTTATTTTTTCGTGCTTGAAATAAGCAAATGAACCACCCAGGGCTCTAGCCATTGTTTGCTGAGCTAGCCAGCCAACTCTAAATTAATTAACATGACTGTACTTCACATTCTCATCACTCTGAATGCACTGAATTAGATGTATTACTGTTTGGAAAATGCCACACAGTGTAAGGCTGTAGCCTTACTATAAGCTGTTTAATTGAAGTTTAATCTACTTATCAAATAAAACACCCACAAAGCAAGGGGCCATTTAGTTTTAGTGCAGACTACAACGAGTTTTCAGTGAATAACCATCATCTACAGTAGAAATGTCTAGTCTGTCTAATGTCACATCTTCTCCTTAGATTACTCATTCACTAAGAGGCTGGAATGTGAAGAATTAAATTAATGACTCTTAACCTTAAGTGTAGTTTTTATTCACACACTTTCTTCACATTTTAAATTATTGAAACATATCTTTTAGAAAGTGAATATAAAAATTGAAGTAAGAAATTTAGCATTACCTTTGTATATATGGTCTGTACATTGTGTAGACATCAGAGAGCTTGTAATGTATGTTATATGAATAGTCTTCACGTGTTGTTGCATACACAAATGCACTGAAATAAGGAAAGGTGCAAAAAAATCATTGTGTGGCCAAAACAGTGGTATGTGGGCTCTTTTAGGTGCCACTGGTCAAATTACAGGTTTTGGTTGCTTTTCTCAGGAAAGGGAACTTTTGCATATGACTATAAATAACCAGGGAAAAGAGGGAAATGATCCCATATTTTAACAATTTTGCCATTTAAAACATTTAAAAAAAGTATTGATGAAAAAATCCCCCAAAATCAAATAAATAAATGTAATATTAAATATGTACCTTTTTCAAAATTTAAATTCTCATCAGCATATTCTCATAAAGTATTCTTATTAAAATGCTTTATATTTTGTACATTTCTCCGATTTGTATATACAATGCCCCTTAAATTTTAGTCAGTTAGTGCAAAAATTGCCAAAAATAAATATTTCCTACCCTGAGTGTGGCATCAATGTGGTCAATCAAAGTTCTGCTAGGATACAGTACAACCATTAGGGGGCACCACATGCTAAATGTAACCACATGAGCAAACTGGGAAGAGAACAAGTGTTACATTGCACACAAAGCAAGAAATAATGGGTGATTCTTATGGTCTTTTATTAAAATCTAAACAGTCATCTGCTTCTAAACCCTCATTTAACCACATTTTTAAGACTGTGATTGCATTATTCACCTGAATTCTTGTTCATGTGCCTACAATAAGCATGCCTAAATTCAAGGGCCTACACGAGGTCCTGATGAAGGACAAATCTTGACATTTAATCCGAATTCAGCTGAAGTTCAGTATTGATTGCCTAAGTCTGGCACTGTGAACCATAATTGTGGCACCAGCTTTAATAAGAGCATGAAGCTACAACATGGCAAAGCCTCTGTGATCTTGTAGATCATAATTTGGTTATTGGAATAATAATAACCAAAGCTACAGATGACACTGCTAAGAAAAGGAGACATCTGCTATTTGAACTTGTGAGTGAGACATGTGAACAGCACACACATAGACATGCAACCATACTTAAACACTGATGGAATAGCTTGGAGAAATGTAGCAGAATCACTTGGTGTTTTAGCGTCACATGACTGCACAATATGTTTACATGATTTAGTAAGCTTGTAGTTACTCTAAGAAACTGAACCAGTCTAAGACAATGAGTTCTATAACAAACGTTGCTTGAATTAATAATATGGTGAAACACACCCTTTAAGATGCAGCTAAGTATAAAATAAAGATTGTCATATTGCAAATTTGGCAATCATTAGTGTGATAAATTATGCCACAATATGTCACAATATGCTTTTCTCAGCATATCATGGATATTGTCAGTACTTTAAGAACACTGACCGAGTGTGTATATCATTAAAAAGAGAATAAATTAGTCCTGTTTAATTGAAATTATTGCAGTACAGAGGGTGAAATCCTGAATAAGAACAATTTCTTCAATAATGCACTCATAGGTTTTTACAGTATTGTTTTAATATGGTGCATCTGGTTATTTTGTCTGTATCAGACAAATATCAGAAAAAAATAAATATCATGATATATTGTGTATCGTCAAAACCCTTTGCAGGATCGTAATATTATATTTTTGCCATATTGCCCACCTCTAACTTGAATTGGAGTGGAATTCATTTGAGAGGAGGCATCTTATGCCAGTGTCACATGGAAAGTCGCTGAGCTCTGCAGTATGACCCATTGTACTGCCAGTGTTTGTGAATAAAGAATAAAGCTGTATTTATATAGCACTTTTTACTGTTGTTACAAAATCTCAATGTAATTTACACTGGAATGTCAGTAAAACACCGGAAAGATACTATGGCCTAAATCAAAAAAGGCATAATTACAAACAATAATCCATAATTTTCTAGGCATATGCTAGCCTAAACAAAAATGTTTTAAACCTGAAATTAAAAACATCTTCTGACCTTACATTCCTAAAATTCTATGAAATGCTGTTGCAGAGAGTATTTGGAGATTGCATGCTTGATGTCCACATACTTTTGTCCATGTAATGTATTGGGAATAATTTGGGCCTTTACCACATTTTAACCCCTTAGAATCTTAGGGAGACTAATAGAAAAGCATTAGCGGGCATGTAAATGTAGTTAGTGCTTTCTCACTGGGACTAACAGTGGCATAAGCAAATCACTCCCACTTTAATTGGAATGGTACAGTCCCATTTCACTTGGTGAGGCTACGCTTGTAGAAGCACATGCAACTATGGTAACTGAATAAACAGTTTGTTATAAACATAGCTTGTGGTAACTGAAAATTGGCATATCAAAAACAGTGACAGTTTTAGCAGCCGGAAATGATCTTTCTTTACAACTGTCAGTGTGTTAGATGCAGCAGGTAGTCAGATCCTGTTTGCACAACAATTTGTTTACAATTGATTGGTCTCTGCTTGCAGTTGATTGGCCATTTATTTTGTCTGGATTAAATTTGAAGTCGCTCTGGATAAGAGTGTCTGCCAAATCCCATTAATATAAAATGTGAATGTACTTTTGGCATTTTTAACCTTACAAACATGTAGTATTCATTAAATAATATTTGAGTACAAATCTTTAGGAAACGACTCAATGTAACATGATATCTCAGATTTCAGCCTTATTTTTGGTATGATTCAGAAATCATATTTTTCTTTTATACCATGATGTATTTCCCAGTGAAAAAAGCACCAGGGAGGGTCTCTGAATGTGAGCACTTTGCTTGATGATTGGTGGGAGGTGAGAAAATATCACACTTTGATCAAAGAAAACAAGATATTTTTCTTTTAAATAATATTCAATGATGAATCAAGCTTTACCACATTTTAACCACATTTTAACCCCTTAGAATCCTAGACTTATTACATACTAAGGTTTATTATTCAGTAACTATGGGGACTTCAATGCAAACTGGCTGAGGTATTCTTAGTTTATAGAAGTGTGCAAGTGGTTCCTGCTGTGATGGATTGTCAACCTGTCCAGGGTGTATCCTTCTGCCCAATGACCACTGGGATAGGCTCCAGCACCCTCCTATGGCCCAGAAGGATAAGTGCTTTAGAAAATGTGTCTGCGTTTGTGTGGTGGTTCCTGGCCATTTAAGGCGTTAATCACATAAGACCGTCAGGCCATGGAAATTGAACCATGCTGTTTACGCAGGCATATCTCAGTTAGATTTGCAGTCTTAGGGAGACTAATAGAAAAGCATTAGCGGGCATGTAAATGTAGTTAGTGTTTTCTCACTGGGACTAACAGTGGCATAAGCGAATCACTCCCACTTTAATTGGAATGGTAATTCATTGTCAATGGCTTTATCAGTAGTTCCAGTCACACTGTCAAGAACTGAAGATTAGTTGCTGGTACTTTCCTGTTTCACTTGGTGAGCCTACGCTTGTAGAAGCACATGCAACTATGGTAACTGAATAAACAGCTTGTTATAAACATAGTTTGTGGTAACTGAAAATTGGAATGTCAAAAACAGTGACAGTTTTAGCAGCTGGTATTCATAAATACCATTAGATGGTCTGGGCCTGGTTACATTTTATCCCCACATTTAACATCAGTAGTCTTACTAAAATAGCATATTACCACCCTGATGTTGAGCAGCTTGGTTATGCTAACCTGTTTCTACTTATCTAACCTTACTAGTTATCTAACACAAAACAAATGTTTTTTACCTCCAACCTCCAGCACCCTGGCTGTTTCTGTCCAAACTGTTTACTGGAGGGGTCATAGAGATCCCTCTCTCCTCCACTTCATTGAAGACTTTCTTCTCATCTGTTTTAAGGTGGAATTGCAGAGTAAAGCAACCCATCAAAACAGCAACAGGTTTTCCAGCAAAAACGGTGCATCATGCTCTGCTGCTGGTGTAGGCAGCTTCATTGATTATAATGGAAGTGTTTTGGTTTTGTTGTTGTCGCTCATGTCGCTTGCTGTCAGGACATGGTGTTAGTTCATTTATACCACTGTACCATTCCCACCGCAAGTCAAAACTTGTTAGATTTTCTCATAATTGCTCGCCAGGGCCCCCTAGTGGCTTAAGGTCCTGGGCACGCTCGCATAAAACCCATTGGATGATCTGGATCTGTCTACATAGCTCCATTTTAATATTAACACACCCAGCACAATGTTCCCCCTCACCACATATATAGTCAATTAGTCAAAGCATGTTGGTGGCTGAAGCATGCTTTTTTAGTTTTGCACTGGTACCAAAAGGCTAATGTAGTTTGCAAGCAATGGAAGCTTATAACCATCTGTTAGTACTTGATCTGTTAGTACTGTGCAAGCTGTACCATGTACACATAATACCATGTTTTCTTGTGTGGTTTCTGACACAACAAACAGTGCCACTTTTATGGCAAATTCCACACATTTTACACTTAAGAACATGTTTCAATCAGTGGCAATTTTATAATTATTATTTGTGTTTCTTGTTCTTCACCTGTTATTTGCATTTTTGTGTCAAAATAGGTTTTGGGTATTTGGCTCATGCTATGCTACTGCCTTAATAAGGCCCACCTCTATTCTTCCTTCAGCAGATAATAAAAAAAAAAGATCAAAACAGTAGACACATAAGGCTAGCTACAAAATTTGTTGACAAAAATTAGATTTCTTTGATGTCTATACCTGATGCGGTACAGCGAGAATGCACCTTTTGAAGGAACAGCAATAACATCCATCATTAGAAACCTCATAAGCAAGACTATTTGAAAGTACGTAACCACTAAACACATGACATTACATGGTATGATATTAAAGAGGAATTCATAATTTTATTGCAGAGATGTAAACAAAGTCATTTAGATTAGTTTGATGTGAAATGCATAGACTTAGGGATCTAACTGCTTATCATGTGGCTATGAGGGGCAGGGGAAAAAATTTGTCTCTGCTCATGGACTAAAACCCATTAGCTGTGTCTGAAATGGTCCCCTAAACAATATACTCTAGACTGGAAAATTTGGACCACTATATAGAGCACCAGGGAATAAAATTTGCAAAAAACTGTGCAAAAGCAGATTTTGTCGCATCAACTCTATAAACGTCATGGCACCAGTCCAATATAACTGCTGAGTTTAACACATGAGAAGAGCTCACTTACATCTGTAACAGGTCTGAAGAGATAGCTGGGCTCAATAATCCCACTCAGAAAAGTTGCATGTGGATCTTCAAACCAAACAACACAGTGCGTTTTGGGTGTCCCCTATCCACCAGGGTACGCTGGTTGTACACTACTTAGCATGGTGCATTGTAGGATTGTTTGAGTGCACTGACAATTCTGCACTATGTTTTTGGACAGCTCTACAAAACAGTTTTGGACACAGCTTTTGTGTTTCGGTAGTGACATCAATGTTTAGTCAGAAATTAAACTTATGGATAAATCTAAATCTAAATCTGTCAAATTCACTTTAAAGGGAATTAAAAAGATCCTTTTAAGAACAACACCGGAAAAAAATGAATAAATAATAAATTCTAATGCAAATAATATTTTCACTATTTGAAATTTAAGGTTAGGGTTTGGCCACTTCCTAATAGAAAGTACCCCATAAATGATGGTTTTGTGTATATTTAGCTTGTTATTCATTAGGTTTAAATAGATCATAACATAATCTTTGTAAATATCTAAATTCTGAACACTTAATTATTTTAAACATTTTTATTGCTATTACTACAGCTTTGGTAGAATTTGGTAGAATGGTCCATATATGTTCATACATAAAAATATATGCACATGGGTTCACTGGGTAAGAATTCTTACTCAATTAAGGGACTACCAGTGTGAGTGACGTTTGATTGTAAGATTGAATTAAGATCTGTAAGAATACAGTAAGTTCTGACAGAAGTGTAGTTTCAGTATCTGCCTAAATAAATTCTATCACTTGATGTAACAGATGTAACAGATATATGTTTCAATAGCATTGACCTTGAGTAACATCCTTATTCTAAGCATCTTGATTACTGTATCTCTTTCTGGATCATAAAACATTCTCTGTTTTTCTTTTTTGCTCTCATCACAGTAGAGGGTTCAGCTTCCTTGCAGTGCAATGTCAATTTGAGTGTCTTCCAGCTGATTGGAAGACAAAGCAAGCTTTGAAATGACTTTAGAGATGAATAATTTAAAACGTGTCAGAAATGGGGCGGAAATTGCCAAGAACCCGACAGGCTGTATTGTGATACTAATTAAAATATTTTACACAGTGTGCTAAAAATGACAAAGCAAAACAAAAAAGACATAATTTCAGTCTTCACGCTGTGAAAATGCATTGTAACTATTTTTTGTTCTTTCTTTATGTTTTAACCAGTGCCTCTGAGGGTTTCTGTGATTGACATTCTATTGCACTGTATGAAATCCCACCGAGAACTCTATGAATCATTGTGTTAATGACAGTGGGAGAATTGTACCATGGAGAGACAACTTTTTGTTCTACAATGACCTCCACAGATCAGAAGCACAAACACTGAAGACTTTACTGATGTGGAGCACTGCTAACCAGGGTAACCAGGGTCAGCTGATGGATCTTTATGGATCTGTATGGATTTGTCCTATAGAATCCCTTTGTCACTCTTATTTTTAACGGTGTACAGAAATGTCCATAATTAACTGGACAGTGACACTTTTTATGTTGTTTCTTGAAAGAATGTTCCAGCATTTTTCAGCCTAATCTGTGCACAGTAGTGGCTCTATTTTTTTTTAATGGAGCCACAGTTTCTGTTCAAAGACCAAATAAATGCTCATTCCATTAATCACAAGGCTAATCATTTCTAACCTACCATATATAGACAGGCCAATTTGCAAGCAATAAAAAAGGTGACAAGTTCACAAATCAATCCACTTAAGGGGGTTTTGTAGTCTTGGCCCCCCAGGAGAAAACAATTTGATTTTTGACATGAAAATGAAGCATTCTTGTGCAAAATAAATGAATAATTGTTGAACACAATGCCAGTCTAAGTTATGTCAACAACTGTACTGCTAAGTGTTTAGACATATTTGTTAAAAACCTATTGCTTACCATCCCAGGGTCAAAAGGTCACTGTGCACTTAATTCAGCAGATATCTTCTTTTGTCGTCTCCTCCACATTATTATGAAATGAGAACGTTATAAAAACTGCATAAAGCATGTATTGCTTGGACCCCGATGATTGCCACTTGTAAAGTCATTTGTAGATGGTCATTTAACACATCGTAAATCAATGTGTTCTTTATCAATTTCAGACAAAAATGAAATGGTAGCTTCTTGTCTTGATTGCAACCCATAATAAAGTACACATATCAACATTTGTGCACCACCTTTTGAAAGGTATTGAAGAAAAAAATTATATACATGAAAAATATATATGATTTCTATGATTTCAATTCCAAAAATGTGGGACAGTAGGTCAAATGCAAATCAAAAACAGAAAGCAGAGATTTGTAAACTGTCTTTTATATGTATTGCACAAAGAAGAGATATTTAATATTTCACTTTATCAACTACATTGATTTTTATAAAAATCTGTAATAAATTTGTAATATTTTTTTGTAAATATATGCTAATTCCAAATTTGATGTCTGCAACACATTTAAAAAAACGTTGGGACAGAGGTAATGTAAGACTGTGAAGTTTGTGGAATGATCAGAAAAAACACCTATTTTGGAATTTTCCCAGGTAAACAGGTAAATAGGTAAAAGGTGATACTATCATGACTAGGTGTCTATCATGATTTTCTGTCACCGTTTCGTGAAAAACTGCATGTGCGAATAGTCAAACAGGCATGTCTAACCCGTTTTTAGGGGTGCTCAAGCACACGTAAATTGAGTTGTAGCAAACCTAAAAATAAGAGTAAAATGTCGTTTTTTGTTGTTTTTTTAGAAACAGAAGTTTGTTTCTGATAAGCAAATGTTATGATCCACTTTTTCTCTCCAGTCTTCCCCTGTCCCGCTGTCCTCGGAGCTGTGCAGTAGCTGCGCTGAGCGCGCATGCACACACACAGACACGCGTATACGCGCTAGAGCCAGTTACAGTGTGACTGTGTGGTGAGGTGGCTACAATAAGTAGCGCAGACGAGGTGTGCAAGGAATTCAGGGATTTCACCACATACAGTTCATAATATTATTCAAAGAATATTAGAAGAGAATCCAGAGAAATCTCTTTGCATAGAGAGCAAGGCCAAAAATCAATACTGAAAGCCCATGACCTTCAATTCCTCAGAGACCACTGCATTAAAAACTGACATGCCTCTGTAATGAATATAACCACATGGGCTCAAGAATTATAACCCTTGGCAGTTAACGTAGTTTGTTGCTGCATCTACAAATGCAAGTTAAAACTCTACTGCACAAAGCTGAAACCGTATATCAACAACACCGCCACCGACTTCTCTGAGCTAAAGTTCACCTGAGATGGATTGACACAGAGTGGACATGTATGCTGTGGTCTCACAGTCTGCCTTTCAAATTGGTTTTGGAAATAATGGATGCTGTGTTCTCCAGGCCAAAGAGGAAAAGGATCATCTCTTTTGTTACCAGTGTCTGTCATGATATGGGGGAGTGCAGGGATGTCCCTGCTTGTTTCAGCAAGACAACAGCAAGCCACATTCTGCATGTGTTACAACAGCAATAGCTTTGTAGTGAGAGAGTGCCAATGCTACATATGACAGAGGTCCTGGACTGTTAAGCAGCTGAAGTATTATATCAAGCAAGAATGGGCAAAAAAACTTTCACAGCCACAAGAATTGGTGTCCTCAGTTCTCAAAAGATTGCTAAACATTGCTTAAAGAAAAGATGATGTAACACAGTGGTATGCCGCTATCCCAACTTTTTTGAAAAATGTTGCAGACATCATATTTAGAATAAGCACATACATACAAAAACAATGCAGTAACTTATTTCAAACATTAAATATCTTGTCTTTGTAGTGTTTTCAATTGAACACAGGACAAAAACAATTTGCAAATCATTACGGTTCTATTTTTATTCACAATTTTCCTTCTGTGTCAGCTTTTTTGGGATTGAGTTTGCACTATATGTGTATAAAAATAACCCTGATGACCACACTAGGGAAAGTGGTTATTCTTCAGAATTCTCCTTGTTGACAGCAGGAGCCAAAATGAACAACTCTTCCAATTAACATGATTCATGTGAGCATGTTCACGATTCAAAATGGCCAACAGTGACAAGTTAGCATATGAATCAATAATGTGGTTGTAGGTGGTGTGTTCTAACAGAGGGGCACGTAAAGGACCAATCAGATTTTTACTAGGGCCAGTGTCCCTCTGGCCCATATGTGTACTTGACATTGAGTACAACTATTTGCCATGGACAAAGATTTAAAAAGTTTTTTTTCTTTGTACTGAGTATAAGAACAGAAAACCTGTTGACTCAAAACTCTCTTATAATAGAACAATAGGCAGTGTGTTTTGAGTCAGTGGTATTTCTGTTATTTCACTAAGCGTTGCCCCTAAGAACCAACCTCAAAAAAACATTATTTTTAAGGGTTGTATGGCTACAGACAAATGCTCATATGCCACTCTATTTAATTTGAGTAATAAACCCACCAAAATATTTGTGTGAGAGATTTTGCAGAAAACAAGTTATTTGCGATGTCATCTTGATTTCCTCATAAGTTTCAAAATTGCAGTTTTTACTTACTTGTGTAGCACTGCATATTTTTTGAGATTGAAAAAAAAAACTCAGTATGGATTGCAGAGCACATGCTGATGGCAATCAATAGACAGTATGAGCTTTGCCTGAAGGGTTTAAAAGCTCCATTTGCTCGCATTTTATATTGCTCACAGCGCCTTTTCTATTTGGCTTGAGCTTTGTTGAACTAAAACCTATGCAGCTATGCAGTGTCTGGTACACAAAGGTACCCACTGGATATACCAGTGACCACTCTTTTATTTCATTAATTTTCAGTCAAAACGGCCTTTGAATACAAGGTAAAAGTAATTTTTCTGTGTCAAAAAAGCAGAGGACATATTTAACTGAAAATTACACAGAAGCCACAAAAAATACAATAACAAAAGGACACAGTGTTTCTGTGTCCACCCTTCGCCTTTATTACAGATTCCATTCTTTTCAGGAGACTATCAGGAGTTTTTCAAAGAAATCTGCAGGGATATTTTCCACACCTCCAAACCTCAGTGCAAAGTTGGTTGCATTTTCTGCTTCTCAGAATGCAACTAATCCCAAACATGTTTAGTCATGTTGAGGTCTGGGCCAGTCCACTATTTTGAAACACCAGCATCACCATTTGTTTGATGAGCAAATTTTCTTTTGTCTATTCCTTCTTTTAGTAATGGCTTCTTGACAGCTGCACATCCTTTCAGACCCATTAGTGTTGAGTTATCTTCTCACAGTGGAAGAATGAAGAGAAATATTTGTGGATGTCTTTAGATGTAAAACATCTGGTGGTAACAGTTTTGGTGGTTTACAAGGTCTTGAACAGTTATTAAGAGTAAACATTTAGTGCTGGTTTCCCAGAGATTGATTAAGTCTAGTCTTGGACTGCAGTGCCAACAAAGAATCACCTTTTGAAATAGGCTTTAGTCTAGGTTTAGGCTTAATCTGGGTCTAGCCTTTAATTGAGTTTTGCAACTCCAGTTTTGGAAACTCCTCTTTTTCACACTTTCTTTTGACTTTTCTCTTCTTTATGCAATTTACTTAACTAAAATCTAATTCCTTACAAATATCTCCTGAAAATGAATTTTGCTTCATGACTAAATGAAGGGTGGTATTTTCCAGCCTTTTCCACAGTGTTGTATACACACACACATTTACTCAAGGAGAGACAGAGAGAGATAGAAAGAGAATGACTTAAGGCCACTCTGACATTTGTCTCCACAGAGGAAGAAAAGAGGAGAGCAAGAACCGTTTACAACAACTCTGACCCATCAGTGAAGAATGACAAAAGGCCTCCTGTGCTATTTCACACAGAAAGTCTTCACACAAAGACATAACAAATAAATTTTTTTAAAGTCCAGATAAAAAATATGAAGTGATCTTGGAGCTTCTTTTTTCAAGTGTCTTACAGACATTCTTATCATGCTATGTTATATTCTGTAGCGCAGCACTGCATCCCTCAGCTTCCCTCATGTTTTAACAGAATTCCTGATTTATCCTTTTTGTGTTTTATACATCAATGTTCTCTCACACAACATGCAGCATGCCTTAGGTAAATACATCATGTGACCAAAGAGACCCCCTCCCCAACTGTGATAAAGAAATCCTGACCATATAGCCAGCTATATATATATATATATATATATATATATATATATATATATATATATATATACATTTTTTTTTCTGAAGTTCGACCCACCTTCAAGATACATCATCAGAAGGGGGGTTTCCAGGTCTTTTAATCAGAAAATCTCACTCTAGGAGGCGAGTAGGCAAGTTCACAACAGATAAAGCAATGGTTACATTTTTCATTTTGACCAGAGTGTCTCTTTAACTGAAATGAATATCATGCTGGCAATACGTTGTTGAATATGTGTTGCAATTCTGCAGCCAGAGAAGTCACAGCATGTTCATGTTCACCTTGTCCAGAAAAAAATCTATCAGCATGTACGATCTGAGCTTTCTGGGTGCTAACATGTTTTCTATCACTATCCTTTATAATTGGATGCACTGATGTGCTTAAAGGTGCCAAAAGTTCTTTAGAGCAATGCACTAGAAGATGTGGATGGTTCTTTGAAGAACCATTTTTGTAAATGCAGTGCATGTTTAAAGAATTCCTGGAAATGAACCTCCATATAATACCCTTTAAAGCCAATTGATTTTTTTCTTTCTAGAATCATAAAGCCAAGCCAAGGATCCTATAAGAAGCTTTATTTTTAACAGTCTATATAAAAAAGACTTTTTTTGCCTGTGGTATCTTAGATCGTAGATTGTGGTGGAAATGGGAATATCTGAAGACTCTAATAATAGACTTCACTGGTAGAGAATCCCCATCCTGCCATAGAAAGAAGCCCCAGCCTGTCCTAGATAAGAGTCTTTACTGATCTCTGGCTCTAAAATAATGGCTTTTCTTTATAAGCAGGGGTTGTTGGTGGGGAACCATAATTAAAAGGCTCCTCTGATGAGCTCTTCCTCAGCTGTGTCCTTTTGTTTGTCTCTCATTAGTGCTGAAAGCTTATCAATTTTTAATTCGCTTCTTTATTGTGGGTGGTTCTTCATACGACCAATTGCTTTTTAAAAGCCAGGCTTGTTATTTGACTATGGGAGGTGGATGCTTGAGTACAAGCTGAGACTCAGGAAGTCTAAGTGCAGTGGTTTAAAAATGGTTTAAAATAATGGAAATAATGTGTGCCATAAGAACTTGATAGGCACACAGAATGAACGGGCGCAGCAAAATAATTGGGCTTCTTTCTCAATCTGATCATCTAATATACAACATTGTTATGGCATGGTGCTGGGTTTGCTGAGTTATTTCTGGAGAACTACCTATGCAGAAGAGTAAAAACAGCTCAGACATGCTGTAAGGAAAGAGTACTAGATTTTCTTGAATGCCAATTAGTCTCTAGCTTGCTGTTTGCTAACTTGTTAGGAAATGGCACAGTGAGACTAGGGCAGAAATCCATTTAATGATGAGCTTGTTAACTCAGAAGGTTGAGTTAACTGTTAACAGCCGAATGTTGCTGTTGTCATTAATCTGACGTTAATTTGCCAGATTTACAGGGTCCTGAGTTGAGTGCATGGACCCTGTGAGATGCCACATTTCCAACCCTTGTTAAATTCACTCAAAGTACAAAATGTCCAATTATCTGCTGGCATTCTTTGTTTCATTTTCTTCTTTCTCTCATTCGCTAGCATAAAACCTTGATTAGAACAAGAAATTCCAGCAGAAATGCTCATCTACGTGGCCAAAAATCAATAAAGAACATTGAGCTCAGCATGCTAATTCTTCAGGGTTGGTAGCTCTGTAAACCTCAAAACCTCTCAGCATCCAGCAGTCCAGGAGTGTATTGATTACACGTTTTTGCCCAATAGTTTTAAAGGCTGTGTCTGAAATCCTTGTCTGAACACACATGTAGACAATTACAGTACGTACCTTTTATTTTGAGAACACTATGTCTGGAAAACCCTGAGAACACTCATCCAGAATTTCGTTCAGAAATATTCATGACTATTTTTCTGTCAATTTGTATCTGTTGGAGATTGATTGCCTTATTTCAAGCTTCAATTCACCAAATCAAATAGAATGAAAAACAACACACAGTGTTCTGATAGAGTGAAATGACTTTTGGTTATAATATGCACTAAAGGTAAAGAAAAGATACCTTTCCATGGGACTAAACAAGAAAAGAGGAACACAATTTCCTGTGGTTAACATAGCTTAATATCTTGTGTTTTCCCAAATGAAATTCAGTTTCTATGTGAGCATCCTACAGAACACCTATGATGGCTTTGACCAATTAATTTCAGAGTAGAAGTGTACACTGAAATGCTGTTTACAAATAGTGGTAGCATGATAGATTGTTTACAGCTGAGCATTGAATTACAGCACTGCTGGACCCATCATACTACACTCGTGTTGTCACGGCCACCTTCAAGAACACTGGAACTATTCAGCTTCTTCACCAGACACATCAAATTCTTTCTTGTGAATATTTAATTCCATTTTAAATACTCCCAGAGTATTTAAAAGCACTCCCAGAAGGTGTTTTCTGAGCCATCCTGGTTTTTATAAACATGGTTCTCCAAAAGATTTTGGAGACTCAATCTATTTTTTGATTAGAATTCTTGGACTGTCTTTTAAAACTGTATTCCTGGTTTGCTGTCATCAGGGATCAGTAGCACCTACACTCCTAAAACTAAGGATGGATTTTTGGCTTGGATGTTTTTTGCTTGAGGTTCACATACGCCTTTTTTAAGGGTTTATGTGTGTATTTGTTACTGTTTATTTAAGACTGATTATATGTAAATGACCTCCATTCTGAATGGCTGCCCTGTATTTGTGCCTCATTTAAAAAAGCAGTCCAGGCAGAAATGCTCCTAACTTCAGTGTGAATAGGCAGAGCTAGACATGTTTTTATGGCAGTTGTAGGCAGCTGGATGAGTGCATGCAGGTAGCACAATCACACTCCTCCATTCCTGGCTCTGCCTGTGAGCCACACAGCTCTCGCTATCCACAACATGCTGAATGTGGCATGCCTTGTTCAGCACCATGGACAACTCCAGGTATCTTGCGTTTTAGTGGCAAGGGTCCCACTTATTTCTACACTCTGCCCATTTTATCAGCTCCACTTACTGTATAGGTGCACTTTTTTAGTTCTACAATTACAGACTGTAATCCAACTATGAACGTTGACTGGAGTTTTTAAACACTGTGTCTACTCACTGTCCATTCTGTTAGGATATTTTTGGTTGGTGGACTATTTTCAGTCCAGCAGTGACACTGAGGTAATTAAAAACTCCAGCAGTCCTGCTGTGTCTGATCCACTCATACCAGCATAACACACCAGCACCACATCAGTGTCACTGCAGTGCTGAGAATGACCCACCACCCAAATAATATCTGCTTCATGGTGGTCCTGTGGGGGTCCTGACCATTGAAGAACAAGGTGAAAGGGGGCTAATAAAGTATGCAGAGAGTGTAGATGGACTACACTCTGTAATTGTAGAAATATAAAGTGCACCTATATGGTAAGTGGAGCTGATAAAATTGGCATTGATTAGACATGATTTTTCCGTGATTTGGGCCTTTTAATTGGTATAGAATATATATAAATAAAGTGGTCCCTCTATGGCATCACTACAAAGAACCCATTTATGACACTATTTTTAAGAATGTATATAATTGTTGGCTGCATACACTATATATATTTAGGTGAGCATTTGCTTGTGATTCATAAGTACAGTCTATTCAAACTTTAAATTTAGCAAATAAACAGTAATTGTGTAGTAAAATGTGCAGCGGAATGTTCTCTGCAGATAATATGATCACTTATTTTCACTTAGAAAATCAACAAAACATGTCATTCGATCAGGGCTGCCCAAAATTTATATCCAAATGCTTTCCCTTTCCTGAGAAATAAAATAAAATGTAAAATATTCTTTTCTTGCAACTCAAAGAATGTGATCTATATTCATGCATGTTCCAGGAACATGCCTGGATGTGACACATAAGGTTAACTGAAGTAGATTGGATGAGGTAACCAATTCTGGTCTTCTAATGAAATCTTTAAATTGGTAATAAGCTTTGCTGGCATTTGGACACACATTCAAACAACACTGAATCTTGTATCCAGTATGGATCTCAGACATGCTCTTTTTACACATGATGCAGTTAACATTTATAGCACATGCAATTTGTGTCTGCAGTATAGCTTAAATTATACGTTGTTCTCTATACAGTGGATATAGGACTGACGACACAAATTACAACCTGCATCACAGACAAATCCCCTCTGAATGAGACATAAATAACTTTCTAACCTCTCATTCAAATATCTTGAACAACAGTCTTTGTTACTTGTTGCTCATAAATGCACACAGTGTAATCCATGAGTAATTGGATGGTAATTGGACATTGATGCAAGTCTTTTTTTTCTCTATTTTCACTTAGAAAATCAACAAAACCAATGTACTGACTCAGGGTATTCAAACTTTTGTATTTGACTGTAGTTGTGCCCTATACTGCTGTGTAAGTCACCATGTTTCAAGGTTTTAACAGTTGAAATTGACAGATATAGCCGCCTAGCACTTTTTTCCAGCACCAGTATCTGCACTTTAGTTCCCGTGTTGAGGTTGCTTACTTTAATTGGGTTTAATCCCTTGACTCTTCTACTTGGCATGCCTGCTGCAAGAAAGACATCTGACAGTTTTAAACTGTGGCAAAACCCTTGAAGTTCTTTCTGCACTAAGCAACCTCACTGTATAATGAATCTAATGCTGCATGGCAGGATTATGGTTTCTTTAACATTTGACATGTGGGTTAAGTCTTAAGAATGGCTGAGTCATTCTATCATTCATTGAAATTGCACTTTCGTTTGGATGGTTTAGAAATACTAATGTTCCCACTTGCAGCTGTTTTAGCTGGTTAAATATAGAATACAGTCCTCAGTGGAGCTCTTACTCACTCCAGGCCTTTTGGCCCCTGACTGTGTTTAATAATACCAGATTCAATTTGGGTTATTTTCTTTCTGACTTTAGTGTGACTCATAAAAATGTAATTGATGTTATAAGCTTGTGGTCTTGGACATTTTCGAAGGTGACGAGGAAGAGATCAGATAGAGAGAGAAAAAATCTGCACGGTTAAGTAAAACAACAAATGACTACTTTGAGTACAGCCCTGAAACAGCTTTCATTTATTATATTTCCAGTCATTAAGCTATTAATGTTTCAGGAAATATTCCTAAGGAGATTAGATCAAAGATAATCCATTTGCATTAGGAAGGGGAAGGTCAAAGGAAAATGAGTGAAAGAACATGAGTTTTCATAATGAGAATTTTTTTTAAATGATTAAAAGATATAGACAAAGTGGGACTCCAAATAACCATGCAGGACCTGGTAAACCACCAAAACTGTCCCAATCAGATAAACAGTAGATAAAGCTTTCATCTTTGAGAGACAGAAGAAGCTCAAGCACCTCTCTAGCTTCAGATTTAAAAAAGTTTTTGTCCATCTATCCACCATAAGAGAGCTCAGTGCTTTGGGTCTGGGCCATCAAGAAGCTGTAACTGATAACTGGAAATAGATAAAAAAAAGAAGAATATAAAAAATGGGCCATTCCAGAGCCCAGACCTCAACTTCACTGAATGTGTTTGGTATTACTTGGATTGTGAGAAGCGGAAAATGCAACTAATTTCTAATACTGAACTGTGGAGGTGTGGAAAAACATACATGCATATTTCTTTAAAACATTGAATGCAGGTATCCTGAGAAGAATGGAAGCTGTAATAAAGGCAAAGCAAGGACACACAAAATGCTAAAAATGTAATACTGTATTTAATCATTGATAATGAATTAGATAGTTTAGAGATCCATCCATGTTATTTGTTTAAGATCATGGCACAATAACCCAACATTCCCCTACAAACTCATTCCTCTAAAATAAGAAATGAACAGTCAAATGAACCAATGGAGGAGAACATTATGCAGTATGAATAAGCAAGAACATTTAGGTCAAATTGACTGTAAGATTTACTGTGCGATCAAGGGGGAACAATAAACTTTACAATTCAGCCATACGTCAGTGAAGCAAGAGCAGAAGGACACTAATTCATGATGACTACACACTGGAGTTGTGGTTTTAACTCAGAAAGAACTAATACACCACAGGTGTTCAATATGGAGGTCCAGAGAGGCCATCATTTTCTGGATTATTATCTTGAGATAACAAGTTATCTTGTTACCTCAAGATAACAAAGCTGTTATCTCAAAGTTGTTATCTTGAGATAATGAGTTAATTGTCTTGTAATCTCAAGATAAAGTTGTTGTCTTGAAATAACAAGTTAATTATCTTGTTATCTCAAGATAACAAAGTTTATGTCTTGAGATCACAAGATAATTGACTTGTTATCTCAAGATGACAATCCAGAAAATTATAGCAACAGCTCATGGCCTCTCCAGACTTTTGTAGTTCAAACACATAGCTCTGCTTTGGTTGTCTTCCCTTTCACTGTCTGGACGCAAGGGTCGCAGCCTGGTGATGTCACATAATCAATGCAGTTCGTTGTGTTTTCCCCACACACAAGTTACCTGGTGTAATAGATCCAGATGTGGAGTACATTGTAAATATTATGATTTTAATAAGTAAATACCACATACACAAGTGCTTTTCTGTATTTCTGTCACCCATATTTATTTTGTCTTTGTCATATTATTTTGTTAACTGAAATTCATTGCAATAGTAATAATAATAAAAATCCCTCACACCTGTATTTCAACAAACCCCGCCCCCTGTTGCGAAGTGTTGATAGTTCTGTGAACTAAAAACTAAAGCAGTAGTAAAAGTACATAGCAGAGGCCAATTTGAGCCAGACCAGAGTTTCCTATAGAACTGCAGTGGAGCTGAAACATATGAACTGCTTATTTTGCTGTTTTGTCTTTTAGGAATCCTTTAGAACTAAAAAAAAATTGAGCTCCAAAGAAAGAGATGTAACAGCAACGCAGTCTAGAGGCTGAACCAACAGAAATGGATTAAATTACACCCAAAAAGAGGAATTAGGAGCTAAATGTTCTTAACTAAAATAGAGCTTTTATACATTTATATAAATACACTGTACTTGAATAAAAGAAAATGTGCTATGATTTAAATAGCATCCATGTATTAAGAGACTGGCTAAATGTAAAATAGTGACCAGCCAATAGCAGCGCGGGAGGGCGGGGCCTGTCGAAACACGAGTGGGAAAAAATAGCTTGCGTGGTTCCCTGTGAAACGCAGCGGGAAAAAGTGCTCGAGCGCTGGAGTAGAGATTTCATCTTGAAGGGAAGATCCGTATGTATGTGTGGACTTTTTCCTGGCTGAATATCTTGAATTAAAACAACACAAGATTAGACATTTCCACACAAATCGGACGTGCCAGTTTCTGAAAAAGGTAAGTTCATTTTCTGTTAGCTTCTCTTTTACAAAAAAAGAGAAAATACCCAAAAGAAAAATGTTTACGAGAGCTACGTCGATACATTTGGAGTAGACGTTTTCAAAGGTATAGTAGCTTATTTATTTACAGCTTTTACTCTGTGTCAGTAAGTGTTTTCATTGATATTCTATTTTTTCAGTTGTGCTGCTCGTCTAATGTTTGCTCTTACACAGTGTTTTAATGCCTTAAAGCCTTTCACGTTGTGGAGTGAAAGCGTGGAGTGAAAACGTGAACATTTTGTCCATTCTGTGGACAAGTGCGATATTTTTTGTTGATTATGTCCCACAGCCTGCTTTAAAATGAATAATCTCCTTCTGGACCGTGCTAATGCCCTGTCTGGAGAGGTTTGACCACTTTAAGCTGTTGTTTTAATTGATGAACCGGAGTGCATACAGACTGTGACGTTTTTCCTTTAGCCAGACAGCAGGGGGCAGCACCAGTTCAGCACAATGAGTCAAGCCAGAGGGGTTTCCCAGGTTTTATATCAGAACCTTAAAACCACAAGAAATATTAATTAAACTTGATTATAATAAAAAACAAATCCCTCTTTTTCTACGTCCCACACAAATGGATTGTGTAAAATCTTTCAACACAATTTATCAACCAAATACAGGTCTACATTTTTGTTAACATTTCTGGTTCCTGGATATAGTTTGGGTGAAAGAAGGGACAGTCAGCCCTTTGGTTGGATTTTTTTTCTTTTTTTTTTTGCATAGAGGGGGCAGTCCTATTAGCCGTGCTTTGTTTTTGACCTAGTGCTGCAGCACTTCATTCACTCACATTCAAACTGACAAGCCAGAGTCCGTTTGAGTGGTTCATTTGAGAACTCGTCACTTGCTGTTAAGTCAAGCCTCAGTTTAGTGTTCACTGCTAGAAGGGATACTCCACAAAAATAATGTTCTTGAATGTTTGCGTTCCTTTGATGAGCATTCTAGAAACAGTTTCTTGTGTAGCAGTATATTAATACTTTGAATCTATTTGTTGAAAGGTGATTCCTGTAGTTTTGATTAGTCAGAGGAACATCACCATAGTCAAATGTAAAAAAACAAAAGTATAATTTTAATGGAATATCACTTTCCCTTCCTCTGACTCAAGAGAAGATAACAGAGCAAGACATTTCTGAGGTTTGTAGAAACGTCCATCTTTGTGACGTCCATCAAACTTCTTCCAGAGCAGTGCCTTGTGCTTAAGTAACACTTCCATAAGCAATGGTTTCTGTAAAATCTTGTCAAGTACAGCAGAATGTTACATATTGCCTCTGAATGGTCCATCCTATGAGAGATTACTGCCTAGCAACACTTGAGCCTGGGATTTGAGGATTCAGTCATAAAAATGCCAGGTGCTGCCCGTCGCCAGTGAAGCTACATAGCAAAGTACCCCTCTTACCCACGTTGCTCAGTGATCAAGTACATGTTTGAGTCAAAAAATGAGGCGTTCTGCATTCTCCTCACAGCACGTTCAGGCACTTGACAATGATCTGTGGCCAGAAGTTGGAAAAGGTCAAGGGACTGCAAACGTTCAAAGTGGGACAATAATGTATAAAAGAATATAATAAGGTGTAATAAATGACAAGCATGCATAAGCAAAGGCTACATGGCAATAAGTGAAGGGATTTCCCTCAATTCAGTTCAAATCAAACCTGAAATAGCACTTTTTTTACGACTGGTACTGTCACAATGAGCTTTACAGTAAACTGGGTGTAGACTCTTAATAAACAAGTTCCGAACAACTCCCTAACAGCACTGACAGGAACCAGGACTCAAAAGGGGGGCCCGTCCTCATCTGGGCTGTGCTGAGTGGTTGTTCTCAGAAATGTAATTTACCTGAGTGGGATCACAAGAGATTATTGTACAAAGGTCCATATGATGAGCCAAGGACCTTCTGTTTAAGGTCTGTTTAAACACGCTGCATCTGTATTTCTCGAGATCTACCACTTGCAAAGTTTAGTTCCAGTACACATGGCTTTAATATTTAGATGCCTTTTATGGCGTTGATAATCCTGCATTCATGACACCTGAGAGCTTGAATTTTTTGTCTCAGAATCTCCTACTTCCCAACTAAAAGCATCCATGCTACTTCAGCTGTTGGAGGTCTGGACAAAATGGAGACTCACAGTGCGCCAGTGCTTGTTTGGCTGCTGTGTGCATATGAAAAGCTCTCAAAAGCAGTTGAATTAAAGAGCTGTTTGGTTAGTGCTTCATTTATTTTAAAAGTAAATGTTAGCCTTGGCAATTCACCATTAATATAGCCCTGAAAAAAAATGATACAAAAATGTGCAGTTTGACAAAAATCTTGTACCAAAGGGCTTAACCTTACGATCATACTTGTGTCGCCATGTGGTGATATCGCCTTGGTCATGAACCAAGCATAATTTCACATGTTAGACAGGGGCTAGAAATAAATTCTGAACTAGTCTAGAGCAGTTCTGCTCCTGGAGGGATGGAAATCAGCAAAGTTTGGTGACTCCCCATGCTAACACACCTGACTCCTTAGTAACTCATCAGTTAATTACCAGGTTTAGTGAGTGTGAGTAGGGGGGATGATTAATGCACTGGATTAGACTCAAGACTCAAAGATTGAGACTGATAAGCCCTGATCTAGGGAAGTGGTTCTCAGAGCAGCCCTCAGGCCCCCCCAGACGATCCATATATTTGATCTATCTCAGCTTCCAGCATGCTAACCAACAGAATACAGAATATCTGGTTTAGGTCTGTAAGACCAACTGGGGGCCCTGAGGACTAGTTTGAGAACCACTGGTCTAGAGGGACTGCTGATTATACTGGATATATGCAGCACGTTAGAGATATGAGAACATATGGCAAGCAGACGTTCAATGAAGGCACAAGGCAGATACAGAAGACCGAGAAGCAGGTTTGGAGTTCAAGAAGTACAGAACAATAGGTTACATGTGGCAGGTTATAGACTGTGACAACGGAGTTCATGAGGGATCTATTGACTGAAACATGGAGGCCAGGGTATCAGGTGAGGTTACTGGAGGACAGAAATGATCACAGCAGGAAGCTGAATGGCACATGCAAATGGCTAAAAAATAATCAAGGAGGTCCAGTTCAGAGAGCTGGAGAGGCAAGAGCTGAGGGTTCCATAGGTTTTCAGCAGAGGTGTTGGATGGCAATGTAAAGACCCAGAGCTCAGCCTAGTTCACTGTAGGGTTGTTTTGGGTTATCCTCTCCCAGAAGCTTTTTAAACAATCTGTAAAGTGTGCAATTTTTTACTTTTTTGTTTAATAAGAGGACCTATACATGAATAACAAAGAAGAATACTTGTTTCAAGTTGTTTTGGGCCATTTCTTTTCATATTTTTATCATGATATCATGGAGTGCAGCTTGCGTCGAGTGAAGGAAGAACACAAAGGGTGACGGAAAGGAAGAGCAGGGAGGGAGAGTGTGATAAACAGTTATGATCTGAGCACTGAAGTGGGGTTACTGTGACATCCAGTGCTGAGGTGGGGCTGGTTGGTGGGGTGAGATTGGTAGCAGTAAAGATCTGAGTCAAGCTGTGATTTCCTCAAACTTCTCTTAGCTTTTCTTAGTTCTCTTTGGTTGCAGTGCAGGACACCTGTCAGGTGGGGAAGATCTTGCTGGCCTGGAGAGGACACAGAAGTTTAAATGCAGTTGAAAGTGAAGAAAGGAAGGTATCTGTAGCTGCATCCAGGGAGAGAGAAAACAATGAGTCAGGTATGGAAAGGGTATTTAGGAAGTTAGTTGAAGCGATTAGTCTGCCTTACTCTCTCGCTCACTCATCATTAATAGCTGTTCCTATTTAAAGCTGTTTGGTTCCTGACTGTACAGCTACTTAGCTATACTAGTTATATTTTAAAGAGCACACAAGTTTTGTTGCATGAATTTTGAGTTAGTGAATTGTACCTTTACTTAGATGCAAGGTAGCTCTGTAAAAATCACTGCAATTTATGTTTAGCCAAGGTAACTTTTTTCTTTACTAAAAAAAACAACATATATCCATTGTAGACTAAGATATTCCTCAGCTTTTGCATTCCCACTCTGAGAAATCTAGAACACGTCGCCCTCACTCATGCTTACTTATTTCTACGGTTACTAGCAAAGACAGTAAAAGAGGCACAGTGGCAAAGGCAGCGGCAGTTCAGTGGAGCTAGAGTGAAATGTTTGGCATGTTAACTTTATAAGGTTTGGGGCTGATTAAATAGCCCTGGAAGCCCAGGCTAAGTGACGCTCCTGGTTTTCAGTCTAGAACTAAAGGGAGCATCCAGAGTCCTAAGCACTGCCAGGAAGGTTATAACACAGCTGGGAGGCTTTGTAAGACAAGGCTCTATGTCCTGCTGCAAGTTTAATCATTCTTGGTACTATTAAATCATCACTGGCCAAAACTTTCTTCATTAAACATTACTGTGGTCTAGGCTGGCATTAACAATTGACTTTGAAGGTGTTTCGCTGTGCATGCAGACCGTGGTTCACTGCCAGGTAGAAGCTTGAGTCATTTATTAGCATGGCATCGTACACTAGGCTTACGTGACATGGGATCAGGTATTATTGGATGTTGGTATCTGTACATTTTTTACAAGTACGAGTAAATGAGCACTGTACCCAATACCAGTATCTATTATATTTTATATTATGTATTATAATACGTGCATCAGTATATATTTAACATTCTGTCATGCACTATTTTTTATGTTCCCTGGGAAAATTGGAGCCTTACCAATTTCATTATTGAACTGCTGCCTCAGTATGGCATTATTTTCACTACACTGCACTCTAACATCACTGAAATGTTTCTCCCTGAGACATTCTGTTTTCCAACATGTAGTCTAACACTACATTTACTGGGGTGACATTAGCATTTTGGCTAGTTAGTCAAAGCACAGCTCCCCACTATTAGGAGGAGCAGAAAATGTATTGGTCCTTGGGTGCTTTCATCTGTGCATTATTGTCGTGCTGCTGTGAAACACCACCACCTCTTTGTATACTGTGCATTGCATAATGCTGTGACTTTTGTGGGCCTTGCTTTCCTGAGTTTCTGTCCTTTTGCTGCCGCCATCGTTCGTAGTTCTCTCTGTGCCACAAATGATTGCTTCAAATGGTGCAACGAAATGATAGGAGCCATTTCCCCAACTGTGTGTATAGAATACATTGCAATATGTCAGAATAAACACACATATGAGCACACATAAGAATAAACATACATATGAACATTTTAGGGTGTCAATAATAACAAATCCACGTTGATATATTATGATTGAATTATGTAAATAAGTGTGAAGATCAAAGCACTTTTTTCAAAAAGAGGATTTTGCTGTGTGACTTTGGTGAATTATGATATTTGTGATAGGTACTTTTGCGTCATGATGTAAAGTTAACTGTTGAAATTGCTTAAAGTGAATGACATGAATACTCTATTTTTGCCTTCATGAATATTTAAAGCAGCTCTGCATTGTTATCCAAGCTTATTTCATGTGGCTTCCTGCAGATTTCAGGGGGGAACCTGCCTAGCAGTGCATATCAGATTTTGAAGAGAGAAAATATGAAATGTCTGTAACTTGAATGGAGTTGGCTTAATTACAGGGAACATAGTCCTTATTAGCTTATGGATGTGAAAGGAAAGGTAACAAATTATTTGTTTACTGGGCATCTTGAACTGCAAAATCGCATGAGCCGAATTAATACCTACGTGTTTACTTTAGTCCAACTTATATGACCGCAAAAAACTCTGCAAGAGCGAATTCAACACTGAGGATTTTGCTGTGTACAGTAACTTGTACAGTGAAATGTAAACTAAATCCTCTGATGCTGTCTTTTATTCTAACTTTTTTGGACCTTCCCAGTTAAAATTTGACAATTTTCCTTTTTTTCAAATCTAAAATATACATCAAATTTTTTAATAGAACATCTACCGTTCATTACTCCCACTGGCGATTGGCATCAGCATTTTCTTGTTATGGTTAAGTCAGATGAACTTTGTCAGCAGTTACAGTTTCAAGTCTTTTTGGTAAATCTATAATTCTGATCTCTGCCGAAACTATTTCACTTATGTCTTACGAAAGTTAGTGCTTGGGTTTCACGACTCATTATGCAGTGAAGAAAATTACATGCCTATACAGAACGTACAAGAGATTTACTTTCTTTTTTCAAATGTAATGTAAACAGTGTGACTTGAGCAGAGAACTGTCTATTTAATACAAGGGGGAAAACTGAGGATGCCATTGAAATGGTCACCAATGCCTTGTAGGATTACCTAACTTATTTACCAGCATGAATACCAAACTTAAAAAGCCTACTTAGGAATCAAGAGTGTTAAAATGCTTGCCAAGCATTAAACCACAGTAATTGTGTCCAGTTAAAGTTTGCGTCAGCAAAAATAAATACATTTGTAGAAAAAGAAAACTGGATTTGTTATGCACAAAAACAACAAGCAATGCAAAGTACGTGTAAACATTGGTAGCCCAAACATTATAGTTATATAATTATAGTGCTAGAAGACACTGCTGCCATAATGAATGCAACTAAGTTAAGTGGTGACAGAGGGCAGTGATCCATGCTCCAGGTTTGGAGAACTATCTGCTTATCGCCTGGAGGCCTGTGTGGAAAATTGATAAGGCACTTGACTAACAGCTGCTGTTTGTCAAGGGCCTCAGTATTAGTCATAAACAATGAGCTGAAAGTGTTCTTGTGACTAAAATTACTAAACATATTCAGTTATTTTTCATGTGCTTTATTTAGGCGATATATTTTTTTTTCATCAAAACCTGCAATTTTGCCATGCAGCAGTTTAATTGGACTGACAGTATAACTACAGCCACACAACAGTGACAGATAGAAATAGGTGCTATTTGTTAAGCTGTTAAGGTCTATTATAATCAGAGGTTCTTATGATAAAAAGAATCTTTATCTCAAGAACTTGACTAGTTTATTAATTTGACTTGTTTATTCATGTCCTGAATGAATTGCAATAATTATACTGTATTTGTGTTTTACAGTATGATGTGACCTCTGGTGTGAATTGATATAACTACACTAGATCCACAGATTTGTAGCTTATTTGATTCTACTTGCCCATCTTAGCCATCTCAGTACTGTGCAAAAGTTGGAGACCTCCATTAATTTATTTAATTTCTAGTCAAAACAGCTAGTATGTGCATTTTATTCATTTACCAGATGTTTCTGAGGATATTAGATATGCAGTATTCCATTTCCAAAACTGACATTTAAAACAGTACTAAAAGATACTGAGAAAATGGGACGTGTAAAAACCGTGCAAGATGTGCTAGAACACCAAAACTGTCACCATAAGATTAAAACTATACTTAAAGATAAACTATACTTAAAGCTTTCACATCAACCTCCACTCAGACCTTTGGTTTTGTGGAAAAATATCCCTGCATATTTTTTAAAAACTGAGCTCAAGTCTCCCAGAAAGTGTGGAAGCTGTAATAAAGGCAAATGGATGCACTATATCCTGAAACAATGGCATTATAATTAGTTGTTAAAAGTTCTGTGTAACGTGCTGTTAAATATGTATTTTCTCCTAATACTGTAAAACAAAAGACCTGTACTTTTGGACTGTAAATTAATAAATGAAGGGTGGTCTCTGACTTTTGCACAGTACTCTCTATAACTTCAGGTTTCAATGTCCTTTTAATTTTATTAGGTTTTGAAAGGAAAGAAAAATTTTAATCTTAAATCTTAGATCAGCAGCTTTTGTCTGGTCATAGGTCATATTCAGCCATTTGCCATTGAAATATTGAATATGAAACTTCAGTGCTTTTAGGCAATAAGCAGTGCAATTATAGTTAAATTTTACATTTTAGTATTATATCACAGAAACGTCATAAATCCATGTGTTTAATTCCTAAAACCAATAGACTAGTGTTATGTACTGCTTATTTCCAGCTTAGCTTTTACTTTGTGATAATGTGTAATCGTTCTCATTTCTCTATGACTTTTATCTCTTTCAAAGCTTTTGTTTAGATCACAGTGATGAAGCTGGACTGGAAGCAGAAACTGTAATTAACTCTGCCAGTAGGGCACTATTGTTAATCAAGCTCAATTTATCTTTCAGTGCTGTCATTCCTCTCCTTCCAGTTATTAAACCAGCCCTATTGAAGATTACAGTACTGCAGGCAGGCCTCCATGTTCAGATCAAGCATTTTCTAGTTGAGCACCAGCATTGCAATTCTGAATAAATGGGTGTTGATGTTTAAGTATCTCGTCAGAGACTAATGCAACTTTGAAGACAAATATAGTTTAGTACAATAGGTTGTTATAGAAATCTATGATTTAAGAAATATTTAGTAATAACTATTTGATCCCCACCTTCTGTTTGATGAGTTGATGCTGAAAAGATGTTTCTTGTGAATCTTATACTTCTTTCCTAGGTTTGGGCCAGTTCATTTCCATAATATCCTTTTCCCTTCTCTGGTGTGTGTACAACTTATTAAAACTGCAATATACTATGTCCAAAAGTATCCAGACACCCCTTCTGTTTAGTGAATTCAGATACTTTAATATGCACCCATTGCTGACACAGATGTTCAACTGCACACCCATAGCTTGTATAATCTCCATAGAAAAGCATCGTCAATAGAATGGGACACTGCAGCAGCCCCGCATGAGTCTAAGGTCAAAATGTGCTATGCCGAGCATCAGCTACAGGGTTTAAACCTCACTGGCATTGGGCCGTTGAGCCAAGACACTATGTTCTCTGAACTGAAAGAGCATCATCCAGTACCTTTGGGATGAGTTGGAGTGGTGTTTGTGATCCAGAACTTATCGTCAGTACCTGATCTCACTAATGCCCTTGTGGCTGAATGCAATCAAATCCTCACAGCAGTGTTCACAAACCTAGTGTAAAGCCTTCTCACTAGGGTAGATGCTGTTACTGCTGCAAACTCCCTGATAACACCCTTGATTTCAGAAGAAACATTGGATGAGCAGGTGTCTACTCTTGGGCATATTGTGTACCTAAAAAAGCCCTCACAAACAGGGCCAAATACAAAATTATGGTCATTAGAATTTCAAACGTGTTGTTCAAGCCTAATACCTAAAGGCAAATGACAGCACTACAAGATGCTGCAAATTTCCACCTTAAAAAACACATCACACATACACTCTAAACACCCAACACATTTTCACACAATAAGGTAGCAGTTTATTCAAAGCATCGGACGATTTAAGATACCAGTTCATTTAAGGTGGCAGTAAACTTAAGGTGGCACTGAATTTAAGGTGGCAGTGGATTTATCAGTAAATTTAAGGTGGCAGTGAATTTAAGATGGCACTGCATTTAATGTAGCATTGAATTTAAGGTGGCAATGGATTTATTAGTAAATTTAAGGTGGCAGTAAATTTAAGATGGCACTGCATTTAAGGTAACATTGAATTTAAGGTGGCACTGAATTTAAGGTGTAATTGCATTTAAGGTGGCCTTGAATTTAAGGTGGAATTGCATTTAAGGTGGCACTGAATTTAAGGTGTCAGTAAGGTAGAATTGCATTTAAGGTAGCACTGCATTTAAGGTGGCAGGGGATTTGCAGTCTGTAAGTTTCCTATAAAAAGCCTTAGTAGTTCATTTTCATCTATCTCCCTGTTATTCCCTGTGCTTTTCCTTACTAAGCCTCTGAAAATGCTTCTCATTTTTTCACCTCTCTACATGTTTGCCTCTGGCTGTCAAAAATGCAGTCTGCAACTGCTGGCTTAACTATCAAAGCAGTATGAATAAGTAGATGTTCAGGTTAAAATGAGTGATTTTATTTGCTCCCAGGGCCATTGGAATGCTGATAAAGTATAAGTGGTTCATTTTGTATACCCTCCAGTCGTATAAGTACCTCAGCCATTTGTATATACATCTCTTCATTAATTCCTCAATGGTATAAAAAAGTGTCATGTAGGGGATTCTTAGGGGGAATTTGCAAAGTTTGCTAGTGGCACTTAAAATCTGAGTAAGAGAAGCAGATTTTGAAACAGACAACTTATACTGACCTCATCATTCCAAACGAGTGTGTAGAGGTTTTCAGATTTCCTTAAGGCACCCCCCAACTCCTGTGCTATGTGTTGTGGATGATTTAAGGCCTAAAGTATTACATCACCAAATCCAACTTCCATCTTTGATTCATAACAGCTCATTTGAACCCAGCAGTGAGTAGTGGAGAACTTTCATCTTGAGTGAGCACCTTATACCTGATACAGTGCAGGCTCTCTGGAAACCAGGGAAGTCAAATAATGCATTAAGCTTTTTCTGAAGAGGTTGTCGTAAGTGATGAACATACAAGCATGTGTGGATTTGTGAGGTCATCCTCACTGAGCTGACATGTCAATCATTGTTGAGAGGCTTTCATGAGAGCTGGGTTATTTTAAGACTGTACTGAATTAATGGCGTGTTCAGCGAGCTTCATATTAAGGAGGTCTGTTCCAAAGAAATGCCCCACAGATGAAAGAGCCTGGCATTATTAGTGAGTGATAATAGATAAATAGAGGCAAAAATGCCAGTAACTGAAAAAAAAATCTAAATATATATATTTTTTATTTGCAACAGTTTATGTTAATTTCTTTATTTAAATTACAGTACAAATGGAAACTTTGAAATAGCTCATTCAAAGTTTACCTCTAACTAGTGAAACATTTCCAAAGAAAAACAACCCTAGCAAACTTTTGAGGAGAGCAGGAACATTTTGTTGTTGTTAGTTATTGTTTTTGTTAAGGATTGTTCATACACTTTCTGACACCTTCTTTTTTCCCTTGTTTATAACAAGCCCTGTAGTCTGCATCTGGGACATACTAGGTCCTGTTAAGGTTGGCTTGTTTCACAACAGAAACAGAGAATATAAATCTGGCCAAAGTTGAGCACTGCACAATGCCAATCACATGGCTGTTAATTTGCAGCACTGGCTGAATAAAGCAAGGATGTGTCCTTCTACACATTTGATTAATTATAGTTAGCAGGATGTTTAAGTTCCATAATGAAACAAGAATGACAGATTTGATGGAACTTTTCATACGTTATCCCCATTGCCCTTAATTGATAATTCATGTTAGAAGAATTTACCATGGAGATGAGTATTAAACTGCCCGTTATTTAGTAAAATGGTATTTTAGATGTTACATAATTTATTAAGAACTCATTTTAAGAAAGACATGACCTGTTAATAAACAGTTTAAATCTGTAGTGTGCAGAAAATGTTAAAACCTCTTCTGACCTTGCAGCGCCCAAATATGTCAGTTAATGTAATCATCAATCACCTATGCTCTTCAGGCAACGGAGAAGTGAATATGGAAATTTAACGTCAGAGTAAGTGTTCCTCAAGAATGGCCTTTCAATTCAACTTTCACTGAGCAGTGTTCTTACGTGATTAATAAAACATTGCAACAAGGCCTTTTTCTTTATTGATAACTTGTAAGAAATTCAGTTAATAAATTATGCTTCTCTGGTTGTCACAAATTGCTACCTGGTTGTCTCTATTCACAACCACACAATATTTTTAAAACTTGTGAAATTTGTTCAGTTGCTGGCCCCCAGGAACATGAAGCAATACTACAAGGATTGAACTACAAGCAGGTTTGTACCTTTAATATATACATATTATTCAAAATTCTGTATGTTTTAGGGAATATTAACACCATACTCTGGTGTTGATGGCTGCACTGCATCATGAAAAGCACTTTAGCAAAGGTTTCTCGTGTGTTATCAATTTAAATGCATTTTTTAAAAAGGAAACAGAATGTGGCAGAGTTTGAAGTGTTATTAACAGCCTATTACAGGTACAGCGTAAGAACTGAACCCATCCAATTACTGATTGTCAGGTTGTGCAGGTATCCTCATAACAAACCAGAACGGATCAATATTTTGTTCCAATACTTTTCATTTTACCTGAAAGGCTGTCACAAAGCTTTCTTCCATTACCAGCAATTAGACTGGGTATGTGCTTACAGTTGTCTGATGGCCAAAGTTTTGGGGTCTTGTTTTTTAACCTACTTTTTCACAACTTTCTTGTTTGATCCCTGTAGATCTTTGTGTACTTTGTTGTATTAGTCAGTCCTCAGTGAAAATAAGTAATTCAAGACCTCACTACTTCATTGTCTAGTTTTAGACTTGATAAGATGGTGATTATTGTAGTGACAAATTTACTCCATCAACACATTGCTGAACCGCTTATCCCATACAGTGTGTAATTTATATTATAAAATATATGAATATCATCTGTTTATTGCTGGAGTTGCACTGTATGGCCAAAAAGTATGTGTCCATCCCTGTTCATTATTGAATTCAGCTGTTTCAGCCACACCAATTGCTAACAGGTGTAAAAAATCAACAACATAGCCATGCAATGTCCATAAACATTGGCGGTAGAGGGGGTCATACTAAGGGCTTTCAACATAGCACTGTTAAAGGATGCCAAAAGTCAGTTCATGAAATTTACGCCCTGCTAGATCTGCCCCGATCAACTATAAGTGCTATTATCGTGAAATGCAAGCATCTAGGAGCAACAACAGCTCAGCCACACAGCAGTAGATAACACAAACTCACAGAGCAGCACTGCTGTAAAAATAGCGTATATGATAGCGCGGGTCCCGTGTGATCTGCTAAATTATTTGCAGGCAGGATTCATTTTGAAGCACTGTGGTCATTGCAGGTAAGCAGCCAACAGGTTGCGGGCTCTTGCGAGCGGGTGTTATGGCTGGCTGAGTGGGGAGGGCTTGGAAAGTTATTGGCTGCTTGTAGAAGCAAACAGGCAGGGTGCTGCAGAGAAAAACAAGCGAGTAATCACAAGCAGCAAAACACATGAAGCTATAGAGCATTCGGTAAATATCTATGCATAAAACTGATTTTTTTCACGACATTTCTTTGGCTTTTTAACCTGTGCCATGGCCTCAATCTCTGTTTTGGCTTTAAATTCATTTCATCTGACTTGTAAACATCTCATAGATTAATTAGCTAACAATATAATGCTGACACAGATAAAAATAATGTTAGTTAGCAAAGCCAAGCTGCTAGGCTGTTGACATGACGTGATGCTCATCGTGTGGTGCCATATGCCAGTTCACATGGCTTTGATTAGCCTAAAATACACAAAATATTTACTTTTATTTTGCAACACTAAAATGTTTTTTTGTGCTGCTGGGTTTGCGGAGATGCAATGGGTCTGGAGGCTCCAGAGTGTCACAGGGTTTGCACGGACCCCTCTTACATCAGTGTAGCGGATTACAGCAAACACAGGCGGGAGTTGACGAGGACCACGCACACAGCCCAAAGTAGGCGTGTGCAGGTGGACGTGGCGTGTGGTTGAAGCGGATGGGTGCAGGCAAAAATGGTGCTAGGTTTTGCGGGCAGGAATAGGCAGGAATCACACTAGATTTTGTGGGTGCAGGCGGATGTGATTAGTGGTTGAATCAGGTGGGTGCACTTATTAATAATCAGGCCTGTGCAGACTTCTGTCGGGAGCTTCACGAAATGGGTTTCCATGGCTGAGCAGCTGCACACAAGTCAAAGATCACTACATGCAATGCCAAGCATTGGCTGGAGTGGAGGAGGTATGTCTAGCAGTCTGACATACTGTTGTGCCAGCTGTTTTTCTTGGTTTCGACTCAGACCATTATTTCCTGTAAAGGTTACTGTTAATGCTACAGCATACAAAGTTATTTTAGACAATTATATGCTTTCAATGTTGTGGCAACAGTTTGGGCCAGGCCCTGTCCTGTTCCAGCATAACTGTGTCCCTGTGCTCAAAGCAAGGTCTATAAAGATGAATTTGATGAGTTTAGTGTGAAGGAACTCCAGTGGCTTGTACAGAGCCCTGACCTCAATCCAATGAAACACATTTTAGGATAAACTGGAATATCATTTGCAAGCGAGGCCTCCTCATCCAGTGCCTGTGCCTGACCTCAGAAATGCTCTTTTGACTGAATGGGCACAAATTCCCAAAGATACACTCCAAAATCTTGTGAAAAAACTTCACAGAAGAGTGAAGACTGTTATAGCTGCAAAGAGGGGGCCAACTCCACGTTATTGCTCATGGTTTTGGAATAGCATATCCAACAAGCTTGTATTGGTGTGATGTAAGTGGGTCCACATACTTTTGGCCATATAGTGTCTGTCCATATATGCTGTACATGCACTCACAGAGTAACATTTAATATTACTATTATAAAAGAATCCATAAACCTACTTAATACAGAAGCTAGTGATCCAAACACTGCAATAGAGTGGAAGTAGGCTTTCAGCATCTTAACACATCTCTCATTGTTAATCTTAGGCAATTTTTCATCAATCAAGTCGATGCTTTCAGAGTCATCTAGCCATATAGCCAATTTATCAGCCGTATTAAACTGTCTGAATGGTGAACTCTCTGAAGTTCAGATAACATAGTAGAGAAAACACTGCTAATGAGCTGTCATACCACAAGATGAACAAGATCTGTCGTTAGCTAGAATCAAGCCAATTTTTGGCGTAGAATTAAACTGATACCAGAATTCCAGAAGATGTGTTGGAATTTTTAGCAGCTCATTTGCATAATCCACAAAAGATCACAAGATCAATGCCATAGTCAGGAGTCACAAATGCCTTCAGAGGAAAAGAAATTATTTACACACTAGGCACCAGGAGACTCAATAATTTATAGCCCCTATTTCGGTCAGGCCTAAAAGACTTGAGGCTTGACTGTGCACTTGACTTTTTTATGACCTCTGCGGTATTGTTGCAAAACATCACAACCAGGAGTGTTGCTGGGATGGTCATTTCACATTGGCACCACTCCTTCGTCATGTAAATGATATACCTGGATTTCCACCTGTCCTTGTTATCATATCCAAGAGGAATTCACGCAAAAAAGCGCTTGAAATTTTAAATATTCATAACACTATGCCTCTCCTTCTACGACTGCAAAGCAAATAGAACACGTGGAGAGATGCACATAGCCTGCAGCGCACATCAGTAATGTAGTGTGTGGTTGTACGTGCGTAGCATTAGTGAGTGTGTTGTCAATGTGTCACTCCGAAACAGTGCTTTCAGTAAGAGTGCTTCCATTGTCTGACAGACTGCATTGTGAAAGCGATACATTTTGCTACCACGATGCTTTTGGAAATGGTAAATGTGGAAGTGCATGTAATTGTCCATCAGTCACCTGAAGTGGATGGAGTCGGTAGAGCCAGTTAGGCAGTGCGCTGCTGATGCAACAAGAGAACACAGCTGGAGCTTTTACTATTGAAAGATGTGTACAATGCTTCCCTGCCTCAGGCTATGTCACATTAGGATATGCAAAGTTCCTCTTAGAAGCTTGACACAGTGATGTGTAAATTCCCCCCCCAAAAAAGTAAAAGTTAAGAGAATAGTTGATATGTGCACGCGCGCATGTGTGTGTGTTTGGGTGGGGGTTGCATTACCATGACAACGTCCTGGGTCCCGTGTTTTCCAGTTTTCTGTGTTGGTTGCCACATTCTTGTTCTGACCAGCTAATGCATCTTTTACCACTCCTGCTGTGCCAAAGCATAGCTTGGAGTATGTGCTATTTGTGTGTGTGTGTGAGACGGCTACCTCACTGTCATTGTGTGATAGTATTGTCCATGATGGCTTAATTATGTATTATTTGTTTGTTGATGTTCATTGGTTCCAAAATTCAGACATCCCCTGAGGACACATTGGAATGTCATTATTGCTGTGTTTTCATTTAATAATAAAAAATGAATGGATGTATTTTGGTTTATATTCAGTTCACTTCACTATATTATATTTAGTTCACTATCATTTGCTTCCAACAGTTACAATGCAAAGCAGGACTAAGACTGTAGTATAATGATATTTAATGATATTTTAGGCTATGTACAATTTAATTTGACATGTAACAAAATATAATATTATTTATTATTTATAATGTATCGTAATTTATTAATATATATGATGTATAATGCATGATAATGAATATTCAATTAACTATAAATGAGTCTATTTTTCCCCCTTTCTTTTTTTTATTTTGTATATTCTAAAGTCTTAATCTAGTCTTGGTCTTGTGTTGGTCTCGTGACTGTTGGTCTTGTCTCAAAGTGTCTCGACCTTGTAGTTTTTCCCACTCTAATAAGTCTACATTCCTGCAATCATTTAGCCCAAAACTTCTAATAGTTGTCCTGATGTTCTTGTTACAAGATCAAGCCTGGCCTCACGGGACTAACATCCACAAGCTTTGAACCCAGCATTAACCTCGCCTTGAAGCCCAGGGGTAACCTAAATCCATGATTGCGATCTAATTAGGTTAACATTGGTCTTGTAAGCACATAATATGCATGTACAAAGCAGGCCTTATGCATAATAAGTTCATGTTTACATATAGTTTGCCAGAGTTTTCTTTTTCAGTGTAGAACAGTTGGTTCTGATTTTGGATAAAGCTTGCATATGCCAAGTGCCCCAACAGCCAAAAAAAAGGTCTTTCAATTATTAAAACTTTGGTTAGTTAGGTATAAAGGAAATGGATCTTTTTGTGAGTCATGGGTGAAATTAAAGTTGTGTCTATATTTATATGAAGAGCCCAATGAACCCTGGCAACTGTCTTATTACAACTGTCCCCTGTGCAATTGCCCCTGCCAACCCCCAAACCCCCCACCCCTCTTTTGTCTTCACTGTTGTGCATTTTTAGAGATAACAGTGCATTAAACAGTGTCAGAAACCACATAAGCAAGTCTATTTGAGATTACTTAACAGTTGAGTGGGGGTTGAGGCAAGTTTGTGATGATTTAGGCATGCAGTTTGCACACTGCTGATCAGTGGGGTATAAGCTTCAATTATTTGTTAGCTACATTTTGTCTAATAGCTACAGTGCGCTGAGAATGCGCAAACGTGGGATACCAAACATGTCCTGGCCAATCAATTACATTTGGAGTGAGAGGAAAATTGTTTAAATTAGATTTTTCTCCAAACTGTTGGCTAAGATATGGGTAAGGCACGCATGCCTCATTGTTTATTCCCAATATCTCACTAATACATAAGCTTTAATAAGACAGAACAGGACAGAACAGACAGAATAAGACAATTATCTTCATAAGCAATAACCCATGTACAACATCACTGAAATTTTGCACAGTTGAAATTTGTTGAAATTTGAAATGCACATTGTCTTGTTTGTGCGCTGATATATTTGCCCTCCCCTGCAGGATAAAATGGCGATGAAGCTTCTGGAACTTAACTCCTCTGACTCTTCTGTGTCCCCTTTGGAGAACCATGAGAATGTTTCACTGGACTCAAGCCTTCATCATCCATTCCCTGGTTCTAATATCACCTATGTGGACTTCTACCTCCATGAACCCTCCGTGTCTGCCATCTTCATCGTGTCCTACCTCCTCATTTTCGTTGTGTGTATGGTGGGCAACGGAGTGGTATGCTTCATTGTGCTCAGGAGCAAAAACATGCGGACTGTCACCAACCTGTTCATCCTCAACCTGGCCATCAGTGACCTGCTGGTTGGCATTTTCTGCATGCCCACCACTCTAGTTGATAACATCATCACAGGTAAGCAAATTTAGGCCAGTTTTACTCAACAGTATTGCTATCACAACAGTGATAGCAGTGGAGACGATAGGAAGAAGTTTTACAGTTACAGTGAACAAGTTTTATACTCAACTTGTATAATTGAAGTTGGTAATTGAGTAGTCTGGCCAGGGCATCAGTTGAGTTGGCTTAGAAGTTAATGATCACTGATCTTGGGACTGAGGAGGGAAATTTAATTCATGACTTTGAAGCGGAATTAGGACTGCTCAGATTTATACTCCATTGAGGAATCGAAATTGTCACTTTTCTTTCTACTGCTTATTCCGCGCCAATTGCTCAGTTCATCAGGGGAGTGTTCTGGGGTATGACCCCGAGTTTATACCCTGAGGAAACGTTCTCAGGAGAACGTATTCTCCTTGGAGAACTTGGAAAAAAAAAGTATTTTTTTTTGGCATTTGATGCCAAACATGGCATAGATCTCTATATATACATCATTCAGCAGAACAGATGGGTTACATAAACCATACAGTCATTGTATAAATAACATATTATATGAAACAGAATGCTATGAGTGTTCAGTCAAATTCTGAGTTCCAAATGCATGAAGAAAAATTGTCTTTGTATCATTCTGGTACTGGACCTGCAGCCAAATTCCTTAGTATGCATGTTGAAGCGTTTTTGGGGTGGTAACTTGAAACCTTTTGGGGGTAAATAAGAACAATTGCAAGGTTTAAATGTTCTTTAAATGCTCTGGTCTACAGCTGTAGACCAAACAGCTATACTTTCATTTCATTTCTTTGCTTATATTTCTTTGTATATACTTGTCAGTTTCAGCATTGCTTTGAAATTAAGCATAGTTTGTTTTTAGGGAAATAAAATGGCTGAATATGTTAGGTGAAATGTCATGTTCTCCCATAAGTATGTGGGAGGTGCATGAAATGCTTGGCCTAATTGCGAGTGCAAGTTTCGCCACTGGAGGTGGATCTGAACTTTTGGGAATGGGATAAAAGCCTTATCTCTCTCTTGATTACTCCCTCTCTCACTCTCTGTCTCTCTTTCTCTCTTTTTCTAACTAACCTTTTCACACTTTCTTTGTTTGACAGTCTTATTTTTTATCTTGCTTCTTCTGTAGTATTTTACTAGTGTTCTCTGTAGATTACATCATTCGCACCAGCACTGAGGCTAACAGCCTCACTGAGTCTCAGAATGTAATCGACCACTGAAACAACTCCCATGGGCTTCTCTTAGTTTCAGGAGCATTTACTTGAAAAAAAAGAAGGAAAAAAACAATGAGCTTCAGTCTTAGCCTCCTCTGTAATCCTGAGGCATACAGAGTGCCAGCAACACACAGCAAACTAAAGGAGTCTGGGGACGCTCTAAGTGGTGTCAGTAATTGGAAAACACTGAGAGAGACAGAAGGAGGATGTGTGTGTGGGGGAGAGAGAGAGAGAGAGAGAGAGAGAGAGAGAGAGACAGAGAAGAAGAAGAAGAAGAAGAAGAAGAGTGAGATATCCACATACATCCACACAAACATCTGAGCTAGTGAGGAAGCACAGTTATGGAACCAACTTTAAAGTGCTTTAAACCCATCCATTAAAGCAACCATTATTATGTTGCAAAAAACAATAGAGCATAAACAAATGGGGTCTGTACAATCAAGGTTGGGAATGTAACAGAGTATAAATATTTGGAATATGTATACAGAATACAGGAATTATTTATTTGTATTCATCCCCATTTTGGTAGTATTAGCATTCAGTTACTTTTTACATTTTTAGAAGAACATTGTTGAAATACAGTATGGTGCAAAAGTCAGAGACCACCCTTGATTCATTTAATTCCAGTAAGAAAGCCATTAAGTACAATTTATTTGTTTGTCAGGAGATGTTTTAAAGAAGATATAAAATATCCATAAGAAAAGGGAATTTTCTCAAGTCAAAAAATTAAAAAAGATAAAAGAAAACTCCAAACCACTGTGCAAGACCTGGCAGACTACCAAAACTGTCACCATCAGACAAACAGTACTTAAAGCTTTCATCCTATTTCATCTTATTAAAATCCACAGGTTGGAATGTATTATAAATGTATTATATATTGCTTCTGCAATATAAATGCTTGTGGTTTGATGTTTTTCTGCAAGATTCATCGCTTCTGGGGGCCCCCTCTAGTGTAGTACAACTGCCTGTGTTTCTTCTCCATAACTCTCACGTCTAATGCATTAATGCCAGTAATCCCTTTAAGAAGGTGTCACATACCATAATGCGGTTATTTTGAACAACAATCAAAGATAAGGTTCCAAGCGAGTTGAGCCAATGCCTAAAGGTGATGTGGAAAAAATGCAGACTACTGATTGGTCAGAAAGAATTGTCACTATTACCCAAAACACATATGCTAATGTTAGCTACCAGGTTAACATATCCTCTTGCAATGTCTTTGAGCAACCAGAATTGTCTCATTGGCTCTCCTGATTTTTTCAGCAGTCTTTTGTCTTGCTGCCATCAGCCTGTTTTGAACAAAACTTGTCTCCTTCACATCATGGCAGTGTCATGTGGTGTCACTATGACGACTAGCTACTATAGCTCCAGTGGAAAATGAAGTAGCTGGCGCCAAAAGCGAGTAGAGTCAAGTTGAGTCGAGCGGGTATCATAAAAAATGTGAGTGCCACCAAAGATTTCTAAAATCACCAGTGTATGTCTGGCTTTAGAGGACAATCACCCACAGCTCAACCAGCCAAAAAGACTCCAGCAACACAAAATGTGAGGCCCTCAGATGCATAAGCCTTGGATGTGATTCCTGCTGTCACTGTGATACAGAGACTGTTGTTGAAAGAGACAGGTGAGAAACAGGGATAAAAACTATGAAATATGTGTTATAGATGTACAGTGCTTTTCTGATGTGGAACAAAACCCACTCTTCTCCACTGCAGCGCTAATCGATTCAGGGTAACTAATTTAACATAGCTGGCTTATGCACATCATTCACAATCAGCTATATTTGAATAATTTAGCTGTTAAGTTACATTGCACTTTTCTAAGTAGGTTACTTAGCATGGTATTGTAATCTGTATCTGCGAGTACTATAAAACAAGTACTCATACTTCATCTCCCAAAAAAAAGGTACTGATGCATCCTGACTAGAAATGCTACAGCTTTTGGCTGCTTTTCAAAAAAACTTTAACACTATGCTTGATTTTATCTGTCTCTCTTAACACAAGAGTGTTTTTAATACATAGTATTGAAGTACGAAGTTTAATGTATGTTTTTTTGGCCCCTGTTCCTCAAGAGGTCTGTGCCTGCAGCCATCACTACTTTTTCAATGCATTCTTCCCAATTCCGTATTTTATCTACTGTATGAAAAAATGACTACAGTTTCTCTGTTATTAATGTACCTCTATCTTTCTCATTCTGCTCTGACAGGTTGGCCATTTGGAAGTTTGGTGTGCAAGTTGAGTGGAATGGTACAAGGAATATCAGTGTCTGCTTCAGTATTTACTTTGGTCGCCATTGCTGTGGATAGGTAAGGAAATGTGGGCATGCATTTGTGTGTGTGTGTGTGCAAGTTTCTTGATTAATTATCCATAGCACCCATCTTCTATGCATAGCTCCCAACTTCTCAAAACTCCTCATTGACCTTTGGTTTACAGAAACACTGTAAAAACACTATAGAACATTTTAGTGTCAATATATTGACAGCAGTTTCTCTAATAATTTACTGTTTTATTACTACTGTTTAGTATTTTAGTACGCATACTGCATTCTAAAATTGCTAATTCCCAGTGGCGAGCCTTGACTATTAGAACTAGGCCTGGGCAAAAAATGTCAAAACTCCATCAAAACAATCAGAAATAAACACCTCAATGATAATACTAACTTCTGTTGTTAGCACTAAGCTAACGGCAATTTGCATGAACATTTTCTAAAGAGGCTGAAGTTAGCTTCTTATTTGAATTTCCTGTTCCACCTTAAATGCTGCAGAAGTTACACGGTGCCTAAGTGTGGCAGAAGTAACTTCTGTACCATTTAAGGTCGAACAGAAAATTGAAAAAAGGTGGTTTGAGATTAAACACAGACATGTGGAGTTTCTCAAAGATGTTACATGTTTTAGTTGAAGCTTGTGATGGACATATTTCCGTATGGTTTACTTTGTATCAGGTTCACCGTGATTTTTTTCAGTAGTGAGCCCTGGAATAGAGTTGCCACTATTTTCCATTTTTCCATTTTCCATTTTTACAGTTTTTCACTGATTAGGCTGCTGCTCGTATTCAGTCAGTGGTGTATCAAGGACTTTGCGAAGGCCTAGAGTGATATATTGTCTCGCAAAAATGGTCCTGTCTGTTGAAAATCAAAACATGATTAGTAGATTCCTCTCTTATGCTGAGGTTAATCTAACACGAAGGGACATCAGTTCAGATCTAGAAGTTGTAACCAGCAGAAGAGTTCACTTAGCTATATCTACCTAGATACTATAGAGAAAAAACCCTGATTGGCCAATTTCTGGCTCTGCATCTCAAGAATTTAACCCTTTTATTTCTATCCTAAACTTAACACTGAAACAAGAGTAGTACTGTAATAAATGCAGAGTTTAAATAAATGTATTACTCTAATGTATCTAGCTATCTTCTGGTAGCAAATGCTTAAATGTTCATGCATACTGTTGCATAGATCAGACAATAACCATGCTGTTTTTTAGCATAATACTGTTTATCAGTCCCACCATGCTGAACATCACATTTCAGTAGTTACATGCACTTACGCTAGTCATTAAGACTACAAATGAACAAAAACTGATGTGAAATGAACTGTAGATAAAAAAAAAAACGCATGTTTGTTCTTTTTTGCCTTTTTACTTCTGTGTCCCTTTCTCCTCTGTTCTCTCAGGTTCCGCTGCATTGTCTATCCCTTCAAGCAGAAGCTCACCATCTCCACTTCCACGCTTATCATCATTATCATCTGGGTTTTGGCCATCTCCATCATGTGTCCATCTGGTGTCATGCTCCAGGTCACCAAAGAGAGCCGGGTCTCCATCCTGCTGGGTGATGGCAATGCCACTCGCCCCTTCTACTGGTGTCGTGAGAACTGGCCCAACCAGGAGATGCGAAAGATCTACACCACTGTCCTCTTTGCCAACATCTATCTGGCCCCGCTGACCCTCATTGTCATCATGTATGCTCGCATCGGGATTACGCTCTTCAAGACGGCTGTTCCCGCTTGTGCAAATCAAGCTGGGGGTTCTGGGTCCGGTGCTGGATCTGGCTCTGGAAAAGCAGGTGGCTACGAGGGCAGAGCTCATACTGTGTCCCGGAAAAAGAAACGTGTGATTAAGATGTTACTGGTTGTGGCCCTGCTTTTCATCCTGTCCTGGCTGCCTCTGTGGACACTAATGATGCTGAGTGATTACGCTAGCCTGAGTGAGCACCAACATCGGGTCATTAACATCTACGTATACCCTTTGGCCCACTGGCTGGCATTCTGCAATAGCAGCGTCAACCCAATCATCTATGGGTTTTTCAATGAGAACTTCCGCCGAGGGTTCCAAGCCGCTTTCAAGCTGCAGTTTTGTTCAGCCAGGCAGGGCAAAAGGAAGACCTACTCGCACCGGGTTCAGCTAAATGCAGTTCTGCCTACAAACTTGCACTTGACGCAGGAGTCTGAGGTTGGACCTGGGGTTTGTAAGCCAGGGCTGGGTCTGGACCAGGGAATCGGAATAGTGGGAAATGGGAAAAGTCTCGGTGAGTCCAGCCAATCTTCAGGGAAGGAGAATCTGAAAGAACAGGATCTGATCATGGAGGATCTAGAAAAGGTCTGTATTCTGTATGCAATTTTGCTTCAGACTCTTGCAGGCTGGCTTTACATGACATTTTCATGCAACTTTAGTTTCACTTGTGTTGCATAATGTAAAGGTAGGTAAAGGTCGTACTTGGACACGGACTCATTCCCAAGCAACTGAAAACTAAATAATTTTGCCTGTTCGAGTTCCATTTCATTATACTGAAAGCAGTTAAAGACTAGTTGTGTCTTGGTCTTGACTCACTCTTGCTTTCATTTGGATTCAGTCTCAACTTGGTCTTGGCCCCCATTAGACATGTTTGTGACTTGTTTTCAGCAAGTCATAGTATTGGACTTGTCGTAGACTCAAGACAGGTGTGACTACAGCCCTAGGTAAAGCCTCCTGTAAGTCTATTGAAACTCATTGAAACTCATCTGCAACGGGTCAAAATGGAATCAAAACGCAGAGAATGGGGAGAATAGTCTGATTAATGGTTGGAATAATACTGCTTATTTGCTGATATTTACTAAGCCTAGTTAGATTAGTTAACTAGCCAGAACATTTTTTTCTCCCACTGAACAAAAAAAACATACAATTGTAGGCTGATTATCTTATATCGCCACAACATGTGAAGATCTGTTCTGAGTTTTTTTTCCTACTCTAACGCACCCATTTCATCTGAAATGCTTTAAGTTACTGTCAAGTTGCATGGAAATTATGTTTCATGCAGCTTGCAATGTGCAACTACTTGTGTGAAAATTTCACTATGTAAAGCCAGCCATGAAACTGAAAGCCACAGTAATGGAAAGCATCAAGACAGCATCTGTCCATGACAGCTTAGGAAGATGCAATGACATAACATTGACAAAGAAAATGGAATAACGAAGCATCCAGATGCTACCCTTTTAAGAGTTAATAAACTGATGTATGCTATAACATGAAAACACCAGATGGTAAGATGTATAGAATCGGAATTTAGCATGTTAGTTGACTGATAATACAAGTTATGCTGACAGCATATAGTGGGTATGAGCTACATTATGGACATTATGGATGTTTAGTAAATGTCGTGTAATATTAATCCAATGACTAGACTATCATGCTGCAGCAAACATAGAAAGAAAATGACATCAACTAGAAAAATACCTTGCTCCTCTCTGAGATTTGTGCTGTAAAGCATACTGTTATGTGTTGATATACAAAACTGTGTAAAAGTCAGAGATTTAATTCATTTCTAGTCAAAATTGCCATTAAATACATTATGCATTTTTCAGTGTCAGTGTTTTCTGTCAGAAAACAGAAAACATAAATTTAACAGAAAAAGATTTTTTTTCAGTATTTAGTGTGAACCCTTTGCCTTTAGAGCAGCTTTCTTTTCAGGAGGCTTACTTTCCGTTTGCATTTGCAGTTTCTGCTTCTCACAATTCAAATAATCCCACTTGCAAATTTAGACTAATCAGTGCACAAAACCTTGCTTCACATTTCAGATGTCCAGTTCTGGTGTTCTAGTGCAATTTTTTTTTCTTTCCTTTTTTTGTCCATTCCCTTTTTTTCAGTAATGGCACAATCGTTTCAGACCTATAGCATTGTCTTCTCACAGTTGAAGCATGGACAGGAACAGGATTTTTTCAGATCTGAAGAGTGGAGCTTGATTTTTTTTTTCCCTGGCTCTCAAAGATGAAAGCTTTGAGTACTGTTTATCTGATGGTGACAGTTTTGGTGATCTGCCAGTTCTTGCACAGTTGTTATTGCACAGTCCCATTTCCTCTGCATCTTTTAATAATTTTTAAAACCTTTCAAAACTACTGTTTTTTCACTTATTTTCGTTTGACTTTCACCTTCATGTGCAACTGCAATATGTCTAATCTCTTTAGAAAAAAGCTCCTGTAAAATCAATAACTTGTACTTAATGAAAATGAAATAAATCAATCTTTGACTTTTGATCATTACTGTATATAGATGCTATGCATACATTCATAAATACAAACCCTCTCATTGGGAAAATTAAGCAGTGGACGGAAAACATTAAAATGTTTTCTTGCTCACATTTTAGATTACACATGTGGATTAGCCAGAGCTTGCTACAGTGACTTGTGGATACATGAGGAAATGCAATGACTTAACAATTTTCTTCTGTTTGCAGGTCATGTATGACCTTTAAGATGACATCTTTTTTGACATTAAAAGGATTTTTTTCTTCAAATTATCAGTGATTTCAAAAAACCTGGTAAACATTGGAGTTGAACTGTACCATCTGATGGATTTCTCAAATCGTGGCCTTTTTTATTTTTTTGCTGATTGAATTGCAGTATGAGATCACAGGACCTGAAGCAGTCATGTCAGAGAAAGAATGGAAAACAACAGCTCTGCAACTGTGAACGACAAATGACAAGAATCCTCTTTATGCGGATTGACGCTAGATTGGAAAAGACAAGAATGGCAGTGCACCTCACTGCTTGGCCGAGCATGCCTTGTGTCATGACCATGAACTCCTGCCTCTTCTGACTTGAGAAGACCAGCTCAAGGGGCATATAAAATACCAAGTAAATGTAGAGGCTACTAATACGTAGGGACATGTTTGTGGGCGTCATGAATGAACTTGCCTGAATGGAGAGGCTAGAAATCTTTCGTTGTAATTGGTGGAAAAAACATGGAAGTTACATATATAGACTTTTTGCTGCAGGCTTATTCAAATGAATCTAATTTAGGTTTGAGACATTTCAATATTCTTGTAGTGGAGTAGTGCAGCTCAGAGTGGACTGCCTTTCCTAATGGTGAAAATATATTTAATAATGAGAAGGTCCTGGCACTGTTTTCTAAGAACACTGTCTGTCGCAGGCAGTGAAATTTTGTGTGCTCCCAAAAGCTGAATGAGTCACAAAAAAACTCCAAAAGGGAAAGCTGTCACAACTGTCACTGACCATTTCCTCTGATGATTATGGATGGTGTACACTTTACTCTCTCTCCAGAAATTCTCCTGGTTATTTTGTTCATAAAAAACTCTCTCTCACACAGACTGAACTCTTTTAGCTTTGCTTATACTGAGAAGATGAAATTTACATGTGTTTTCACACATGGTCTGTTTACTCACAATATTGTGCTGCTAAAATAACCTGTGTGATGTCTTTTAAAAGATGTAAAGAGATTTATTATCAATATGAAATAGTGATGTGAAATCCGGGCCTTTAAATAGGATTCCATTATTTCTTAATATTTTGGCATAATTCAATCATTAGAAGTAAATAAAGTTATTCAGAATGATTTAATGTTTAATGCTCCCTTCTAGAGAAAGCTATATTTGTGTTGTAGACATAGTGACCCCTGTTTACTATAACCATGATTGTAAAGAAAATCAGAGTCAATATGTTTCCTTAGAATGCACCATTTCACATCAAACTGCTTTGAATTACATTATTTACATCTCAGAGACTGAATTATGCAGATTTTTTTGAAAATGTGCCCTTTAACCTGGCTTCTGTACTTTCTACATTCAGTAATAGATTTCAACAGATCAGGTGATGTTAGGAATGGTCCTCCAACATCAAGCGTTCAGTTTCTGACACTCTGACAACATCTACAAATGACAAATGTGTGTTTGACTTTTGTGATATAGAAGTGAAATTTGTGAAGTGAAAATGTTGCACTCTGGGAACAGAACAGTGAACAGTGGCGACCTTGATAAATTTGATATGAGACTAAAAGAAGGGAGAATTATGTTAGTCTCGAAGATTTAATTACTTTTTCAGTTCTGGAAAAACATTTTCTAAAGCTGAAAGTGAAAAACATTATCTGGTGTATTTTTGATGTATGCTATAATGGAAACGCATTCATGTCTTTTGTCACCTGGTGGTCAATTTACATGCAGCAATCACTATACCTTGATTGGTGTTCATTATACGGAGAAAGGCTCTAAAAACGAAAGGGGGGAAGAATCCTGAAGCTGTCTAATGACACTTTAATTAGTCGCTTCTTGTAATAATTACATGTGTGCAAGATAAGTGGGAAGCGATAGTTTGAAGAGGCATATTTTTATATATATATCTTCCTCATGGAGTGAAATCTGTGATCATTATGATGGACAGTAGCTGCGTGCCTGAAATGACAATGTATCGACTGCATTGTAACCTACAACATAATGTTCATTGGATGGTGGCTATTGTTGGCTCACATAACTGTAAGCTTATGGACGAATTAAACATGGATGGCTCAGTATGACATATTTGGATGGCCACAATGAGACCTCCTCAACTCCTTAAACAGAAGGCCAATTTGGCCTACCGCACACAGCTACACAGGCAAAGAGGAAGGCAAACACCACAGAAGTAGTACATGACCTGAAGAGAGTCATTAGCATTAGCATCTATTAGGGCTGGCCTGAATCATTTACATACTATTTTAATATGTTTGCCTTCTTGCTATACACTGAAAGAAAAATAGCCAACCCACTCTCTCAAATTCTCCTTCAATTCAGTTCACCTTATTCACTTGGTTATGGCTATTTTGCTTCTTATGTCCCACACGGTTGAGAAGAGGGTAATAGTCAGTTAGCTGCCCATTTGCCCATATTTTTTTTTGACGCTTTTAAAACTTAGATGGGAGACATGTGTCAAACAGAAATGTAGTCTATGTGGTACGCAGGTATACGCCCCTTATCCACTTAGAAACCACAAAGATTTCTGTACATCCACTTAAATCCACAGTTCTATGTATTTTCCTTTTGCTATCACTGTATGTGAAATTTTGACCCGAGAAGAAAAGCACTGAATATATTAATGGGTAATTGGCATTTATACAGCTAGCTAGGTTTTTTAGTTTTGGTATGTGCTAGCTAGGCTGGTCTTGCTAACAGCTATTCCCACTATTCCCACTATTCTAAACCCACTACTTCAGACTAGACTTCTTCATGGACTACAGCACTGATGTTAATTCCCAAGGTTTTTTTTACTCCAGTAGTTAATGACTGACTAATTATCCTTTTCCCACCCTGTGTCTGCCACAGTAAGCAAAATGGCTGCCGTGTGGACCAAAAGAATTGCTGTCTTTTGCCCAAACACATAAGCCGTCAATGTATTTATCAAATACATTTGAAAATATATGAAAATGAATTTGTATTCCAGTATCTTAATTTTAAGTATTAGCAAATGATCCTTAAACAAAGCAAAAGTGTTGTTGTTATTGATACACTGTGAAAATGCAGTTATGGTTTGACATCTTGTTTATTTAAAATACATTTTGTGTGAGTGTCTTACCACATATGTACAATGGTTAATGCAAAGTATAATGCAAAACACAGACATCAGCCCCACTCATTCAGTTCATGTATGTTTCGTTATATCTGAAACCTTGGTTTAAAATGCATACAATTGAAAAAAAATTGAATAGCAAATACAAATAAATGCATTTTAAAAGTATGTTTAAGAAATATATTTTTGGCCATTTTCATACATTGCAAAAATTTGGAATATATATTTTTTCCATATGGGTACTTTGTAATGAAATGTAACATTTATTTCAATGTTTTTAAACATTAGAATAAAGCATATCATATTGACTATATTAGTAAGCCATTAGTCTGCTCAGACCGCCTCAGATGTGCGTAAGTGAGTGAGTGTGAAGAGAGTCTTCAAATACCAGTCATGGCAAGGCCTACCTCCCCTGCAGCCATTACTGAGACATGCCCATAGGCGACTTTGGGTCTGTAAGTCACTGTAGTGTAGGTCATGGTCACAAGGCTATGTGACAATTAAACCTTTCGTCACAGCTGATGTAAACCTATATGAACATTTATAAAGGCCTTTTCCAATATGCAGCAGTTGACATGAAGGCTGTTTTTGTCAATTTCAATCAGATGACACCAGTGGTGGATGAAGTACACAAATCATGTACTTGAGTTAAAGTAGAGATACACAAGATAAAATATTACTCCAGTAAAAGTAGAAGTTCCTCCCTTTAGAAATCCACTTGAGTAAAAGTACAAAAGTATTTGCCTTCAAATGTACTTTAGTATCGAAAGTAAAAGTACTAAAAGATTAATTATGACCTCAATGTCCTATTATCATTTTTGTAACAACACTCATCATGCTTCATTAACTCATTTTAGGTGAAAATACTCTAGTGTCACTCTTGGTAAACCAATATTTTAATAGAATGTCATTAATTAGTCTGACACTGATGTCTATTAAAATTATCATAAGCTCAAAACACTGAAGGCAAACAATTTCCATTAGATAGAACCAAGTGGCTCTGAAATAACCTTTTGCAAACAAGCAAAGTTCCGGTTTAAGATTTATTCGCAACTTAGTTACAAGTTTAATAAAGACTTGCTTTAAACACAGGTTCACAAATGTGTTTTCCTTTACTATATTGCATCTGTAGGTCTGTTCTTAAACATAAACTAGCCAAAATAAATTTACTATAAAATGAAATAGTGTTTGTATAAATTCAGAAAAAAGAAACATGCCAGTCACAACTGCATATTTGTACATATTTCTATATTGTGGTCTATTTACACAAAGTTTGGTTAGTTCCATCATTAATGTTGGAGTAGGCACTCACAAAATTTTACGCTGCTGCACTGACGTTGAACCATACGACGGCGTTTTAAGGCCAAGGTTAATAAAAATAAAAATAGTGAACTTCAAGAATAAAGTTGTAATATTTTGTGAAAAAAAGTCGTAGAATTACGACATTAAAGTGGCATTAATACCAGGAAAGGCCGCAACATTGTGGCCAAAGGTTTTGCAAAGGGAAGGCAGCACCTCCTTGTGTTAAATGAGGGGCGTTGAGGAGTTGGTGGAGTTACACTTTCATATCGATTTCACCCATAAAGAAATACTCAATCTCCCTGTCTCTCCTGCCACATCAGCACCAGCCTGTTATTAGTATAAGAAACGGCTGAGCAGAAAACTGTTTATTTAGAATAAACAGCCAGACGGACTCGGAGGAAACTGTCTGTCTTTTTTTTTGAAGGAGAATCGCAGGCAGGGTTGGCCACACAGCTGTAGGTGGCTACATCTCCGCACCATTCAAAGAGGACATGAAGTTTCACAGACAGTGGGAATGAGTGGGAGTGAGTGGGACTCCGGCGCCAGCAACCGAGACCCCAACGTGTTATGGCAGCCCCCCTACAGTTAGCCCACTTTATCCTCCAAATATTATGACTTTTTTTCTCAAAATATTACTTTATTCTCTAAATATTACGACTTTATTCTTGAAATATTAAAACTTTATTCTCAAAATATTACGACTTTATTCTCAAAATAGTACAACTTTATTCTCAAAGTCTACTATTTTTATTTTTATGAACAGTGGCCCTAAAACGCTGTCAAAGAACCATATGCTTGCACTGGGATGAAATGATATAGCATGATGACAGCTGCCTTTGTTGCTTTGTGTATTTTTGTATGTCAAACACATATTGGTGATTATGTTACACAACCTGACAAGTGAGCAAAATCAAACAACAGTGAGTACTTTAAAAGATGCTTTTTGAAAATCTACAGTATTGTAGTTATATTGTGAAGTAACCCTTATTAATGCACTGTTAGGACAGAGTTATGTATATTTTCTCTGCTCCTAAGCAAAGTGAGTGTTATATTTCTGTTCATATGATTTTAAACAGCCCTATAGCAGTGCAATGACGCTATAAGGAACGAGTTATGAGTATTTTCTCTGGTCCTTAAGTAAAGTGACATATTTATTCTTACAAGATCTTAATGAATCACTATGGCAACACCATGACATCGTACTGACAAAGTTATGTTTTCTCTGATCCAGAAGTAAAAATTCCTAAACGGAATTTCATTTTGCTGTTTACAAGATGTTATGGAGACCAATGATAATGCCAGTACATAACGCTGACATACGTAATGCATATTGTATTTGGCTCTTAAGTAAATGAGCGGTTGTTGTCAGGATTTAAATGTCCAGTATAGTATTTTAAGAATTGCATGTGAAATGGACACTATTAGTAACAGAAGACGAGCTGTGAAATGGACACAGGGCCACCAAAAACTGAATGACACAGCACTAAAATAACTGCTATAACATGTTATGTCATTTCACCTCAGAAAGCATTATGACACAACTTAATGTCAACTTGTATCATGTCAACTTGACACTGAAGTTGACTAAAGCAGCCTTTATGACATTGTCGCTTAGTGGAATAAGCTCAAAATAAATGTTTGTGTAGGTTTATATCAGCTGTTATGAAAGGTTTATGTATTTGTGTAGCCTTATTAACTTGACCTACAGTAAAATGTTACCCTACTTTGTTTCTAACCATCATTCTTTAATGAATAGAACAGTCAGTGCATAAAGAACTTGTGCATTCAATCTCAGCTCAACCCATACACCTCTGGGATAAACACCGGACTTCTTCTCAGTTGTGATATCTCAATCTTTGATGTTGTTCCTAACTCATTTTGGACTCTCTGTGTTCTCCAGCTGCATAGCAGTTAATGTTTTAAATATTTATGTGCTTCTATACATGGAGAAAAGGGCTCCACTCTGATGCATACAGCTTGAGTATGTTCAGATTTCAAAATGCAGTGAAGTGAAACCAGTTCTTTCTTTTTTTATTTTAAATGGCTTAGTTGAGGATTTGGCTGGTTGAGCTGGTCCAGAGCCAGCCTCGCAAGCCTGTCTTAAGAGCACATCAAAGGGCCTTTGAAAATCTTCAACCTTACGGAATCCTCATGCTAATCAACATGATCCTTTACTCTTTCTAAAGAACCTTCTCACCACATTGTCTTGACCGTTCAGTTCAAGCTGAGGTACTTCTGTATATAGTTGTCTTCAAAATTTCAACCACCCTGAGTCAAATTACATGATTATTAAGTGAAAATAAGTTAGCACATCCTCTACATGGAAAAAATTTGCCATTTTTCTGTGATTTCTGCACAATTTCTATTTATTTTATATGTTGAGTTTAACATATCAGGGGGAAAAAATAAAACATACAATGTAAAATGTGCGCTAACTTTTGCACAGGCCACATTTAATGTCCCAACAAGGTAAATTCAGCAAATAAACAGTAATTGTGCATTAAAATGTGCAGAAGTGTGTTTGGCAACCAAAATTTGCACACGACTGCGCCTTGTAGACCTTGGCATTCAACAACATTAGTTCAATATTGTGACTCTGAACTTTTAGACATCTAAAGAAATTGTTGTATTGCTATGCTATGTAAATGTAATTACACAATGTAATTACAAAGTTATTGAATTATTATATTTTAACACTATTTACATTCTGTTTTTAGAGGTTAAGGCCTACACCATTGACTTTCCAACAAGATTATACGCACACCAGTAACTTTTCATCAAATTCAAATCAGAATAAAATATGTGAACTGAAGTATAAGCTGAATAAAGTATAATAAAGTGAAAGTTCTGCACTTTTGCCAGAATTTCTCTCTTCAGTGAGCTACAAATGAAAAATAAATGTCCAGTGAGATACGAAACAGCCTTGGGGAATAGTACAATTAAAGAATGACAACAATTACAAGCCTCTTGAACCTGCCGCTCATAGTACATTAGATTTGTTTGTAGAAACCTTTTTTTCTGTAAATAGTGGTTGTCAGTTCTGTTGTGATAATAAACTTTTGTGTTCGGATATCACGATGTCTTTATGATAAGATTTACATACGTTTATTGGAATGCTGTCTGTCGAATTGTAATTGATGTGAAATGTTGAAGCAATGGAGATGCATGGATAACTGAAAAATCTTGTGTATTATATCAAATATTATTCTGCCAAGACTGTTCGGTGCAGCGGGTTTCACTACCTACTGAAGGAGTCTGGAATGTATCTCCAGGTTAGCTGTGTTACAATAATGTAAGAGTGTTGATGACTGTGTTTTGTGTTCTTGTAGTGCTAGATTAGCACAGTTATATTCCATGTAAGCAAAAAGTTTTACGTGTAATTACTGCTTGAATATGTCTGCTAAAAATACTGAAGAATTCCAGACTGTTTGGGTAGGTAGTGCAGAACATTAGCACCTAAAAGGATATATGCTCTCGAAAAACAGATGTTTAATGATATTTAATTCCAAAACATTGTGTGTTACAGTCACCTGTTACATAACAATTTGGTATCCAGAGTAAAGCAAGAATCTGTTAAAACTGTTACTGTCCAAGTGTATGTAAATGCTTTGAATTGTATTTAATTATAACTGACATTGTAACATAAAATGAATAAAAATGAATATTGTGTTGAACATCTACTTCAGTTATTGTCAAACATACATTTTCTTCTACACTGAAAAGTGATTACTTAAATTAATTTGGTTCCAATCTCTACATCAGCCATTCCCAACTCGGTCCTCAGGGCTCCCCAGATGGTCTCTGAGGGGCAGGTAGGAAATCACCGGTCTGCATCATTTCCAAAATAATAAACCTATTACATCAAGCCAGTTATTCCAAAGGAAAGCAAAATCAGGTTTGAATTTAGTAAATTCAATGCAACACTCTTTCTTTTAGTACAGCTGGCCTCTCTAACTAGCAGCTACTTAATAAGTGATAGCTATTTATTATCATCTAGTCATAACTAGTCAAAATTATGTAATAGTAAATCAATAAAATATGGACCATTTGAAAAGCTAAGCAGCTAGAGAATTTGTTGTTTCCTAATGTTTCCTAATTTTCTATATTACCACCTGTGCTACTCTTTCAACATGTTCTCTCATTGGATACAACTGTATAGTGCTGAATATTGCAACAGACTGGAAAGAGCTAGTCGGTTAGTGAGTGTATGACACCAGTTACAGTTTCAAGGTCCATGGCCAGCTATAGTCTATGACAGTGGCGTAGGCAGAAATGACTCATTGGGAAGGCATGCGAAAAAGTGAGTAGACCAAATTGGTAGACACAAGACCCAGAAAAGACGACAAGACTGAGATAAAATCAAAATAAAAAACAACAAAGCAAACTTAAAACCTTAAACCTAATAATTGTAGGTAAAAGATTCTGCCATGGTGGGCAAGAAATAATTGCCAATTGTATATTGTTAATTTTTGTCCTACCTTTGATGCATTGAAGTAGCGTTAGATATTTGCGTTAACATTTTCACAATGCCCATTTCAGCCATTGTAGGAAAAGAGTACTGTAATTACCAGATTCACAGAAAACTGAGGAAAACAGTAGAAGATAACATATTCCATAGGATGAAATCTTTTAACTAAAGCTGGTTCTACAGATTCAGACACTAGCATGCTGATAATGGTGGACAGTAACGGTTGCTGTGCAGTGATTGGAGGGCAAAGAAAAGAAGGTGAAGCGTGGTGGAAAGCGTAATAGTTTGATTGGTCATAATTTAGTGATATGCTCTGAATTACGCAGGGCCCCTAGGCTAGGCTACACATAAGAGCTAAAAGTAATCTCAACAGATGGTGGGTGGTAGGTAAGCATACTCATTTATGTGAAACTCCTTTGTCATGTGCTTGCTGTACATGGGCAAATCAGATATCGCCTCACATTACCGCCAACACATCAGAGGATCACTTTGAGTCTGACATAGTATTTAACTTAACTGCCCAGTCTTGAATGCCTTACTCCTGTACCTTAAGAACAACTGCTTTTTATGTAGTTAATAAATGATAAGCCTTCCCTTATGAAAGAAAAATTGTATACTAAGCACAACATATACTTAACATATATTTACGTAATGTTGAAATACTATGTTCACATACTATGTTTCTGTTCTAAATCAGAATAACTTATGCTGCAATCAAGTTAACTTAAACAATTGTTAAGACACAAATTCCACTATACATAAATCATGTTTTAAATGTATACCCTTGGGCAGGCCCAGTTCATAAAGTAATAAGCCCCAGGGCATAAATATTTGAATAAGGACAGCAGTAAAGTCATCCTACATATTCTAAACAAAACCATAACAAGATTATACATGCATTAGCAGAATACTAGTTAAAATAAACCCAATAACCAGTGCAACTGCATGCATCTGCTCATCACAGTGAAGACAGCATCAATTATAATCAGACAGCAGAGAGATGTACATATGAAAAGCAAAGAAAACACCAACAACTTAAAAACTGAAAACATCAAACATCCTCAACTAAAGCATACTGACATGGCGGGCATGGAAAATGTTTTTTTTTCCAATTATATCTTACTTCTGAAGTAGACAGTTCACAGATCACTGCTGACAATTTGTCAACTTTTCTTGAATTCGGGGTGGCATTTTTATTTGTGTTTGCATTTGAAACTGCTCATCCTCTATTCTATTGGAATTTCATGTCATGTTCTACAGATGCTGTAAGGAAATAATTTATTGCCTAATATAATATAATAAAAACCAGAACAGTAAGATTTGTTCGGGTATGTTCAGACTTGCCAAAAGCATTATGAGAGCATTGGTAATATAACTGTGTGCATTAACCTCTGTTTGCCATAAACTGAGTGTGATGTGCATTCTGGGAGTGAGGATATAAAACCAAGATGAAAGGAAGCAAATAGCATCTTAAGTAGTCCCTTGACACTGCGCAGTAACAAGCTAGAGAAGAAAACAACACTTTAGCTCTCAGGAAAATGACAGCTAAGGCAAGCTCTCTCTGGAGCGAATCTTAAAAGAACAACCAATCATGCATTATTAGATTTAGAAAATCCTCAGTCAAAAGAGATTTAGAGAAGATTTTCTCTCTATTAAAAGATAACATTAGTCAGGGGATTAAAAAAAGGAGTGCTAAAGTACATCGAATTGCTCAGTCTCATGTCAAATGTCAACGGCAAGGTAGAGGTAGTGTAATGGGAGGTAGTGTAGAGCAAAATCAACTTTGTGTCAGAACTTAGGTACCCAATGCTACCATTATCTGTATCAACAAAATTACAAATTCCAATAAATTATAGCAGTGGTACTTTGCTGTACACAACTACAAATGACATTTACAACAGGCATAAACTCACTGAAACAAAACAGCCCTGCTGCAACCGGGGCACTACAACCAGGGTCTGCTACCCAGAGAGCCATGCAACATTAACAAAACTCATTAGAGCATAAAAAACTCTACAGATAACTTCAGCACTACCCTCAACAAGAAACCTACCGATTCACTGACTCCACCTATTATAACCAGAGTTTTCAGGTTGAATTTCAAGGGGCGTGGTCAAACCAGAAAGTATATTTGGCCAAACCAATAAACCAAACCAATAAAACTGATTTATTGTAGGAATGTTGTTCTTTGCCAGCTGTATGCACTACTTCTGGTTGAAAACAAACATTAGCGGTAACAATTAGCAGTTACATTTAAAGGTAAGAGAAAGTAGCAGCTATGTGTGAGGCACGTTGGAGCAGTTTCAAATCAAAGCATATTTACAACCCTATAACATGGTTGTTTCACATAAGTAGTCCTATAAAAATAAAGCAGTAAAACCAAGTGTATACTACTATACATGTGTCAAACGAATGTCCAGCCCAAAGTTGCTTATCAATTGCGTACTGGAAGCTGGAACTATCATCTTCTCCCACAACAGCATTTTCAAACTAGCCCAGTTTGGCTAGAAAACGACAAACCTGGCAATCAAGATGACAGGTGCAAATGCTGTACCAAGCACTCCACAGCATAACCAGTGTCAAGTGAAAGTGCACAATTCTGCATGAGTACCTCTTCAATGTGTACATGCTCTGCCCTGATCATAAATTGTTTGTTTGAAATGAAGAACTCACCCAATGTGTAAATCTCACACATAGATAGGATGAAAATATTGATAACAGACATCTTCAGTCATATATAAATCCAAAGGGGATGAAAACAAGGTTGACCGTCATTTTTCAAAATTGGTGATTTTTGTCTTTTTTTTTTTTGACGAAGGGGATGGCATCCCCTTGCATCCCCCCATACATTGAACCCTGCTTTTAATTACACTTTATAGATAATGATTGCACTAACCACAACAGCCTGCTGATTCACTGACTCCGCCTCTTATAATGACATTCTACAGCTAACCAGGAGGCAATAAAATCTGGACATCCCTAATTAATATGTAAAATGATGACTAAAGACTGTGTTAAAAACTGAGTATTCATGTATATTAGGCTAATCTGGAATAGTCCAACAATCACAATAAAGCTGATAAAGAAAATGAGGGAAGCAGAACTAAATGAATGAAGCACACTGGAAAGGCTTTGCAAGGTTTGTGCAATCTCAGAGCATATACAGTGCTGCTGGAAAGTTTGTGAACGCTTCATCATTTTGTGAATTTCTACATAAATGTGACCTAAAATGTGATCAGATATTCATTTAAGGCATAACAATAGGTAGATATATAGAATAAATATAATTGAAAGAGAACCCAATTAAACAAATAACACAAACAATTATTTAGTTTCATCCATTTATTGAATAAAGTGATCCAACATTTAATATCTTTGTTGGTATCAGTTTGGTAGAGGTGATAATCAGGGTCAGGAGGTTCAATCAATTGGACGACACTCAAGAATGAGTGTGACTGATCCTACCCTATTTAAAAACATCAACCTAAATCTTCATCATGAAAGTCTGGCCTTTACCACGCATATTTGTTAGTGCATGCCATGTCTCCATCATTGAGATTTCTGAGGACCTCCGAATATTATTTGCCAATGCTCATTCAGCTGGAAGATGTTCCAAAACTATTTCTGACAAGCTTGGACCTCACTGAACCGCGGTCAGACGGACAGTGTACAAATGACGGAAATTTAGCACCAGTGTTACCCTTCCCAGGAGTGGTCATCCAACAAAAATAACCCCAGGGCAACATGTAAGGATCTGCAGGTCTCTCTTACACTGGCTATTGTCAGTGCTCTTGAGTCAACTATCAGGCAAACACTGAACAAGAATAGTATTTATGGAATGATAGCATGGAGAATGCCACTACTGTCCAGGAATTTTTTTTTTTCTGCCTATTTAAAGTTTCCTAAAGAATCACAACACCAACCTATTGATTAGCAGACTCCACCTCTTATAACTACACTCTACAGATATTTATGACACTGACCACAACAACCTGATTCACTGACTTTGCCTCTTACAACTACACGTTACAGAGAAGTACAGCACCACCAACAACACCAATCTGTGAGTAATAGAAAGGATGTGCAATGGGAGATAAGTCCTGTTACAATTAAGTATTGAATTACATATATATAGCATGTACAGCTCAAAGAATTGAGCAGTTAATATAAATGAAAGTATATTTTTAAAATATGGATATTGCAATAAATTAAAGTGCATATGTGCATTGACAACACTAAAATGGAAAGGGTTCTTATTCAGAAGGATTATGATATGACATTATGAGAAGGCCTGGCTTGCAATCAGGGTTCCAATTCATTCTAAAGGTGTTCAGTGGCACTGAGATCAGGACTCTGTGCAGGCCACAGGAGCTCCTCCACATGTCTTTGTGTACCTCACTTTGTGCAGAGGTGAGGCACTTGGAAGCATATAATTGTCTAAAATATCTTTGTATTCTGTAGCATTAATATTACCCTTCACTGAAACTAAGGGGGCTGGTCCAAACTCTCAAAAAAAGCCCAGACCATTATCTCTATTATATTATTATTTATATCATGCTATTATTTATTATTATTTCATTATTCTATTATTATCATTTATTTGATAATCTCTTTTATGGATAAAGCCTTCTGACTGTTTTTGGCACAAATGTGATTCTATTTATGTGACCATACTTTCTAATGTTTAATGTATAACCTCTTCTACATATGAAAATATGCATGTTATGAATGACTGGATTTGACTTTAAATGGCGCTATTAATAGTAGGGCATATTTCTCGTCTCGTTGCTATGGAGAAGACTATGCTGGATTCAGAGGCAGAGAGGTGGCGATTCAACTTCTCTATCATTCATCTAACCAGCCAAACATATATGCCAGGCTAGAGATCAATGCCAGTCTACAGGTTAATAATTTCATGATGAATTCAGTAATTCACAGAGAAATGGCAGCAACCATAAAGCAACACGCTGTGTTAAATTCATCAGAAACGTTTAGTGTGAGGTGCAGCATGGTGGCACAGTGGGTAGCGCTGTCACCTCATAGCAAGAAGGGCCTGAGCTTGATTCCCCGCCTGGGTGAACAGGGTCCGCTCTGTGTGGAGGTACTCCGGTTTCCTCCCACAGTCCAAAGACACGCAGTCATGTTTAGTATGTGTCATGTGTGTTTAGTGTGAATAATGTCCAGATTGTGGGGAGCTTGCATACGCAACAAGATTCCAGTGAGTGAGGGCTTATATTAAGAGCATAGAAGAAAATATGGTAGGGGTAGATGGACCATGATTTAAGGATAGAAAAAAGCAGAAGAAAAGTAGGAATGAAAGCTACAGCTGAAACTCCACAAATAACACACCTGCGCCTTCAACCATGTCATTTCAAGTTCTTCCAAGAAAATCAGTGTATCCAATGTACATGATCCTGCCTTGCTTCCTCTTTTCTCTGGGGTATGTATTTTCCCCTTCTGCATTGAACATTTTCAAGAATATAAGCATAGTGCATTCGGAAAAGTAAAGGTTTCTAATTGGTTGTTAGCTTGGATGTAAAGTTGTGGGAACCTTTTATTGGTATAGAGCCTTTACATTACATGGAGGTTCTTTCAACTTTTAAAATGTTCTTGAAATCACTAAAAAATGTAGTCATTTACTATACCATAATAATGAGATACTATCTCATAATAATGACTTAGCATCTCTTATGACTTCCAAAATCATAAAAATGCAATACTATGTCACAATTGTGACTTGTAATCACATAATAATGACTTAGTATCTAATAGGAAAAGCTTAATGTGATCATTTTGACTTACTTTTTCAAAATGATGACCCAGTATCTCAATTATGACTTAGTATCCCACATTAATGACTCACCATCTCATAATAACGAGATAATATCTCATAATTATCATTTATAATCTCATAATTATGACTTGCTAGCTCATAATCATGAGATACTATCTCATAATTATAACTTATAATCTAATAATTATGACTTACTATCTCATTATGAGATTCTGTTTTATAATTATGACTTCCTATCTCCTAATAATGAGATACCATCTATCTAATGATATACCTATCTCATAATAATAACTTATGCTAACCATACACTAGAAAACTTTAAAAAGACATTGAAAAGAAGTCTGACACCCTGTCACACCTAAAGACTATCATAGACATAGACTATGAGATTATGATTTTGCAAAGACACTGCAAAGGATCTTGCAGTGTCACTGTTTGCAAGACTGCCGCTAGATTTTTGAGATTATTACCCATCATGCACCTGGTGGAAATTTACAAGCAGAGAAACGCTTTTTCCTTCTTCACTCTATAGTGGTACAAATGGGAAGATATGTTGGCCGAGCATGTAAAGATCTGGGGCTCAGCCCAGTTCACTGTAGAACTGTGTGTTCTGGCACATCACCACCTAGCATTTTATTAATTAACCTGTAAAATGTGCAGTTACTTTTTTCTTTTTTATTTAACCTAAAGATTTACACATCAACAAAACATTCAGTGATTCAGCATTGCACAACACAACCCCGAAGTGCGCATGTGCTCGCCCACTCACTCTCACGCACACCCCAGGCACCTTACTGTTTGTATGAGCCAACACTTAAAACTTACGATAATATCAAACACGGTTCAATTTGTCGTAGCATCAAGACGAGAAAAAGACTAAAGAAATTCAGTTTTGGTGCAAAAACATATACACACATCCACACCTACATGCTAAAAAACAATACCACTATGCAAAGTAACCCCCACAAACAAAGTTTACAAAAAACATGAAACTACATTAATATATTTATGGCAGCAGGAACAAAAGACTGATTGAACCTGGTTGTTCTGCCGTGCAACATTCTACCCCTTTAATTTTAAATTCCATATATAAATGATATCTGAGAATAAGCTTATTTAAAAGAAGGTCAGTATGATATGAGTAAGTGGCAACTGCTCAGTTTGTATAAACTGATTTGCTGTCTTATGCTGCGTTCACATGTTTGTAGCAGACGGACAACAGCAACATGAATACAAATACTTTATCATCATTGTACAAGTACAGTGAGATTCAGTGTGCCCTGCCAAGTTACTTTAATAATGAGTAACAAAATTTCAAACACTACATAAAAGCTATGCAAAAGCTACATAAAAAAGTAGTGTAAATGTATGTACATATAGTGACATCTTTGAATGTGAATGTGTGGAAAGTTTCAAATGTTGATGTGTACGTAGTTCCTGGGTGTGAGGTAGTAGTATAGTTTGTTCGGAATGAGGGTCCATGGCCGCAGTGCTGTGGTGATGAAATGACAATGCGGTCCGCAAATAGTGACATGTAAACAATGGGCAGCAGCAGTATGGGCATAGAGTATGCAATTACTATGCAAATATATATGCTTTCTAAAATGGATAGTGGGCTATGAGTAGAAAAGTATGAAGGTGTAGTGTGTGGGCGTTCATTCAATTGGGATTAATTTTCTTGAGCAATTTCAGAAAGTAGAGCCGTTGTTGCGCCTTCTTTGCCAGTGCTGTGGGGTTGACAGTCCATGATAAATCCTCTGATATCTGGACACCTAGGAACTTGAAACTTGACATGCTTTCTGCCAAGTCACCACTGATGAAGAGTACAATGTATACACCTTTCCTGTAGTTGACGATGAGCTCCTTGATATAGCTGGTATTGAGAATTAGGCAGTGGTCTGAACATCATGTAACTGTGGTGCTGTACCTCCTCTCTGTAGGCAGACTCGTTGTTTTTAGAGATCAACCGTATCACTGTGGTGTTGTCCACATACTCAACGATGGTGTTAGTATTGTGGACAGAAACACAGTGATAAGTGAAGAGAGTACAGGAGTGGACAGGAGTGGATCCTGGACTTTCTGACTGAAGTCCAGGATCCACTCCTGTCCACTCCACAAAACACAGAGATGTTGATTGAGGTCCAGTTCCTGGAGCTTGGAGGCCAGTTTCTGGGGGATCATTGTGTTGAATGCTGCACTGTAATCTATAAACAGCATCCAGATATATGTTTTATGGTGTCCAAACTGGGTTAGCGTGGTATGAAGAGCAGTGATGATTGCATCCTCCATAGATTTACTGCCACAGTATGTGTACTGATGAGGATCAAGGGTCACTGACATAATGTTTTTAATATGTGTCTGTACCAGTTTCTCAAAGCACTTCAGGGCGATCGGGGTGAGTGCAACTAGACAGAAGTCATGGAGCTTTTGGTGGATGTTTTCTTTGGTATTGGTACAATGGTGGCTGTCTCAATAGGGACAAATAGATATATTATTGATGCTGGTGAATACCTGTACCAGTTGAGCAGTCTAGTCTTTCAGCACCATGAATCCCATTGGGGCCTGCTGATTTCTTGGAGTTCACACTATGAAACACCCATCTCACGTTGCCTGTAGTGCTGCTGGTCGATCTAATCCTGTGGGGTGTGCTGTAATTGTTTTTTTATTGCCCTTGACAAACGCTCATCAGCTAGTGTGGCATCACCAGTGGAGAGGGTCATGCTGCTGCTGTTGCCATTGATAAGGGTCTGGATGCCTTGCCACCCATGCCGTAGGTTATTGCTGGTAAAGTGGTCCTCAATTTTCTGACTGTGAACTGTTTTAGCTTTCCTAAAGCCCTTTTTCAGATTGGCCCTGGAGACTCTGTATGCTGCTGCATCACGAGTCCCATAGGCTGCATCCCATGATGACACCTGATAGATGGTCTGACTCTTTTTATGAGGAGTCTGTAAGCAGGGGTAAGAAACAGAGAGATATGATCTGATTGATCCAAGTGGGGGAGGGTGAGGCTTTGTAGGCATCTTTAATGTTTGAATATACATGGTCCAGTGTGTTTTTGCCTCTGGTTGGAAAATCAACATGTTGATGAAATTCTGGAAGTACAGTCCTAAAGTTAACATGGTTGAAGTCTCCAGCAATGATAAAAACCCTGTCTAGTTGTTAGTTCTGTTGCTGTGTTATGGCCAGTAGTAGCTTGTCGCTGGAGTTAATGTGTAACTGCAGAGCAAAGTGAGACTGCATTTTCATTTATATTATATTTTTTGCCTATACTAGTACTACTGAGACATATTTACATTTTGGGCTTTTCAGCAGGGACTGGGCAATTGGTCAGGATCGAAGAGAAAATGGATGCCAAGTACATCCAAATTCTTGAGGAAGGGGGGCAGTCGTGGGCTGGAGGTTAGGGAACCAGCCTTATGACCGGATGGTTGCCGGTTCCATCCACTGAGCTGACAGTACGTGACTGAAGTGCCCTTGAGCAAGGAACCTAACCCCCAAATGCTCCCCAGCTGCCTTGGATAGGGCTGCCCACTGCCCACGGCAAGTGTGCTCACTGCCCCCTAGTGTGTGTGCATTCGCTAGTGTGTCTGTGGGTGTTTCACTGCATGGTTGGGTTAAAATGCAGAGGTGAAATTTCCCCGTTGTGGGGCTAATAAATGGTCATTTAACTTCACATCTAATGAAGCATTCACTGTTCACAGTATCACTTCTTTAGCATCTTAAAGACATATTAGACAATATTTTTGCCTTATTACGAATGATAAAAGCCGTAGAGATGTCCTCAAGTGAAGGTTTCTATTGAGATATCTAAAAAATAATATGTAAAACTACCTCACTAGTTAATTTTTTTTATCTGAGTAAATAAAAAATGAAATAACTTTGTGATTTGATCATTTTAAAGTTAAGGTTCGCTTCAGTTCTTGGCACTCTTGGTTTTCTTACCACAAATAATGAAAACATCATGTTCATTACAGAAAATTGTCAGTATTTTACAACAATGGTTCAGTGTCTTTCAGGTCCTTGAGAGGCTCAAGTTAAAAAAAAGACCTGAATTTGAAAGAAAGCTAACTTTGTAGTAGTATGGTAAAAGTGTGCATTTCAAAGCTGGGAACTGAACCTCAATCTCCAGTGGGGGTTGTGTTATCAACCATTATCTAGTGTTATCCAGTGACATCCCATTAATGAAAATAATGTGTGGCAACTTACTAAGGCATGGGAACAAGTTAGTTAAGTCATGGCCACAACTTACTAAGGTGCGGAACACCGCAGTTGGTTAAGTTGTGGCCAGGGCTTAGTAAAGCATGGGATATAGTTAGGTTGTGGCCGCAACTTAGCAAGGCGTGGGAATGAAACGGCTCATTTATATTATATTTTTCATAGTCATAGTAACAACTAGACTGTTAAGTTGTGGCCACAACTTAGTAAGTCATAGGAATGAGATAGTTAAGTTGTAGCTGCAACTTAGTAAGGTGTGAGAATGAGATGGTTAAGTTGCTATAGTTGTGGCCACAATTGCACACAACAGTTAGGGTGAGGTAAGGTATGGCCATGACTTAACTCTCCAGTTTCCACCCTTCTGAATGTAACTGTTACATCATTAAAAGTGGAACGGAAAATGAGAATGAGAATAAAGCTAACTACATCTAATCTCTAGCCACCGTATGAGACTCAAACTGGGGCTGTACCATTTGATTTTTTGGGGGGTGCTGTCACATCTAATGGAAGGGTTCAAGCAACTTCACAAAAGGATCATCTCCTGAGGGTAACACACACAGGCAGTGGGGAACGAAAAATACATCTGTAAAAATACTGTAACGCCTGTCAATAGAATCTTGCTTTTATTTAAACTCTGCAAGTATTACAGTACTACTCTTGTTTCATTGATAAGTTTTGGATGGAAACAAAATTTAAAAGTTAAATTCTTGAAAGGAAAAATTTCATGAGGAAATATGTCATTCTAGGCCTTCTGGAAGTTTTAGATATAACAGAGGATATGCAATGCTACTGCTTCATGGCTGAGCTGTTATTGCTTTTAGAATATTTCACAATAAAAGCGCTTACAATTGACTAGGGAAGATCAAGCAGGGCAGAAATTTCACCAACTGACTTGTGGCAAAAGAGGCATTCTATTACAGTGCCACATTTAAAGTCACTGAGCTCTTCAGTATGACACATTCTTCTACTAATTTTGTTTATGGAGATTGCGTGACTATGTTTATATTAAATTACTATACACCTTATCACAATGGGTGTGGCTGAAACATCTGCACTCAGTAAATAGTAATCGTGTCCACATACTATTGGCCATACTGTGTATCATGGATCATGTGGTGTGAACAGTGTGTTCCCCTCATTTTTATGTTAAAATAAAATGAAATGAGCCAATGTCTCTTGCCAAATTTCAGGATCAGTTGTTGGCATTTCCAATAGATTTCAGCATAAAAAACACCAGAGATGGACAATGGTCTGGATGTGGAAATCTTTTTCCATATGTACTATGTTACTGATATTTGCATTTTCACAGCACAGCAACACATGAGTTGAGAAATGCTCTTTCAGCAAAATGTCAAAAAAAAAAAGGAAGCGAGAAAAGCTTCACAATAAACACACACAATGGACTACTGCACTGTTTTCAATGCTCTCCTTTTATCTTTTTTCTTCATAGCTCATATGCCCACTGGTATCTTGTGTGCAAACGCTGCTGTACTGACTCATAGGAATCTAACTGTAATTAGAATAGGAGGTCGAATAATTCATAATAGGAGAATATATCTGTGTAATTAGAAAATATGCTAAAGCAGCAAATTCTAGAAAGTTCATTGTTACAAGTGGGAAACCCTTAAGGCCTTCGAGGCCTTCAAAACAGGCCTAACGATTTCGGGGAACCAAAAAATACAAGTCTGTCATTTTTAGATCGTTTTTATTTAATAGAGTCATCATGTGTGTTGTATTTAATCTCTACAAAGATTGTACCAATACTCCATCCATTGTTAACTGTTAGGTTTCATCTGGAAACACAAGCATAAAAATCTTGAAGTGACGAACTAGGTTATGCTAGGTAAATACAGTCAAGAGAGCTCTGCTATTGGTAAGATATTCAGGAGCTAGACAGGAGGCCTTATACATCAGAATAACTGTCAATATAATTAAGAAATGACAGAGAATCTACCAATCACATTTTGATTTCCAGTGGGTGAGACAAATTTTGTAAGAAAAAACATTACTCAAGGTCTTCTAAATGTCCTAAACAACACCTCTGACTGTGAACGTAAGTGGTAGGTTTCCGTCAGGTAGAAATGGAAATCTGCCAAGGCAGTCACTGAAAAACTGCAACATACAAGATAATACAAATTATATGTCAAAAAGGAAAATTTCAAACTTACCGACTTTGATTTCATTACAGTGGTGGTGAGAGGAACCAGAGGTTACAATGTCTGCAATGCAAATTCACCCATTTTATTTACTATGTAAAAAGACCAGTGGACTTACTCATGTCTTACTCATGTCACTTACTCATGGGCAAATCATTGTAAATCCAAAAAACAATCTTTTGGGGTACTGTTTCACCTTGCACATACCTCTCCATATTTATTTTGTAAATGTTTATTTTGTTAAATAACGTTTGTAATTAATAGCTTGTTAGGACCTAATTATTGCATATTTATTAGTGCTATGGATATCTAAAATAAAGTATTACCTACATTTTGTGTGCATGCTAAAAAACAAGCAAACAGGCAAATTAAGTTTGTCCACTGAGGTCTAACAATGGAATCTGTGACAATCATACATTTAAGCATGGCTGTTTGACCTCTGCTTTTACTTTGATCTCAGGAAACTTCATCCTATGTAACATTCTCGATGATCATTGCAGTAGAAATCATGCTATTATTTTTGGACCAACTGTTTTTCACGTCACCAGTGATGGTGCCATCAAGGCTCTTCTCAGGAATTTACAGTTCAGATCACTGATGGCCTCAAATGATATCGACTCATTCTGTTTGTTCTCGTGTTGTAAGCAGCAGTGATCAAATGGTGGCCTAATGCATAGTGCCCCATAGTTATATTTAGCAACATCACTTAACGGTTTGGCTACATGGGCCAATATAGCTCCTGCACAGCTCTGTGTTGCTGCTTGCATTCAGGTCACTATTTGGTTATCAGTTGACTGTAATCCGACCTGCCAGTATTTCACAGAAATATGCTAATTTTATGACATCACAAAGATCTAAAGGACAGTCACTGTAAAGCACAAAATGGCAGAACTACAGCTGCTCCATCACTGTAATTGGTGGACCTTGCCTCTAGATGCTAGCTTGCATAAACACCCTGCAACAAATCCCTGCACCAATTATAGTGGCAGGGCAGCTTCCAGTTTATAAAACTGTGTTTCAGGAACCTTGACACTCAGATAAAGGGACCACTATTAAGGCTAGAAGTTGTTTTCCCTTTGGGAGGCCTTTGCTTTGTTTTCCAATCTTTCTTTAGTCAAAAGGCAATAAAGAGAAAGCATAGAATATGACTAAAATATTCAAATTAAGCCTGTTTGTAGTGCTAAGTACAATTAATTCTATTGTTATCTCTGAATGTATATGCAGGAGGAACCTGGGAAGGAAAAAACTTTTCTTTTTTAAAGCAATGTATTAAAGCAAGGTTATTTGACTTCCATTGTTTGGTTACTTTGATGCTGGGCATACTTTTATCCAGGTAATTATATGGAGGCAAAAGCACATATTTTCCCTCTTCTGTTACTCCCTCTTTCTGCTAAATTTACTGCAGCAGTTCTGGAAAGTAGTGCTGAAGATAATGAAGCATTTCAATATGAAACATATGGGTATCATATTTTATGCATGTGCCTTTAAAGGCAAATTTATGCTTGTATATATATACATATATACATATATATATATATATATATATATATATATATATATATATATATATATATATGCTTGGCAGCTGTCTTTACGGAAAATATAAAATATCTTAAGATATGTTGATTCCACAATAACATGAAAACATTTTGCTATGAAAAATATAACAATAATTAACAGTGCAGGGTATGCCCGAATGATGTTAGAGGTACATCAAAAGAAATTTACACTTTTTATCTTCTTTTGATTTCATTCTAATAGCCAGCCGCACAATTAAAAAGACTCTTCCCTGATACACCACATACAGCTCTGCCACCTCTGCACTCCACTCATTAGCCATGAGCCTAAGAAGCAGATATTTGAATACTAAGTTTGATCAAAAGCCAATGCCAGATTTCTGGATAGTGTTGCATGCAGAATACCCCATCTTGGCAAACTGCTAAGACATTGATGCTCATTGCAACAGAGCACATGGTGATGACTGTATCTATATTTATGAATCTACTTTTATACATGCCACATATGCATTAGTGTTGATAGAGTGTGATATCTAGAACACCCAGCAGAGGCAAACCAGTACTCTAATAGTGAGATATTTTGCTCTTTATTTCTTAATGTTTGTAGAAAAGCGTGTTGGAGAAGAGCTATGGCGATCCCGTGTGTCACATATTCTGGACAAACAAATAACAGTAGACTTCATTAATTAGCTTATTGTGTGCTGTTGTTATAAATGTGTTTTGATAAGGGGATTTCATTTTAGGCTAAATGATAGGGTATGGGGCTGCTCTAACACAATGGTTTTCAACCCAGACAGCAGACTCCCCTGGCCAGTCCATGTTTTTTCTCTAACCCAGCTCCCAACAAATCTGGACCATGTATTCAGTGTTCCTAAAGCAGGGGTCTTCAATCTTATCCGCAGAGGGCCGGTGTGGCTGCAGGTTTTTACTCCAACAAAGCAGGAGATCACCTGATGAAATGTTTGAAGACAAAGACCAACTGATTAAACAAGCAGAATCAGGTGTGCCCCAGCTTGTTTTGAGTGAAGACCTGTAGCCACATCTGCCCTTTGCAGATAAAATTGGACACCCCTATCCTAAAGGTTATATGGCTGTTAGGAGCTGGGTAAGAGGAAAAATATGGACCGCTGGAGGGTCAGGATGACTGCTACAGCCACTGCTACAGCCAGTCTTCAGGGCCTCCAACATGTTCCATATTTTTGCCCAGTTCCAGCTCCCAAAACACCTGGAAAAGCTTTTAAGAACATTAAAAGCTACCAGGTGGAGAGGTGTTAAGAGCTGAGACCACTGGTGTAGATAAGTTAAGTTAAATTTCAAGATATTTACATTTTTAAACTTCATGGATATAGGTCATGACAACATATATAGCGCAAGTGCAAGTAAAAACAGAGCAATCTGAAAAGCTTACTGTTGAGGGTAGTGCTGAAAAAGAAGCTGATGGGGAAAAGTGAAAAAAGGAAGAAAAGAACAGAGAGCAAAGAGAAGAGGCCATGCAAGAAACAGATAAAAAAGAGACAAGAACAAAGAAGACAGAAAGAAAAGAGAACAGCGGGGAAAAAAAATGAAACATTTCAGCCAGCACCACCAACACAGTTGCACAAGGATGAGTTCTGTCTCAACAGAGATGCTTCTATTTTTTTATTTTGGTTATTGTTATACTGACAAAAATCAAGGTTCCCTTGCTAGATAAATTTGAGCTCATGTGAAAAGATACATCTGTTAAACCTTGCCTTCAGAGACTCAAGCGGAAGTGAACACTCTTGCGATCGTGAGACCTGAGATCCAATTCTTGTTCATATGAGTGCACAGTGTAGAGTGGGAAGCTACAGGAAGAGGCTGACTGGGGAAGTAGACCTGTGCTGTTCTCAAATGAACAAACAGCTTTACCTGCCCTCTGGCAACCTCAGAGCTGCAGAACATCTCAATTGCTGCTGCACTTCAGTGCTGGAGTGTACGTGTTTGTGTATGTGCACAAATGTGTTGTACACACTGACCCAATGTCGTCCAACAAACTATATACTAGTACTAAACTAGTAAGAGCTGACAATCCACATGAGCCAATGTGAATATGGGCTTTCTAGAACATTGTGAATGGAGTGGAGAGATTTTAGAACAGTGTGAATGCAGAAGAGCAAACCAGAGCGGTGTGAATCAAGGGAGAACATTTTAGAATTGAGCAAGAACATTTTAGAATTATGTAAAAGGGGAGAACATTCTAGAACAGAGTGAATTGGGAGAACATTATAGAGTAGTGTAAATGGGGTGATAACACTAGAACAGTGTGAATGGGGCAAACATTCTAGAACCATGTGACTGGGGCAGACATTCTAGAACAGTGTAAATTGGGAGAACATTGTAGATAAGCGTAAATGTGGAGAACATTCTGGAACAGTGTAAAATCATGTAAAATCCAGTAAAATCATGAAGGTATTTCTCAAAAATGACATCAAATCTATATTAATATTTAATCTTCTTCTCAGTTTGCAGATATTCTGATTGTGTGAACCTGTAAAAAGAAAAGGTGACAAAGTTTCAAAAATAACAAACAACAAAACAAAACATTTGCACTCAAAAACAAGACCTTATTCAAAGTAGCTACTCTACATTGAGAGAAGAGTGATGTTATAAAATCTAGTCAAATGTTTGTTTGGTTCACCTAGCTAGGTTAGCTATGTGTAGGCTAAATTAGCCACATATAATTATTGCACAGATAATGTTAATGTTTACTTAAAATGACCTAATAATAAGCTATAAGTATTTACAAGTGTAATGTAAAGAGTTACAGCAACCAGTGACCCTCATGGGAAACAAACACTATTGTGTGCTAACATTAGCTAGCATGACTTAGTTAGCATAATCCTCTCACATCAGTTCGATCGCTCATACAGTTTTCTACAACTGCTTAGTTTTCACTGAGTAAAAAACACTCTGGACCAGCAAAGGTAGTTTTCCTGAATACAAGACAAAGACTGCACGCTAGCTAGTCAGTCACATCCGTGTGTGTGTTGTTGATTTGTGGAGGGGGGGAAGGCTTACATGCTGTCACTCTTCATCAAGTCACTTAATGTGACAGACTGTTAGTTTAAAGGTAAGTTAAGCAAAAGCCAATTTGTATTTGTATAAATGTAAATTATATTTTATATATAAAAATATATTACCATTATTGGTTTTATATTAAATTGATATATATAGTTCAGAACTGATTTAAGTGTGGGAAAAAAGAACTTAACATCTGAGATGGAATTTTAGCACCTATGTATGCAGATTTTTTAAATAGCTGTATCTCTAAAAGAAATCAAATGTTCTGGACCGAACCCCCCACCTCCATCCTCCCATCCATTGTCCACCCCATGAACCCCCCTCTCCATTCCTACACTAGCCCTGCCTTCTGAAGTCTCAATCTAAAAAATATAAAAGTTGGCAGCCCTGCTGCTATGATGATGCTAAGTGCTGTTATGTTAGCGCATAACAATGCATTCACTGTCAATCACTGGGTTTCATATTACTTTTTGCAATGTTACCAGCTTTTGATAGCTGGAAAATGGCACACTTAAACCTGAACCAGCATGTTCTCGGGTACACACTGTGGGGAATAACTCTACAAAAAAGTCCCAGTCAGTTTTGCCTGATTTTTCACTGTAGAAAGTCACACTGAAGAAAGGTGGAGCTCCAATTTATAATCAGGAAATTAAGCAGGTTATGTCCTATAAATACCATGGTGCACAACTGTGGTCCCCACAGGACCACCACAGAGCAGGTATTACTTGGGGGGTGGATCATTCTCAGCATTGCAGTGACACTGACGAGGTGGTGGCGTGTCAGTGTGTATTGTGCTGGTATGAGTGGATCAGACACAGCAGTGCTGCTGGAGTTTTTAAACAGTTTAGTGTCCCTGCTGGACTGAGAGTCCACCAACCAAAAATATCCAGCCAACAGCATCCTGTGGGCATCCTGTGACTACTTATAAAGGACTAGAGATGGCTAACACAAACTGTGCAGCAACAGATGAGCTTTTGTTTCTGACTTTACATCTAGAAAGTGGATCGACAATTTAGGTGTGTCTAATAGAGTGGACAGTGAAGGGGATATTTTATTAGTTATTTATGTATTCCTTACTGTGTGTTATAAATTACATTTATGTGTGGGATATATATATATATATATATATATATATATATATATATAGATAGATAGATAGATAGATAGATAGATTATTTTTTCAGTGTATACTGATGCAGGACGGTTATGTTTTTTTTTTAACCTTTTTTTTTATAAAAAAGACATTCAGAGCAGTTTGATGTAAAATGACGCATAGCAGAAAACTTAGCAGCTTGTTTTTCTTTACAGTGGTACAGCAGTTGCGATGTCAACAGCCATTTTACTTACTATCCAAAAAGGACCAGTGATCCCACACATATCTTCTGAGTTTGATATGTAATGCTGGTAACAGTTAAATGGTGGTAAATCTGTAAATGTATTTTTTTGGTAACTGTTTTTGCTGTAGAACATCCTGCCTGTATCTTTCCACTCTGCGTGTGTTTTAAACAGGGAAACACAAAATGTGTCTCAAAGTGAAGGCTGCAGCTGAGGTAGGAGAAACCTTGCTAGCACTGATATGCAAAGACTCTTGTTCAGCATTCTCTTGTTCTCTTGTTCCGCTGCATCGAACACGGAAGCATGAAAAGGGTTTACAGCACATACGACACAGATCGGGTAGCAACAGGCCGTATCAACACATCACAGTTTACTGACATAAACAATGCAGCACGTTTAAATCTTAGGGCTATTTCATGCATTTGCACTTCACTCAGCACAAGTCTGGGTGCACATTGCTGCATTGCGCGCTGCTGGGTTTGAGCACTTCTAAGCTTGTGTTCACTTTTTATTTGCACCCAGTTTGAAAACCATCCGCCTGACAAAGTGTATTGTCATGCAGTTTTTTAAAACGTCATACAGTTTGTCTTATTGGCTGTGCTTTGGAACAGGCAAATCCAAGCAGTATGTGGCGCTCAAGGTAGTGCGGTGTCAAGGTGAAGCAGCCCTGCACTTTCTGTAGGTAAACTATGGCAAACAAGTGCCCTCATGTTTAAAAACAGTTTAGCAAAATATACATTTCATAACAAACTCTGGTGCCCGCTGTTTTCCAAACAGTTTTGTGGGACACATGGAGGATTGTGGGTGATTGAAGATCTTGAAGAATACACCTCTTGAATCCTTTGATTTCTCCGAAATATCCTCTTCTTTTCTCTGTCACATTTGAAGGATCCCTCAAAAAGGGACTACCTTCAGTACTGTAAGGGCCAAAAAATGCACTCTACTGTGGCTGCATTCACAGCTTTAAGGCAAACCTACAGTGTCATTCATGTGAAGGATAGATCTTCTAAATCATCAACAATTATTTGACTGCTAATGGTGCCCTCTTGTGGAGAATTTTCAGCCTACTAAACATGAGCGAGTTACAAGGAAATATCAATAAGGTACTTCACATCTAAAAATAAGTTTTAGGCCAAAACCTTTTTGCAAAACTATCATAATACAACGTCTTAGGCATCAGGCTACATATCTATAACCATTTCATTTAATAACTTTCTGCGAGGTAGCATTTATAGTCACCAAATGCTTTGGACATCTGGTACCCTCATCACTCTGATGATTTGTTTCTTTAGAATTGAGCACTTCACATCAAACTACTCATTTTTCACATCTTAACCTCTGTGGAACCCATTTTCAGTGTTTACCAAAAGAAAAAGATGATGCGATTTATTATTATTTCAGATTATATCAGATTCCTTGGCCTTTGATAATTTTCTGTGAAGAACATATAAAATAACATATTTTCAATGACAACACTGTACACCCCCTACACATTTATATTACACGTGTGGTGTTGGGGTGAACCCGCGGGGAATAAAAGTGTGGAGGTGCTGTGTCCCTTCACTCTGTTCCTCTCCTACATGGTCTGCTGTTAGTGTATGTGTGTCTGAGTGTGTATGTGTTTGTATATATGTGCATGTGAATGACGGTGGACAACATGGACAGGCTGCTGACTGGCTTCAGCTGCTAAAGGAGAACCCTATGCTGGCCACTTGTGATATTTTATTCATGTGGTATTTTTGCATAAATTGTTATAAATTTATATAAATTGTGATTAAAACAACTGAGTAACAAAAACATGAACAGCACACAAGGGTTAAACCTGAATTTAGCCAAAAATTTAGAATTTCTTTCTAAGTAGTTTCCTGCTAAGCTACTTTTAGTTCTTTAATGAAGTAACAACACATTTACCTGAAAATGAGTTTAGGCTACTCTACCCATCTCTGATAACATCACAGAGCTTCACATCTCCTATTTCATCTCTAACCAGCTCTTCCTAATGCATGCTGACACTCAACCTTTCTGTGTGTGTTAAATTCTGGGAAGCACCAACGACATGCAAGGGGTCACCAATCGTGCTGTAACATTGGCTTTCATACAAGTCATTGCAGTGACCTGACTGTAACCTCTATGTCAAAATTAGACTCTGTTGTTTCATAATTTCTTACACAGAAAGGACACACTTAACCTTTTGTTGTACATGTTTTTTTCTTTCACAGATACACACATGAAAGGGCAAAACAACTATGGAAGTTGGATGCACCTTTATAAGATTCAACTGAACAAAAATATATTTGCACATATAATAAAAGTTAAAAACAAATAAATTAATCTTGTCCATGTAAAAATTACAGATACATAACTCAGAAATCTATAACACTGCCATTGCCACTAACTGTGTTTTTGTCAGTGCTTAATCTCTTATGTAATTTGTAATTTAATGGCAAGCCCAATAATAACAATTCACTGAAACAAAAAAAAATGTAACTGTATTCCATTACAGTTACAGAAAAAGGCAGATTAAAGATACATTATAAAAATAAGGTCATTACTAATCTGACTTGTGCTAAAGGGCAATAAATAAATAGAAATAGTGCACTAAAAATTGAAAAAAAAAAGTCATTTTTAAGTTTGTTCACTGTAGAGGATTTTTTTTTACTTAGAAACTCAACAAAATTTTAGCAAATTACTGTATATTTGACCTTTGTTAACTGGATCTGTAATCTAGTAAGTGATCATATATATATATATATATATATATATATATATATATATATATATATATATATATATATATATATATATAATGGCATACCATAATATATTCAGATATATTATAAAGATTACTAGCAGGGTTACATTTAAACCGTTCTTGCTAGTGCAATTTGTCAGGTTTATTCACCACCTGTTGGATTTTTTTGCGATCTTCCACAGGCAACATCAACTCACTCCATCAGCCCAGAGACCAGACACAGTGGCTGCAGTAGCAACAAGCAAGCTGAACAGATGATTGTGTCTCAGCAGCATGTACTAGATGTCTAAAGCTTTGTCCTCTGCTTTGTCATGTATGGTATGTTTGCTGGGCTTCAGACATCTGAGCTGTATGTGAAAATGCTCAAACATTCAGCTCCTGAACGAGGGGGTGAAACTCTTCAAGCTACTTTTGCTTTCCTGCGAGGAGCAAAGTTTTGTCTTTGTACGTTGCAGACATTCTGCCATTTGTTCACTATTTTTTTTCTACACAGCATGAACAATAGGGCAATCATCTCCATTTAAGAAACAGCAGAATGTGTATGGTTTTGGCATACAATCATGTGTCACTTTGAATACATCATTTTGTTTCATAAGACAGTGCAGTTTTCAAGTCATCTAATTGAAATTTGTTTAAACTTGCCTTTATTTTTATTACATGACTTAAAAAGACATCCAAGTCATCCAAAAGTAACAGAAAACAATCAGATTATATAACTTTAAAATAGTAATCTTTTGGATTAAGTTACGAATTACATTTTTAAAAACTAATCAATTTTAAAAGGAATTCTTCTTATACTATCTTGCCACACAGGGCCGATAGTACTGTGAAAAAAAAAAAGTAATAGCATGTTATTTGCATCGTAAAACTCTACGTTGTTCTCAGTACTGTTACAAGGCCATTATAAAGAGCAGAGAATTGTCCCCCCATGACATATAATTGCGGTCTGCCTGTAGTTATGTTAAATTACAGGTAGCTTCTTTCAGGCTTGCTCCCATACTTGATTCAGTATTATTTGACTGTCTATACAGTGAAAATAGGCACCTATTTCTCATGTGGGAGGGCCGAGCATTGAGGCAAAGGTTGGAATACGGCACATTTTCAATCTGGCACTCTTGTGTCTGCACTCAACCAGTGGGAGGAGGTTTACTGATGAAAGTTCAGCGCAGTTTATGATTGCCGTTTATATATGCATGCTTTGGAAGATTCTTTTGACATTAGCATACAACCAAAGCAAAAACATAGTGTATACATACATAAATAACAAAAAATACACCAACCAAGCAATCCAATATTCAAAACGAAGGCACCTCAGTTTATATGTAAAGTGAACATGCATATGATGCGGTCTGAGTATTCTTTTTATTATTTTTGATTAAAGTAAACAAGTCCTTCATTTATAAGTTATTTTGCATATTATCGCTGTTGGTAATAAAACCTTGTATGTCCAAAGAAGTAATTTTACAGGAAAAGAAAGAAACATTCTTAAGTTTCAATGTAAGCTAATGTAAAAAGATTTTATATTATGCAATTTTTGACCATTTCCATTGGTCCAAAAGTCATGAAATTTGACACAGTGTAAATGACAACTGGTGTTTTTAACTTATGTTAAATAAATTAATAAATAAATAGCAAAAATGGAGATACAAAGGTATTTTCAGACAGTGATGATATTTATAGACAGTTAAGTAATTCCAAGATAAAATGAGATGTTTATAATTAAATTAATGACACTCTATTGACATAAGGGTTCATCTAGTAAAGTGACAGAAATTTGTTCCATTTAAAGGGGACCTATTATGTTTTCTGATTTTCCCTTTTACTTTAGCGTGTTATATAGCTTTTTGTGCATTAAACGATCTGCAAAATTACAAAGCTTCAAGTACCCACCAGAGGGAGTAACCCTTTCCCACAGAAACCACTTTTCTCAGCTGTCTGAAACGCTTCGTTTAAATTACAGCCCTTTTCCTTTGTTAAGATGATGAAATCTCGAAACACAGTCCTTACTGCCGGCTTACAAGCAAGCTTGACACACCCTCACATAACACACAGCAACTACTGGAGGCCAGGAAATGTTTGTTCAGTTTTGTAGCCATGTCAAGAAGACACCAACCTGACTTTCAGGATCCTACTGTCATGGATTGCGTAATAATGAAAACGTGCTAACTTGCAGGCATGCAAACATGTAAATATTGCCATTGGGATAGCATCGGCTTTGGCAGTCACTTTTCTCAGTTTAACCCTTGAGGTTATAGAAGCGTGTAATAAAACTTTGGGCCTCCCTGGTGGGCCCTGGCCATTTAAGGTGTTAAGGTGGAAAAAGCACAAGGATGCAAAACTGTTAATTTGCCTTTTTGTTTGTGCAGTAAAAAGAAGTAAATGGCAGAAAGGACAACAAAAGCCTTTGCTCCTCACAAATTAGGCAGAGGGTGCTTTTTTTACTACCCATTTTACATACACATGAAAATAAACTCCCTCAGTCTTCTGAAAAAGTGCTGATGATGTTATTTCCTGATTGCAGTCTCAGTGTGTGTAGACCAGGTCCAGCTGGAGGTGATACTGCTGCTCATAAACAACTTTGAAACTTTACCTGTTGTACCGTTACCTGTTGTTAACGATTTTTCCAATATCTATAGTAGCAAATGCAAATATTAAAGCAATAACCTAAATGTTGTCAATAAGCTAAGACATGTTTAGTGTCTGAAGTCTGCTTCTTTATTTTTACATTGGAGCTATGAGGCTAATGTAGCTAACAAGTGATAGAAGCATACAGTTACCACCGGTTTAGCACTGCAGAAACTGCATACATAAATCATCACACATTGTCACAGTTTAAAAAGAGTCTTGTAAATACAGAAAGAAATAAATTCTCACACATTACTATTTTTCACACTTTTGTATGTTTTGTATATCTTTGAAACATGCCTTCGTCTGCTCACAATATATATACAAACAGGGACAATTACACATCACACCCACAGGAGCTTTTATAAGATCCCATTTTAAATCCATAGACATTAATATGGAGTTGGAGGTGTTCGACAGGGTTGGGTTCAGGGCTCTGTGCAGGTCAGTCAGGTTGGTACACACCCAACACACCCAGCCATGACTTTATGGACCTTGCTTTGTGCACTGGGGCACAGTCATGCTGGAACAGAAGAGGGCCTTCCCCAAACTGTTCCCACAAAGTTGGAAGCCTACAATTACCTAAAATGTCGCCCAGGGTCCTTTCTGTGTGGAGTTTGTTCTCCCTGTGTCTGCATGGGCTTCCTCCACGTACTCTGGTTTCTTCACACAGTCCAAAGACATGCAGTTAGGCTTATTGGACAAGCTAAATTGCCCTTAGGGGTGTGTGTGGAGGTACACGTCTGTTCTTGGGTATTATACCCTCTCTGTTTAAAGGACAAGGCCAAAATCCACTATTGAATGCCAATGACCATCAACCCCTCAGATGGTATTGTATGAAATACTGCCATGTTTCTCTGATGGGCATCACTCCATTGTCCATCGCTACATCCACAAATGCAAGTTAGGACTGTACTATACACATTGGAAGCCAAAAGCATCCAGAAATTCTGCAGGCTCCTCTAAAAGGGACTGATGCAAGGTGGAGACGTGTACTGTGGTTTGACGAGTCAACCTTTCAGATTATTGAATGAAAATAATGGATGTCATGTTCTCTGGGCCAAAGAAGACCATTCAGATTGTTACCAGTGCAAAGTTCAAAAGCCAGGATCTGTCATAGCATGGGAGGTGCTAGTGGATAACTTCTGTAAAAGAACCATCAACACTAAATACATTTTGAAGCACCATATACTGCCTATCAGACACCGTCTTTTTCAGAGACGTTCATTACGTCATGACAAAACCAAGCCACATTCTGCAGCTGTTACAACAGCATGGCTGCATAATGACAGTGTGCTAGGCAGGCCTGTGTCTGCAATAATCTTTGCTAATGTGGAAAGACTTGGGGTTGGATTCAGTTTAGCAGTACCAGTTAGGCCACAGATTACAGGTCATGGTTACACTTTCAGGGTTGGAATTTCTTTTTCCCAAAATGTGTTGATGCAACTACTTGAAACATTTTAAATTATGTTAAACACTCTCATTTTTTCAGTGCTGCTGGTTCTACATGCAAAACAGAAACAAGATACAAGCAAAATGAGAGTGTAAAATCAATATTAAATTAGCACTGAAAAGGACTTAAAACAGGACGTCTTACAGTATATAAACATATTTGTGAAAAGTGCAAGAGAAGACCAAAACAAAAGAATGCTAGAGTATGTTTAGAGTTCACATTCAAACGTTTTCTTAAAACTTTCTTAGTGAAAAGTTGCTTATTGAGTTTTTCCTCTTAAATGTTTTAACACTGTAGGATCTGATTGAATTGAACAAACACTTAGATATCTGAAGAGATTAAAGAGCAGTTTTAAAGGTATTTTAAACAGAGTCCGTGCTCTGTGAAAAGTGAATGTCAGTGCACTCAATTTGCAGGTAGGTAGATCACAGGTAGATCTGTGTATTGAATTAGTAAGTTAAAAGAAAGCTATTCATGCATTTGTCAGACAGGCTTAGTAATGGCTTTTCTTACTTACATATATATATAGGTGTGTGTGTGTGTGTGTGTGTGTGTGTGTGTGTGTGTGCTATATATGTATATATGTGTGTGTGTGTGTGCTAGACAACACTTAATTAAATAAATTAACCTAGGAACATTAAGAGAAGTCTGTAAATGTCAGAAGTAGAAGCTGCCATTATGGATCAATAATTTGGTTACTCCTTCTTGTTGATTAGTCAGTCCAGATATGATTAGTAGCTCTTTACCCACACAGCTAGAAAGGTATCTGTCTAGTAAAGCTAGAAAGGATATTGAGCTGTGCAAACTCTGAACAATTGCTAAATATAATTTGTAGCAGTAGTTTCATCAAGAATCAAATTTATACTATTTTCTACTAAACAATGTCAACCGTTTTAACCTTTTGGAATCCCCAAGCAGGAGTTTTTGGGGTCCCCGTCTTGCTAGCTGACAACGTTGTTTTTTTTTACTGTTATAAATGCTTGGCTTTCTACATATTTAGGCAGTATGATTTATTTTTCCTTCTTTGGTGACTCCTCCTCATGTTTCACACTAATGGCTGTTTGCCATAAACCTTTCCTGTGTGCGCACATGAAGATTAATCACAAGATGGATTAACAAGATTAATCTAAACTGCTGTTGTAAACACAACTGTTTATGTTCAGAAGCTAAAACTTAGTCAGCAAGTTGAACCTGCCTTATTAGACAGACCCTAGATCAACTATTTCTTGTTACCCAACTATAAGACAAAACAAATGGAATAAGGTTACAACTACAAAAAACATACCTTTATCTTTAGGCTTTTTCCCCTTATCTTTTTTTTTTTTTCCTTTTTTATGACTCCAGATGTGTACCTTCTTTTTTTAAAACATGATTAACCAGTTGCTTTTTCACCCTCACTTGAGCATCTCATGCAATAATAGTGCATTAATAACCCTAGCAGCTGCTCTTGTCGCTTTTGTAAGTACAGATGGCACTAAAAGTAGAGTGAATATTGCTAAAGTGAGAAACTTTCAGAAACATTCATTTCTCCAGTCATATAATCTACCTTTTACACCTTTATAAAAAGCTTAAAGTCCTGAATGTTAAAGTGGGTTATCTAATGTGATACATTTGAAGTAGGATATGATTACTATCAAAGTGGGACAATTAATCTTTTTACCGTAAAAAATAAAAAAAAATGAACCAGGGCTGGCACTTTCATAAACATATTTATTTATACACATGGGTGTCTGTGGAAAAAATTCTCAAAGCAAAACATCTTGCCTTCTGATTTTTGACACAAGCAGGTTGTTTTATTATTGATGTTGCCTGTTTAATCTCAGTAAGTAGATTTGTTGGGTGCAAAAATCACATCTTTCTTTTTGGCTTTTGGTACATCAAGCAGGCCTGCAGTGCTGGATGTATAAGAACAACTAAGGTATACAAAGAAAGACAATCCATAATGTATAATGGCACAAGAGTAGCAGTTTATGTTGTAGTACTTGAGTCCGGTCTTTGTCTCAATGTCATTTGGGCTTGGGGTAAGGTGGATTCAGTAACCAGACCAGCTGGTTACAATACCTAAGTCTGAGGTAACTGGACACTACTGTAAAAATGCAATGTCAGCTCAACTTAAAATTATAACGTAACTGATCACACTGCGGATCTTGAGTTTTTTGAGTTATATGACAGAAAATGCCATGCTGGGATAAATTGATACCCAATTCCATAAAAGGTTCAGACAGTGTATGACATGCTAATAAAAATATAAAATATTTGTTTCCCTTTCTTCTTTTTATTGTTGTATTCTGAAAAAAAATCTTAATCTGGTCTCGGTCTTGTCTCTGTCTCTCAACTTCTGGTCCCGGTCTTCACTTGGACTCAATGTGTCCAGGACTTGATCTTGACTTGGACTCAACTCAGGTGGTCTACAGTGCTAGCAGCAATACTTTAAGCTCTGTCCTAAGAGATTGCAGGCCAGTGCGTCAAGGCAAAAATTGGTATGATATGTCCTTGCTCGCATGTTCCTGTTAAAACACTGGCTGCAGCTTATCAATCACCCTTTTCGGCAAACCAGAGAAGAGCAAGTTTCAGTAGTTCAGTCATGAAAACTTAACTTAAGCATGCATTAATTTCTGAGCATCATTCATTTTCTCAAGTGAAAGAGACATTGTCAATGTGCCCTTAAAAACATAATCCAGAATCAAAAAGGTTCTCCAGGTTAACTTGTGTGGCTGGTTTTCCTGACGTTCTTTCAGTGTTTCAACAAGAAGACTAACTTTACAGGAAAAGGAAAAATGGTCTTAACTTTTAATAAAACCAAATAATTTCAGGACCATTTCTATTGGTCCATTCATCATGAATGTTTGATGCAGTGCTCAGTCCAGCTGATAATTTCAAACTATGTCAAAAAATGAAATTAAACAAAAATGGAGATAGAGAGAGACCAACACAGAGCAAAGTGCATATTTCAAGGACTCAAAGATCTGAACTGGTGAAAGTTTTTCTTTACTTGACAGCTGGAAAGCTGAGCCTGCTTCTGTTTTTACTTTATTAAAAAGAAAGTTCTGCATCTCTCTCTCCTGTCTCCAGTGTCCTCACTTAACCCACAAACGTCAGGGCTCCACAAATCCCCCTTTCTCACAAACTGGAATGGCATGCTTAGCACCATGGATCTCTAGTGTTATCTCAAGTTTAATATGGATAATAGGAGATCTACGACCCTGCAGAGTATAGCTTCAATAATACTCTATCACACCCGATCCAGGCAATGAAGGCCTTCAGGGGCATCTGAAAATTAGAGCCAGGAAAGCTAGGTGTGTTGGATCTGCACTCCCCAAGGTTGTAGATCTCCCAGACCAAGATGTGATGAAGACAGATAGATATCAGTTTAAGTAAGGAAATTAGATGTATGACAACTGGTTAACATAGTTACCTTCTAAAAGATCATACTTTCATATAAATTTGACGTAAACATAATTATGCATATTAAACCACACCAGTTTATGCAGTACAGTTGATCATGTTTTCCACAGTGGAAAACAGCTAACGCAAATAAAAACATTATCTATGCTCAACTAAACAAGCTGGCTTACTTACATAGCTTTAGCTAATTAAGCTTGATAGCTAACTTACCAAGACAAGTTAGAATGATAGGTTAGCTAAACTAAGGTTTGTGAGCTACTACATTCTGCTACAATCAAAAAAAGAAACTAGCATGTAATTATCCTATCTAATGCCACACTCACATACTGTCTCTTAAAGCAAATGATTTCTTCCAGGGCTGTTGTAATCATCATTTATAAGAAAGAACCACTGAACAATTTGTCTCACCTGTGGCTGTATGACGACTAACTTACTTCTGTGGTCACCTCTGCAGTGGTAGTCTGTTGAGTTGAACTTCTTTTTTGTGGTTGAAGCTGGTACAGCACGCTAATTCTTAGCATTTAGTTTACAGATATATTTATTTTCTCCTGGCATCTGAAGGTTGAGACAAAACTGGCTGGTCAAAACTGGTGTAATACGCCATGTTAGCCATTTTTTTACCCTTCTGGTACACATCAGTAGTAGAAATAAATGCTGAGGGTAAAAAAAAAATGATGGCTGAAATTGTTAAAGTGATGCTAGAAATATTTTTTTCAACTGTGTTTGGTGTTTTTTACAGGCAGAAAAAATAAATAATATGGAAATTAGACTCAGGAATGCATTTTCAACTTTCCATCTTCTCCTTTAGGGCTTCCATAGCCCCAGTCAAGTGTAAGTGCTATTGTTGTGAAATGGAAGATCCAAACTGTCTTTGGAAACAACATCAGCCCAAGAACTGTACGTCGAGAGCTTAATAAAATGGGTTTCCATGGCCGAGCAGCTGTGTGCAAGCAAGACTCCCTTGGAATCTGGGGCAGTGGAAACGTTCTCTGGACTGTTTAGTCAGACTTCACTATATGGCAAATGATGGACGAATTTCTTGGCGGATGCCAAAAGAACACTACCTAGCAGAATGCATAATGGCAAGAGCAAAGTTTGGTGGAGGAGGGATAATGGTCTGGGGCTGTTTTTCCTGGTTTGGGGCCTTTAGTTCCAGTGAACCGTAATTTGAATTCTACGGCATACTGTGTCCCTGTGCACAAAGTGAGCTCCATGAAGACATAGTTTAATGAGTTTGGTGTGAAAGAACTCCAGTGGCCTGCACAGAGCCCTGACCTCAACCCATTGGACACCTTTGGGAAGAATTGGAATATTGCATCCAGAACTTCTTTTCCAACATCAGTGCCTGACTTCACAAATGCTCTTTTTATGGAATGTAAGTGTACAGCAGAATAAAGCTGTATCAAAGTGGTCCATGTGATTGTGCAGTCACAGAATGACTGTGCAGTTGCTATTTTACTGTTATTTACTGTTAATATTGTACAATGAATGAATGTAGAGTTGTAGCCAGTAATTACTGTAATTTTACTGTGATTTTTTGCATGAATAATTCTACTATTATTATACTACTCTAATTATTATACTACTTCATTTATACTCTACAGCATCACAGATTTCAAATAATTAGTAGGAAACTGTGAAAAAAATGAAGAAATTATCGCTGTGTCCAGAATTATGAACACAGCTGTAAATGATTTCTTAATGACTGAGAACACTTTGAAGTAGAAAATTACAGTATATTATTTATCATTTAATAACTTTTTGGTGTTCCCAAAAAATCTTGAATAAAACATCTTGAAATAGCTTAATCTACACTCTCTATCAGTTAAATGCAATAACATAGCAACTATTAATGTGACAAGTGACTACAAGCTTTATGAATGCTAGTGTACCTATATGGGCAAAACTGAAATACTTTTGAATCACACTGCTACAACAATAATCATGATATACTCTTAAAGGGCCCACAATAGGAAAAAAACTGAATTTGCCTCAATTTTCTATAAATAAAGAGTTTGAAATGTTTAGGAGTATGAAAAAATTGGTAAAGTTTCAGAACATGCTGTTCACTCTCCAGTCCATATGATCTAAACGAAGCTGAAAAAATGGCCCATTTTAAATTCATGTTTTGTGATGTTATGAAATTCACTTCATTTACGTATATGCAGCCTATAGCAGTTTAGTACCGCTCATTCACACTGAAGTTATAAGGAGTGTTTGAGCCCATACTGCTTTTAGAAAAGGCATAATACAAGCAGCCAATTATGTACAGAGGTCATTTATGTATATCAGACTGAAACACGCAATAACAAAAACACCCTGGTTAGTAATAAAGGATGTTGAAAGCAAGGTTGGAAAATGGTAATGTAAAAATGGATTATGATTCACTATGGTACATAAATCCTCTCAAACATTATGAAATGACTTCAAGGGGAAATAAAATACAAGCACATTATATAATATGGACGCTTTAAAAAGAAAGGTGCCAAAAAGGGTTATTTGGAGCGATGCCATAGGAGAACCACTCCTTCTTTTCCAATAGAACCATGGGATACGACTATTAAGAACCTTTTTAAACTTTTTAAACTTGTGGCCTACTATCCTAGTTCCTAACACACTGGGAACTATTGTGTAAATTTTAGTTCATTTTGATCCAATACAAATGCCTGTATTTAAACTATAAAGTGCTTCAGTAATACTCTTCAAACGCCTAGCAGAAAATTAACCAATCAGGAATTGGTCTGTGGGTAGATATAGCTAAGCAAGCTCTCCTATTGGTAAGAAGATTAAGGTATGTGTTAGATTAACCATCAGCATAATTACTAAGTGAGAGAGGAATCAAACAATCATGTTTTGATTTCCAGTAGGCAGAATCAAATTAGTGTGAAAAAATGTCACTCTAGGCCTCGTGGAAGCCCTAGATATGTGATTGACTGATTAAAAAAATGTCACTTACTAGATATGTCATTGACTGTTACTACAGGGCAGCCTAATCACCAGGATCACTGGCAGCAGCAAATGGAAATGGAAAACAGCAGCAGCAGCTTTATGTCAGCCCTTTCTACTGAAACTGTATGTATGTATGCTGTATATATGCTATGTCTCTCACAACCTTCAAGTAAAACATGGCTTGAAATGAGTGTGTTTAATCTAGGTAATCTAATACTAATGAACTCCTAGAATCCCATAGTGACACTAGCTAAAGCTAGCATTATCGTAGAGGTGACTTTTTGTTCTTATGTTTTGTCTGAATTTTGGCAGTTATGCCTTAAATTCAAGGCCAAGCTCTAATAGTCATGGTTTGCCACTGATTATTGGCAGTCATTAATAAAAAATAAAAAAAAGTTACAGAGGAAGGCTGTACATTGTATATTGTCTTCTAAATCAATGGATATTTTTAAAAAGGAAAGAATTACAATTCTGCCAACTGAAGTGACCTTGTATGATTTATTCCCTGGATTCCTGGCTCTTTCATTTGATTGCTATGCTCTAGCGAGGTGCCCACTGCACACCTGAATCCCCTGCTGTTTAGTTCTTATGGGTTGTGAAAAGAGGAGACTTTTCATTTTTGAATCGTTTAACCCCATAAACTCCCAAAGGACCTACTGATAAGTCCCATAACTGCATACACTGCATTAGTTTCATTGTCCATGACGTTGCTGAATAATAAGCCTTAAGAATTTAAATGGTCCATTAGGTGGAAAGAACTAATATCCCTGTGCAAACAACACTTCAAAAACAAGTGGACTGGGGCTATTCAGATTATGCATTACAAGATCCCTAGGTAATAAAAATGGAGAGTAATTTACCCTGACCCTAACTTTCTGACTGTGGATCGGTCAACAGCTTCTTCACCAGCCTCTTTATTGGCTTTTTATATGATAATAAAAGTACTGGCAATTTCATCAGCAGCAAGATCAAAAGTCCATTGCTTGTCTGATAAGTCAAACAAGCATGTTGACCATCACCTGGAAAATTCATCACTAAACTGGAATTTATCCACTGTGCAGGAGCAGAGTGTCAGTGCTGTTCATATTAAACCACAGCAACATTGAGAAGAATTGCCCCCAAATGAGTCAAGCCTTGCTGCCCTTGGTAAAATGTGCTGTTCCAGGCTTTCGGGAAGCAAACGTGTCATTGCTTACTTCAGTTTGAATTTCAAGCTGTGTTTACATGTTGCCGCTCCATAACTAGTAGCAGAAAACAGGCCCTTGGTACAGGCTGTTTTTTGTTCTTGGTGTATGCATATAAGCTCTGTCCAGATTGGCTACCCAGTATTGTGCAGTCAGGGCTGAAATGTGTAACAAAAGTTAATGCTGCTTTATATTATCTCTATCATGGATGATGGCAGATGTTCCATATCATTCAACTGAGCTGAAACAGTCAATTCTGCAATGGTCAGTAGAACATTCTGTCTGCAGCTAATTTTCCCAACTTATGTAGATTAACACAGACACTCATCGCTCATAGCTAAAGTCTAAGCATACGTGGTCATCACAAAAAAAGTTTGACAAAAACACAACATTAAGGGTGTTCAAACATTTCATAGGATAATCAATAAAATCATCCCTCCACAGGAACAGAAATGCTCACCGTGGCAACATTTACAATATTGCATGCCTCCATAGATCACATACCATTGCTGTTTTCTGCTACAAGCTATGGAATGGCAACATGTAAACACAGCTTAAGGTCCAAACTTTAATCAAAAAAAGGCAGCAATGATACAATTGCTTCCCGAAAGCCTAGAGCAGCACAACATTTTATCGTTATCCCACATCTCAGCACAATGGACTGGTCACCCAGAGCCCAGACCTGAACATCACTGAATGGGTTTCATACTATTTGGATTGTGAGAAGCAGAAAATTCAACCAACTTCTAAGACTGAACTTAGGAGGTGTGGAAAAATACCCCAGCAGATTTGTTTGAAAAATTGAAAGCAAGTTTCCCAAAAAGAAAGTAACTGTAAAAGGAGGACGTGTTAAGTACTAAAAAGGTTTTGCACTTTGGCCCCAGGACAAAAAGTTTGGGAACTGCTGGTTTAGAGACTCTAGCAGTGTGTATCAAACTGCTTTTAAAAATGGTAGGACAATTCAATTTTCCATCACATGGACCTTTTAAAGTGTAGAGTGTTTAATATGTTCAATTTGATGCTCGGTCATTTGCTATCATTCCATTTTGAGCTGTGTGGCTTTCAAAGAGTGTGCATTGTGCTCATCCCCTAAAACCGGTATTGCTTATGGATAGATGTGTTTTTCAGATAAACACAGCCTTGTGTATGGGCTGGCAACACTCTTAATCTATTAACATATAACAACATCTACATAAAGCACTGAGTGGAACATTGATTCTGCATTCAAAAAGCTGGCTAAAGGCCCATGTGCCAGCAGGAGCTGTCACTTTGAGTGGTGTGTTCTTTGAAATTAGAGGGAGTAAACAATTGTGAATTATTTCCATCTTGTGAGCAGGAAAAGCAAACAAATTGCACATAATGATAGGAGGCCAATAACATTTTTTTTGTGGCCCAGCAAAATTAATTTCTCTTCTTCTCCTGGTCTGCTGTTTTGTCACCTGCATTAATATCAGAGTCTTAATGTCCATGAATACCACTCTCTCACAAAGGTATTACATGGTAATAGCCTAGGATGACTTAGTTTCAGTCCCCGTTGGCTTTTTGCATGGCTTATTTTTATGGGTTTTCCTGTCATAAGCCCTGGACCTTCTTTTACTAAACTGTGCATTTTTGTAATGCAATATTAATTATTTCTCACTTATCTACAGAAGTGTAGATTCGGTGCTTTCAGCAATGCCACATTTATATTTATAAAAGGTTTTGAATTTGATGAAAATTCATTTTTGTGTATACAGTCTTGTTGCACAGAAAGAAAAAAATCTATTACATTTTTGCCTCAAAACATATGCAAGTCAAAAGTGAAGACTTAAACCTGATACTACAGAATGTAAATGGCTTGATTTTAATGCTTCTAACAGAAACGTGGTTAAATAAATGTAGCACTGAAACTGAATCAATTAAGTTCATTTCTAAACCACTATCCTTCTGGGTCGCAGGCAGAGCTGGAGCCTATCCCAGCAGTCATTAGGTGGGAGGCAGTATACACCCTAGACAGGTCGCCAGTCCATCACAGGGCAGACAGACAGATCTAACACACACACACACAAAAACCTTGGAGCACTTTAGCGTGTCCAGTTATGCTGGCTGCATGTCTTTGGACTGTGGGAGGAAACCCATACAGACAAGGGGAGAACATGCAAACTCCACACGGAGAGGACCCTGGTTGCCCAGCCAGGGAACTGAACCCAGGCCCTTCCTGCTGTGAGGTGACAGAGCTACCCACTGCGCCACTGTAGTCACCACTGGTGACTTCTCATCCTTTGTGTATCTTCAGGCAATTCTAAAAGGGCACCAAGAATAGTACTAGTAATTGTCTAGAGCACCAAAGTGAAATGCTAATTTTATTGATGAATTTACAGATATATTATCTTTAATTTCCACTGATTTTGATCATTTTGTTGTTGCTGGTGATTTTAACATACATATTGACAATCCCAAGGTCAATTTTGCCAACAAACTCTGTGCCATTTTGGACTCTTTTGGACTCTCTTAGCATGTGACTGGAATCCCAGTTTAGGATTGGATGAGGCAGTCAACTTTGATTTAATATCTGCTGGAACTTAATACTTGATATCCCAACAAGTTGTCTAGGGTCTTTGAAAGAAAAACACTCCTACAACATCAGAGATCCACCGTCATATAGCTAACATTAGCAATGGCTGTGCTAATTTAAGCCAAAAGCAATTCCTGCATTGGCAGATGGAGCACAGCAGTATATCCACATTTGATGCTTGCTGTGTAAGACATAGGCTACCCCTCAAAGGCACTGCAAAGGTCCTTTACTTCATGCCCTGAGATTTTCTCACAAAATGTAAAAAAACAGGATATGAGACATTGCTTGTTTATTTTACAATTAACTATGTAATATTGAATACACAAATCACTAAGTTATATGTCTTGTATCACCAGTTAGATGTGATTGTCTCAGTTCATTTAAAGGCTGTAAAAAGCACTTATAATGCTCTATAACACATTATGTACTGAAATTAAATTTCCTTAACATTTAAAAGACATTTTAAAAAATCTTACTTCATTTTAAACCTGGCATAAAGCTCCATAAAGAGTTATAGTGCATTATAACTTAAGTGTCCACAATGTTCTTATTAAAGATATTATAATGCATTATGGATCCTGACTTTATGAAGTCATAATCTTGGTAACACTTTCTATGAATGCCACGTTTGTAAGTATCTATAAACACATTCATAACATGTTATTATAACATTCATGAGGCATCATAAACATGGCTATAAATATTTATAAAAATGCTTTACACATTATAGCCATGCTTATTATGCATTGTGAATTGTTAACATAATGCATTATAAGTACTGTTCATAACAAATTATAAGAGCTCATAAGTTGTATTAGTCGACTCTAAGTAAAGTGAAGCATACTGTACTAAAACCTCCTCCAGTGTTAAGAGTGAGGCTTCAAGTTGAAGTATTTACTGAAGAATTTACTGAAACACTAAAAGATACACAATAAAGCACATTACAGACTTCAAATGTCAGATTTTAAACTAGTGCTGCCATCAGTAGTGTTTTACCTAGTGTGGGAAAGTCAATGTACACCACTGTTAGCTTGGCACTAACTTATTACTGCACAGTCAATAGAATGCTAGCAGAAATTAGCATTACTGTAGCGTAATGCAGTGGTTTTACAGAGTGAAGGTTTCTAGCGCTTGACGTTAGAACCAGTGAGGGAACAAATTACAATGACAGTACTCTACTATCTCACCTCTCCCTCTCTAGGCCCTCGCTCCACAGTAACTTCACACTCAGTTTGATGTCAGAGGGGGTTCAGTGGAGGGGCTGATGGGTACTTGGTTTGCTGTGATGTAATATAACATTTAAAGTGAGAGTGCTGGTCAAGAAAAGCACATTGTAGCAATAACTCTAGGCTGGACAACCTGTTTGGAGCATCTGACTATTCAGGACTGAAGCCTCGAAGATGCAGCCCTAACAGCACCAGCACTGAGAAATAAAATATTGGAAATCCCAGGGCATAACACTACTTATAGTGCATTATATTAACAATTCATAATGTATAATAAATATGGCTATAAAGTGTAGATCAGTGTAATTCATTTTTATAAATACTTATAACCATGTTTATAATGCCTTATGAGTGCATTATAACATTATAAATGGGTTTATAGATGCTTACAAATGTGACATTGAAAGTGTTACCATAATCTCTTGCTTAATGAAGTATTATGCATACAACTACAACTATTTAAGAGAAGTTTTATAAGCTAGGTATGTATGCATTTATAGAGGATTTTCAGGAAGTGTTACCACCAATTTTAAAGGTGTAGTAGTTATTGAATAATACATCTTAAAATGAATAACTATATTATAAAACTAAGGTTTAGAGGGTTAAAATGAACTTTTATTATTTACTGATAATATTCTTTCTCAGCTTAAGGAAAGGGCTGCTGCTGAATTCACATGAGGAGCTTGTGTGAATATGCAGAAAGAAAGATCTGCCGTTCTGACACAAATACTCTTTTCTCTAACACCCTGTTTGCCATCAAATAATGTACCATCTCCGTCTAACTCCCTAAACGATTGGGTAATCACCATCATTCTTCCATTAAGTCTGAGCTTTACTTCACCACAAAATCCTCAAGGGATCCATTTCAACCACTAAGATGCAGAAAGGATAAAACACAGAAAACTGGTGCTCTAATGTTTGACACTTTTAACCTGGGAAACTTTTTAATTGGTTTTTAGACATGCATGGCCATACTAGCTATCACAGCAAATCCTTTACATTGCAAATGATATTTGTTCATGCTCTGATAGGTTTGCTACACGCTCCTTGACACTCTGAAGATGACCTTTCATGATCTGCCATAAACACTGGAACAGAAATTCACGTATTCATTAATGTTCAATCAGGAGGAAATCATGCATGCAATATGATCTTTTTTTTGCAGTTAGCACAGCAAGGAGAGAATTGATCAAATTTGATAAAACTGGTAAATAATTGCTTCTGCAAAGGATATTCTTAACTGAAGATTTTTGGTTCCTGCCAAACAACCTTACAGTTGAGAGCTGTGGCCTGGAAGGAATCCAATATGACTCATATAGAGGTTCTATACCAATTAAAGTTTTTCCTAAAACTGAACATCCAAGCCAAAGCACCATTCAGGAGCCTTTGTTTTTAGGAATGTAGCTTTTAGCAAATGAAAGAATATTAGATCTGAACCAGCTTGTGAATGTTAAAGTCACATTTTAGCCATGATTGGTTTGTCAACAGCATCTGTGTAGAGGAATATCATCTTAAAGCTGAATGGAGAAGGCCAGATTACTTTTGGGGTCATATTGCTGCGATAGTTTACATAACATTTGATTGGCAGCAAATAACATAACAGATGTATCTCTGCATTTTATCCCACAACCTCATCAGTTTTACAGAATTCATGATTTTATATTGTTTTCATGTTTTCGTCATTAATATTTCTTACTACAACACTCAGCATGCCTTACACAAATCATAGAAACAATGGGAATTTGTGTGGTGTCAACACATCCTGACTGCTAGCCTAGTCACTGATGTACAGGCTAAGAAATACAACCAAGCTAACATTAGTGTAGTGTAGTCTTAGCTTGATCACTAAACACAATCGTAAAGAAAACACAAATGAATAGTCTAATATATACAACCAAGCTAGCCTTAGGGTAGTGTAGTCCTAACTTGGTGACTGAACACAAATGTGAAAAATACTAATGCACAGGCTAATAAATACAACCAAGCTAACATTAGTGTAGTGTAGTCTTAGTTTGGTCACTAAGCACAATTGTTAACAAAACACAAATGTATGGCTAATAAATACTACCAAGCTAACATTAGTGTAGTGTAGTCTTAGCTTGGTCACTAAACACATTTGTTAAGAAAACACAAATGTGTAGGCTAATAAATACAAGCAAGCTAGCATTAGTGTAGTGTAGTCTCAACTTGGTCACTGAAACAATTCTATATTTATTAAGCACAAAATAGATATAAGAGACAAGTTTTTACCCTTTCAGCCAGAAAAAGGACAACAAGCTGAGGTAATATATATAAACAGATAGGCAGCTATGTTGCAAACTTTAACTTAACTTCTTAACTTTAAATAGCATGTTATCCTAGGTCATTTCTGTCATTTGTGTAATCCATTCTCTCTATTGTAGTTATTGAATAACTGAGGTTTGGGAGAAGGACCATGCCTGAAGCCCGTCCTATCTAACACTCACCAAATTTCCCTTCTACCTTCTGTTTCCTGCACCCATTACCCATGTAACAGCACCCCATTTCCTCCCTGTTCCTCAAGTCTACCTGTCAGTTCATCAAAAAGGGAGGATTTGGCTCTCTCTCGCAAAACAGATGCCGCCCAGAGCTCCAGCCCAAGTTCTTCGATCTACAATCTACAGTCACTTCTCATACTACAACCATAGATTGAAGCTATGGTCTCGGCTCAAAAACAATTTGAGCTCAGTTACTACAGTCATACAGTTGCAATAACATAGTCAGCTTTCTAATAGTAATATTAACTATTTGCTTTCTTACTGCATTTACCAGCTAAAAATAATCAAAACAGCTAGCCCCCAAAAGCAGCTGTAGGTTTTTACTTAAGATACATCATCAGAAGGGGGTTCTCCTGGTAAACTAGACAATTTCTCTTAATAAACTACTGAGGGACTGCTGTAGGATTAGATTATTGATCTGTTTACAACAGTTTTTATTTTGGCTGTAGTGTCTTTTTAACCTTAAAATGTGAGTGAACCCAGCTGCTTTAAAATTTTAAATTTTTGAACTTGAAATAAAAAGTTGCCAGCTGGTACACTTATTATTTCTGTGCTAGCCCTCTATTTGAAATTGAACTCAAACATTTAAGGCAACTGCAGTTAAAACAGCAGGGAGGATGAAAGCTGTTTTCTAGAATAAATGTCTGTTTTGAGTCTGTAATTTCCAAGATATTCAGAAGCTTCGACAAAAGAAATGTGTGGTTACTGTTTGTGATTTCCAACGGCTTTAATCAACCCTAAAACATATGTATTTATCGTTCACATTCTAAGCTGAAGAATAGCACATGCTAATTCAGGGGTAACGCACCGTGTGGCAGTGGCTTCATAAGGCTGTCTGGGTTGTGAAGGGTGGTTCCCAAAGAACAGTCAGTCGCACTGCAATTTGCATATGAATGCATATGAAACCCAGTGGCCACTGACAGAGGTGAGACAAAGGCCATTTCTTCCCCAAATTGAAGTTTTCCATTGGATTTTCTTGATATCAATGTGCTATTCAACATAGAAATTAGAGTGACTCTCTATGACCTTTAACTGCCAAAATACGTCCCTCTTTGCTGAGGCACAATTTCAGGAATGAGTCAGAACTGTTCCACAGCCAGCTGGAGGCCACAGAAGTGGTTGGGCAGCATCCCATGCAATTTCACTTGAATTTTGCCTGCTAGGTATTCAGTGAGACATAGGCCATGTAACTCCTCCCAGTTTTTTCTATGTTTCCCATCAAAAATTAAGGACATCCACAGTTTGTTGTTGTTTTTTTCAGTTATAGTCAGCAACAACATGGTCTCTTGTGCATCTGGTCTTGTGTAATTATGTTTTTTCCCAGGGGAGTCGAGGGGTTGCAAAAAGGTTTGAGAATTATGTAGCAGTACTGTCTACTGTTTCAGTACTTACCTTGTCTGTTTACTGTGAGGAGCTTAAACAAATCGAGCATTTTAGGTCTTACATGACATGAACAACATGAGTGTAATCAGCTACTGATGCTTCTGTGTTGTGACCCACAGTAGAATCCAGAAATGAAGCACTGACTTGCTCTGCCTTTGTAAATTAAATTGTTATTTACTGTCCTATAATCATTGGTTGATCTGTGGCATTATATTAATTTGTAATCCTTTCCTTTTTCTCTTGTCTCATTTATTATTACCAAAAGATTTTCTAAAATAATTCTAATTTTAGTAGATCAGTTGAATCGTTTATTTCAGTGTATTTCAGTGACAAAAAAATGGAACAAAACCTGTCTCTGCAAGAAACCAAAATACGAAATATGCATCAGAAAAAAAAACAATATTCCTGTTAATCATATTTGTCTTTTTTATATTGATTTACAAGAAAGGTAACTGTAACTGCAGATGTACTTTTCACTCAGTTATACATTTGAATTGCTGTGTAAGCTTTAGCTTATAACACACACACACACACACACACACTTGCCAGACCAGATTTGCATCCTTAGTCCTAAAACTACTCACTTTCTAGCAACTTTCAAACTTTCTTTCTTTTTGTTCTTGTGGCTTACTATTGGTTTGAATCTTGTGGATTCTCTGAGGTTTCTCTTTTAGCTCTTCATACATCTATGCCTACATCCTGGAGACTGCTTTTGATCTGTTCAACATGATTGCAGGTTGCAAATCCTTTGCAATCGATGACTGCCTGAAGTCTGTGAATCTTTCCTAGGGATGCACACTTTATTTACAGTATATACAGTTTATTTCAGGAGTGTTTTGGCTTCAGTCTCATCTTCAATCAGTGAAATGCTCAATGGGTTTCAGGTTGGTTGATTGGTTTGGCCCATCAACGTTCTTCTTTTTTGGCCATGTGTGCTTTAGCAGTATGTTTTGGGTGATAACTCTGCTGCAAAGTGAAGTGCCATGATCCTATAGGTTTTGGGGCATTTGGATCTGTTCATTTCAGAATTCGTCTTGCAGTCATTAGAGGCCACATCATCATTAGATAAAGTACTTGCTTTAGATGTACTGAAGTGAAGTAAAAGTATCATGGATTCTTCAAGCTATTATAGTTATACTTTTATTATTGTCATCATCAACCGCTTAGTCCAGCTAGGGTCGCGGTAGCAGTCGGGAGAGCAGAGAATCCCAGACGACCCTATTTTTTATTATGATTATGATTATGATTATGATTCTTCGGGGGGGCGCACGGTGGCGCAGTGGGTAGCGCTTTCACCTCACAGCAAGAAGGGCTTGGGTTTGATTCCCGGCCGGGTGACCAGGGTCCTTTCTGTGTGGAGTTTGAACGTTCTCCCATGTCTGCGTGGGTTTCCTCCGGGTACTCCGGTTTCCTCCCACAGTCCAAAAACATGCAGTCGGGCCAATTGGACATAATGAATTGCCCCTAGGTGTGAATATGTGTGTGATTGTGTATGTCTGTCTGTCTCCCCTGTGATGGACTGGAGACCTGTCCAGGGTGTATCCTGCCTTCCGTCCAATGACAGCTGGGATAGGCTCTAGCGACCCAGAAGGATAAGCGGTTTAGATGATGTATGTATGTATGTATTATTCAAGGGTGGAAAAACCAACATATGTTATGGCATGGGGGAACATCAGTGCCTACAGTATGGGTGATGTGTATGTGTGAAAGTATCATTGGCGTGGAGGCGTATATTGGGACTTTAGAGAGACACATGCTGCCATCAAGATGACGTCTTTTCCCGGGAAGTTGATGGCTATTTTAGCAAGACAATGCTAGGCCTCATTCTGCACATGCTACAACAGCGTGGCTTCATAGACACAGAGTGTGTGTGCTTGACTGGCCTGCCCACAGTCCTGATCTGTCTCCTATTGAAAATGTATTGTGCATCATGAAGACGAAAATCAGACAACAATGACCACAGACTGTTGAGCAGCTAAAGTCTTGTAGCAAGCAGTGAGGGGCAAAAATTCCACTTGCAAAACAGCAACTATTAGTATCCTCAGTTCCCAAATGATTAAAAAGTGTAATTAAAAGGAAAAGTAATGTAACACAGTGGTAGTGTGTGTGCTGTTTTGGGGTTTCTTTGTACTTTTGTCAGTTATATAAAGATCCAAGAGAATTAACAAATCACAGATTCTTGTTTTTATTGTATTTCACAAAATGATCACACTTTTCCAGAAATGAGGTTTGTACTTGCAAGTGTCTCAACTTTGTAAAACAAGTGTCACGAAAAAGCCAATAATGCATCACATGATCAAAATGACAATAACACATCACGTGATCACATCGAATGACATACTTTCAAATGACTGATTTCAATTAATCAATTGACAAGAAAATAAAAAAGAAGATGATTTATTGGGCAGTTGAAAAAGGACACTACACAGCTAACTTAGCCACATAACTTAGAGCAGATATATGTGCTCTTTGGGATTTTTGACAAGTTTCATTGGTAATGTGTTCATCCACATTGTTTAATCTGGCACCTCTCCTCTTGTGTCTTCAATTCAAGAAATGGGTCATATTTCACTTCCCATCCAGACTCACTGAATATTGGGCAGCTTGAAACTAAATGTGCTCCTTTATCGAGGACCTACTTTTCACAAATGGAATTACAAGGTAGTAAGGAATTTTAGTTGAAGGGTAAATAAGGTTCAGTGCTCAACACTTCAATGCAAATGATTTAGCATGATTAGCATTAAGAATATTACCTAGTAGTGTGGCTTTATTATCCACACACCACCCAAAGTGCTACTTAAATGAACCCTCAAAATGTTCATCTTGATAGACAGCCAACAACATGGAAAAAAGAGAAAAAAAACAAAAAACAAAGCTGGTGTAGTTGTACCATAGTTGGTGGCCACCTGTTACAGGGACCACATCCTTAATTCCTCCCTGTTACTGAGCCCTTGCTTCTAAGAGCTTCAACTGCAGAGGATAATTTCGAGCGATTGCTTCATGTCTAGTCAGACAGTTTGCCCAGTAGAGATGTAAGTGTCAGAGACAGCAGAGCCAGAGGAGAGAGCTCTGTGCTGCATGCTGGGAGACACAGTTAATTAATGTCTGAGAGCCACTGAGATCTCTATTAGGGAGCAAGAGGTGGCTTCAAACATCTAAAGTAGCAACTAAATTGTAATACCAGAGAACAGAAAAACCCTAAAGTTTATGTAGGGACTTCATACATAGTTCAGTCTGAGTGGGCATTGTCAGGTGCTATTATGTTCTTGTTGTCTTAAGTTCTGTTGGAGCTGGATTAGTTTTACCTTGTAATCACTTGATTTTTTAATCTCTTTCTCTGTTTCTAGCAGCAGATATTGTCAACATGTTAGTGTAGTATTTAGAAATAATGACTAATTTTATCAAAATATTGATTTAGTCATTAGTCACTAGTCATTTTTTTTTGACACAGCAAATCATTATTTCAACATAGTGAGTCATATTTTTTATTTTGAATAAGTCATTATTTCAACATAGTAAGTCATTATTCCTAGAAAACAAGCAGGGGTAATTTAGTGATTCTGGGGCTCTAGGCAAAAGGCAGAATTAGGGCCCCCTAAATTCACATTTTTAAATTAATTAATTGGTTGAGGCTTTCAGCTCCTGAGTGGTACAACTGTCTACAGCGCAAAAAAGTAACAAGCAAGATTGTCTGTCAATATGGAGAGATAATTTGGCACAGAATAACATAGAAGTAATGAATAATCTTACTTTTGTCAGGAAGTAATAAGTAACAATCATTACATTTTAGGAATGTAATTAGTAACTTGAAATGAATTAGTTACTTAAAAAGGGTTCTTTGACACATAACAGTAGTGAAACCCTTTTTGGTACTATATAGAACCATTTTTAAAAGGGTCTCTTTAAAGATTCACATTCAACTGGTTTTCATTATAGAGAATAACTAACTGGCCATGCAAAGAACCATTCATTCATTTAAATGGTTCTTTGAGTTGTTATGGTTCTATTAAGAGCTTTACTAAAGAAGCCTTGAAAAAACATTTTTTGTAAGGGTGTATGTCACTATTTTAATACAGTAAAATATTTTGAGAAAACGTGTCATTATATCAACATAGTATGGCAATATTTTGGGAAAATAAGTCATGATTTTCAGATTTTTACATACTTCTGCCAGAAACACAGAAGGAGAAAACAAATCACAGACACTTCTTTTCTCCTCCTGCTGGCGACAGTGGGCTTCCATAGATTATTGATGATATCTGTAATTTTATCCAGTACAAATTGGCAGTGTTTGCAGCTTTACTGTCTAACAGTAATGAAATTGGAGCGGATGGCCTGCTGTAACTAGCTGCACCCAGCGCTCCTTTGTTAACAGTAATCTTGTTAGTATAAACCTCACACTCAGTGTTTGCAGCAGGGGAGTCTATTCAAAACATGGCCATGTTTGGTCTGTACAAACACATACACACTGCCTTACATTATAATGCACTAGTCTGTGCTACAAAGTATATGTGAAATTTACAGTGAAATTAGGGGAGGAGGTGGTCCAAACATTGGCACTTCTTTTTCCGCTCTGGAAAACACATTGCACGTTTCTAATGACTGTACACATAAGTACCTGCAGACAGTACAGTAGTCTATAATACATTGTGTTGCCCCACAACCATAATACAAAAATCTTCTTGTGCATTGAGGTGGAATACAGCTCTTATACATTGCAGTGGTGAGCACAGTACAAACACAAGAATGCAAAGCCCATGAGCGCAATCACATACGATGGTGCAGGAGACTGACTATCAGTGGTTCCAGCCCTTAGGGCCTCCTAAACAGTCCACACTTTTCCTTCATCCCTATGTGTTGTGAGTTGGGTTGAAGCAAAAAAGTGGACCACCTGGGAGGCCCTGAGGACCTGGTTGGGAAACACTAGACTAGGTCTTCCTGATTGTGCCCTTGGACCAGACATTTAACCCCCTGCTGCTCCAGATGGCTCTGCTCTCCCGATGACACAGTGCTGCTCCCAGACTGGGCATAGTTAGACAGCAAAATGACAAAATGTCTCAGGATCAATAACAATATTCTTATTACAACATGTGCCAACTGCCGCAGCTAAACACAAGCATAAGAAAAGGTAATATCTTCCTACCATTACACTGATAATCCCACAGGACAGAAAGATACAGGAAAGATAAACTCTTTAAACTCTTTATGAAATTTTTATTGTTCATGTAAACCATTGAGAAATATATTGTCATAAATAGTGGAATATCTGATCAATTAGTATCTGCAGTCCCCTGTAACTTCAGATTTTATTGTTTTTTTAAGAGGGTTTTAGTATCTTTTGGGAAAGCAAAGCCCTGAGCTGCTCATGCTAGTGTTATGAAACCTGCAAATAGACGCACTAGTGTTTTGCCTTTCAGGCTAGGGATTTGTACGGGTGTCACTACCTAGGCTAGCTACACTAGCGGATGTGCACTAAGTCCAGAAACAACAAAAATATATTTCTCTGACAACATGTTGGCACATTGTCCACTGAGGAGAAAATACCCTGCGCAGAATACAACGAGTCCAGCATAACACTTGTTTGCTCCGTCAGCTCATTAACCTATCCAGCTACAATAGTACTTTAGATGATGGTCATTATATCCCTTTAAAGTCAACACGAATTGGAAATCGTAACACATCGTCCTCCTGTTCTATGACGTGCCTCTGAGTGAAACATAGTATCAGGCCAGGTTTCTGAGCTTTGATAATTGGAGGGCATGGTGGAAAAGGGAGGGGGAAATATAATGTTACTGGCTAATGTTATTTTTCCCCACACACTGGGGTACTGTGACATAATCACAAATCAAAAGTCATATTAGAGGTGGGAAAAGTCATTGTATTTTTACTACAGATAACAGATAAACAAGAATTTTGTCTTTTGAATGATGATTAATATTGTGCTGTGCTCCACAGGCTGCGCTGCTGTGGTGAGCTTAGGGGGTGTTGCCGTGCAAAGTGCCTCCTTTTGGTGGCATGGAAAAGAGACATTTGATGTTGTTGTTACTGATGTTGTGTTATTGTTAGCATAATTGGTTTATTTGTAGGAAAATATAATGTATTTGTGTTCACTTAGGGTAGGCTTTGTGTATGGTTTTGTCTACCTTCCTCGAAAGTCATGTCCTCCCAGTGGTTTGAGTTGGAGTAGTAGTGGACTGGGCAGTGTCTCCTTCCTGTTTGGCTAAATACAAAAGCATTTTCCTGAACATAAAATGGCAGACTCCAGGTCTTTTTCTGTGCTGACTCTACATATGATCAATTGTGCTTAATGTGGCCAGGGACAGGAATTAACAAGGTAAAAAAAGGTCAACTTTGAATTTAATACTATTTCATTCATTATGTCTTAAGGTGGATAAAGCGGCTACATGTATAATATAAGCAAAGTAGAAGCAGTGCAAAATGTATGACATCAGATGGGCACGATGATCAAAGTATACCAGTGAAGAAAATACGCAACAGCTGAGGTGTGAAAACATTTCAAGCAGGAAAAGAGGAACTGGTGAATGTATGTAAGTGTGACTCATCCTCTTGAAATAAATCTATAAAACACCTATCTAAAAATAAATAAATGACTCATAAGTGATAAATAATAAACAAATAAATAATTTAAAATAAACTTCAAAGATATGTTTGGTGTCATGTGGGAGTAGGACAGATCTATTCTCTCTGTAATCACAGTGATATTACTACTACTACTACTACTATTAGTAGTTGAAGTAATAATAATAATAATGTTAATAATAATAGTAGTAATAGAAGTATCTAGTATTCACAATAATATTTTGTTATGCAGTATATTATTAGATCTAAATATTATAATATCCATAATAGTATCCAATATTAATGTACCTGAATAGTTGCAGTCATTTAGATCTACCAAGTGTGCCCAACAACCACTCGTTTCGTGAAGCCATCAAGACCAAGATGGGTAAACAATTTGTTTGCAACTCAATGGCTGTGTATGAGAGTTTTAGCACTCAAGTTGAATCCAAGAGGACAGAAAATCCATAAAAACATGGTTGCCTTATGCTGATCATTCATTTTTACTCAATAATGAGCAATAGAATAAACCACTATCAAAATTCGAATGTTTTCAGCTCACAGAGAATTTCTGAAAATGTATCTGAGGTGAGTCCTGTTTTCAAGATCTGTATAAGCAAAAATGGTTCTTCTATTGTTACAATGTTGAGCTTATTATAATAGGAGATCCCCTTTTGGTGCTACATAGAACCCTGTTCAAAAGGTTTCTATATAGAACCATATACAACATTCTCCAACAATCTGAAGAACACTGTCATGATGCAAAATGTTCTTTAAGTGTTCATGGTTCTATATAAAACCATTGAAGAACCATCATTTTAAAGTGTTCAGTCAAGCTAACTAACTTCTTTACATAGTGATTGCAGATTTACCAAAAAAATAAAAACCTCAAAGTAATCACTTAAGTGGTTCTTCAATAAACAACTTCTTTCCTCGTACTGGAGTAATTTCCTTTATTTGCATCATTAAGGAAATATATCGGATGTGCTTGTCCGATTGGCGTACTCTGACCTTTAAAAATAAAGATTCCTGAATAATTTTTGGCTTGGATGTAATCAGCATACAACCTTTACATTATGTGGAGCCTCTTTAAACTTTAAAATAGTTCTTCACCCTCACAGGTCTCATTTCTAGCAATATTTCTTTTAGGAACCATCTATTAAAAGGATCGTCAGGAAACCAAATGTAGTTCCTCCGTGCCAAAGAACTACAAACTACCAAAGAACCTTTTTTGGCACATTTATTTTTCACAGTGAATTCTAATAGTTCTTTGCAGAAAGGATGAAAGGATGAAACCTTCCTCAGCCTACTTTATGTAAAGTTCTAGTTTCTAAGGTAGAGTCAATTAGCTATTAGACAGGTTGGCCTTGGCTTGAGAATTTATAAAATTCTGCACAATGTGAGCTGTTAACTTCACAGAAGGACCTAAAGTAACCTACTAAAAGTGCAGTTTATCTTAGCAACTGTTGAAAGAGTTCAGAAATGAGAAGAGCTGTGAAGTCCGCACTGATCCGAGACTTGTTATAATTGTCTGCGATCCTCTTATTTATGAGTACAAAATACACAGTGGCTTAGAGCACAGGCTATTTGAGGCTCTTTTGCCACAGTAAGCCTCTCAAACACAACTTAAATGGAGTTTTGCTGGCATTTGAAGTGCACATCGTGTTTCAGAATAACAAAATAGCTACTTCAGTTGATGTAAGCAAACATTCAAGAAACTAATGGGCAGCAGAGTTGTCATCATATGATATGATGAATTGAAGAATCTACCTTCTTAAGCAATCTGATCGAATAAAAAAAAATAACAAACTTTTCATAGCCTTTCAAGGATTCTGCGAGCCCAATTCCAAAAAGTTAGGACAGTTTGTAAAATTCTGTTGGACCTGTATTAAATCAAAACAGTACAAAAACTTCATTGTTTGTTTCGTTTTAGTTTTTTTTTTATATATGTATATATGTTTACCACTGTGTTACATCACCTTTCCTTTTAACAGCACTTTGTGCAGTTTCTTGCAAGTCATAACGCAACAAGCAATTTTCAATAGGACAGTCTAGCATCCACACTCTCTGAGCACACTGCCATACTGCTGTAACACATGTACATGCTGTACATTCTTGCTGTTGTCATGGTGAAATAAGCATGGACGTCCCTGAAAAGCACAGCATCTAAAAGGCAGCATATGTTGCTCCAAAATTTCTAGATGTCTTTCAGCGTTAATGGTGCTTTCGCAGATGTGCAAGTTACCCACTGATACACCCTGTACCATGACAGGCCCTGGTTTTTGAAGTTTACATTGATAACAATCTGGACGTTCTTTTTCTTCTTTGGTCCAAAGAATACCATGTCAATTATTTCCGTAAACAATCTAAAAGATTGACACAACAAATCACAAAACATGTTTCCACTGTGCATCAGTCAATTTCAGATGAGCTCAAGCCCAGAAAAGTCAGCACAAAGTGCACAAAGTGCTGTTCTGGACATTGTTGACATGACTTCCAACAACATGTTTTAAAGTAAGCAATTCCTTCCGCCAAATTATAGTTCAAGCAGCTTGTTGCTACGTCAGAGTAACAAATTCTGCTCACTCGCTGCACAGCCAGCAGTTCGTTCTCCAGCTCCTTGTTTTTTTTCCAGCCAGTGTATAAAGCATTTTACAGCCCATTTTGTTTGGCGAATGCTATTCCAGGTTGTTTAGGTGTTCGTCTGTCACAGCTCCTGGCTGAAAAGCTTGCTCAGTGGTAATGACAGTTTTGTGTAGTCTCATCTTCAGAGTCTGACCAAATCGGCTGTAGATCAAATGTAAACTCCATTTTCTGTTTGTGCGCAAAGTATGAAGTAAAAACGTTCAAATGGCTTGAGCATCTCCTACAGCTGTCAAAGTTGTTGCTTAGCAATGGCGTCTCAGCGGAGTGATACAGTGTTTGTGGAAACACGCTTCTCAAACAGTCAGCTTGCGTGAGCCGTAACTAACTGTTATATAATTACACAGATATTTATTAAAATTCACTGAATCTTTTGATGGTATTATGCACTGAGGAGGATGAAAAACCTAGAATCCTTGCAATCGCTCATTGAGGAACACTGTTTATTTGTATATATATATATATATATATATATATATATATATATATATATACTATATATATACTCATTATTTGCTAACACATTTTTGCAAAGTGGTGAACTCAACCCATCCTTGCTCTTAAAGGACTAGGCCTTTTCTGGATTTTTCCCTTTATTCTAAAGCATGATTGCATCCCCTGTTTAAAAAGTACATTTGACAATGTTCATAATCTTACATTGCTCCTGTCAAAACTGTGAATGTGTTACAGACATCAATTTCAGAATGAGTATATATATATATATATATATATATATATATATATATATATATAAATCTTTTTTAGTATAAATACAGGTCAAAGTAGATTCATAAATTACTGTTTTCTGGTTTTATTTGCATTTTACCTACTGCCCTAACATTTTTAAATTTATTAGAAAAAGATAAATTAAGGAGCCTTATAACATAATCATGTAATCATAAAATGCATACAGTTTAAGGTGTTTTTTTTTTTTGGCATTATGTCTTGGCCAGTAATTTTTTTGGATGTTTTCAGTATAATAGTGCCATTTTTGCTGGCATTTTAAGTGCAATAAAACTGTTATCAACCACAAGAATTTTCTTAGAAAGTGGGACCAATAAACAATGCTTCCGAGAAGTGTCCTTTTGTGTTTATTGCTTTTTTTTTCTTGTTGGACTTTCTCATCTGCTGATCCCATAATACTAGAGTTCAGTTCAGGGCCACTATTTCTCCTAACCTCGCCCCATTTGAGTTTAATTACTACCATTAGTATGCTGCTCTGGAATCATTTTCTCCTCGCCTGTAGGTTATCACTAATTGGCTCATTTAAAAGTTTTCGAAGCCATTTCAAGTTGTTTTAACTACATTCACATAGTCCTTGCAGAGGAATTTTGCTAAATGGCTCCAAGTTTAAAGCACAGATAGATAGACTGATTTAAAAAAAGATTCAGCTTCTATATTGAACTGTGAAACCTCTTCAAAAAGAAATGAATTACCAATATGAAAGGCCAACATACGGCATAAACCATAAGTCTCTCTCGGAGAAGCTGACATCAGTAATCTCCAGATTTTGCCAGATTTTCTGCACACCAGTTTGAGATCAATAATCTCACTGCAGGTATCTGTGATAGAAGGAACAACAAAAGGAAAATTCAGCAAGAGAGAAAAACAGGTTCAGGGCTGGAGTGTCTTGAGGGCTCTCTGATTCACCCCACTCTCAGGCAAACCGTAGACGCTTAGGGAGGGAGGGGCTAAAGCATCAGATAAGCCACCAGATGTGCTTCATTATTAGTTTCTGCAAGTTCCTCAATGGGAAAGCTACTATTTGTGGTGCTGAAGTTCCCCATGTGTCCATTTTCTGAGGTCCTGAAGCAGCGCAAAGCACCAGAGGCAGTGAGGCACATGTGTTCGGTGTTATTGCCATCTAGCCTGACATCACATTTGTGGCTGATTCCAATGACCTTATCGACCAGGACATTATGAGTTTTTAATCACTTGTCTTTGGGTTTCATATCCTCTGACTCAGTCTGGGCCAGGCTTCTGGGTGACTCATGTTCAAATATATGAATAATGTCTCATCCTCTTCACAGTTGACTTGTTAACTGATTCACTTGTTTCACCAATACATTGTTTTTTATAATTTTTTCAATTCATTTTCATCTATATTTTTACGACTTTGGCCTAAAACATTTTTTTTGTCAAACACGTTCATGGCAGAGGGGTACATGCAGGGGACTGTAAGGCAAAATAGTCTCCAAAGAAAATATGTTGCCTGCACTGTTTTATGATAGTTTTAATATAATTAAGGTAATTTTTTATAATAGTTGATCAAAAAACAAATTTTTAAAATAGTCTCTAACACAAAGTCTCTTTTTCAGATTTACCACTATTTTACCAGTTTTAACATTACATATAAAACTCAGAAGTGGTTAAGGATAGTAAATAAAATGGTTCCTATCACCACCACTGTAAAGACTCAGCAAGTTTCTCTAGAATTAATTGCTTCACACCAAACACTCTGAATGACTTTGTTTACATCTCAAGAACTGAGTTATGCATAAATACAGCAAAACCTGGTGGAATTCCCATCTTATGAAAAATGGTTTCAGCCTCAGACAGATTAATATGTAGACCAAAGTCTACATCATCTTTCATGGTGTAGGTTACTTTACTCCAAATGCTTCACATTAAATATCTGGTAACACTTTCTTTTATAGTATCTAAGGTTCCAGGTATTTATTCCTTAAAATCAGAGGCTTATTACATACTTAGGCTTATTATTCAGTAACTACAGGGACTACAATGCAAATGGCTGAGCTATTTTTAGGTTATAAAAGTGTGTAATTAAACTTTGGACATGTCAGTGGGCCCTGGCCAAGGGGTTATCCAGGTAGGTATGTGGTACAAACACCAAAGTATTAGCTAACTATTTTGGTTAACATAATGGTAAGTTTCAATGCAAGTTTCAAGTTCTAAGTGCTAAGTGTGAGGTACATTCTCCACAGTACTGTGGAATTATTTTGGGAACAAAGTACTGGGTAGTTATGATGTGAAAAAATACTGAATTTGGCCTGTGAAAACAATGATTATTACTGTGGTTTTGCTTCGTCCTTATCATGTACTTCATAAAGGTATCTTTGTGCTTTGCATAGTCATTTTATGCCATAGAACTTACCTTTTCCTTGGCAGTGTTTCCAATTCGCTTTTCCACTCATGCATGTGACATTACATTTAAAGGGGAACTCCACTGATTTTGCAACTTACTTAATCATTCAATGGTTTAAATGTAAACAAAATCATTCAGTGGTTCAGTGTGAAATATGCATTTCTAGAGAAATTTAATGAGTCAGAATTGCATTATAGTACTAGGAACCAGACATCTGAAGAATTTAATGGCTCTAAAAGCTACATCCCATTAAGTTATTACACAAAATGTATAAATGCATTTCTTGATACTTGAGACATTGTTTTGTGATAGTTTTGTTATAAAGTTTTGGCCTAAAACGTATTTTTAGTGTAAACTATTACTCCAGGATCACTTCTGTGTTTCCTGTCAAAACCGCATTCTCAACTAGATCAATGCGCACATGCTTTTGTAATTACTAGCCTGTAGCTACAGCTGTTCAACATGGCCAATGTCGGTGTTGTATCCAATTCAGTTCCCCCTCAAATTCACGTTCCCTTTGACAAGTCAGGTCCTCAAGCACACATTCACTGAACAGATAACGATGCCAAGCAACACTGGAACTATGGAAAGTAAGAAGGTCCAAAAAAGGTTTGTACGGCAGCTGTATTCACCCAATCAGCACTGAACAGTACAAAAAGTATTTATTAGTATTGTTTATTAAATAGTGATGATGTGAAGATGAAGAAGAAGTCTCCGCTGACACCGTATTGCTTGTATAAGATATTTATTACAAAGTAAAACAGTATCATATCAAGCACTATAAAGTACCTGAGAGGGGATCCGTGCCAATTCTGAAGTGTCCCCTGCAGAACAGTATAACCAACTGCTTATATAGAACATATATAACATTATATAACAGAACATATGGTCCTTTTTGACCCTTGGACCTTTAGACCAGGGACCCGCTAATTTAAACATTCCAAACCTGCAAAAACAGATAACACATGGAACTCTAGATACCACATTAGTATGACTGTTTACTGATTTTGAAAGTAAATTGAAAATAATATTCATTACAAAATCTCAAAAATGCCATTTTACGTTGGGTGAATTTATATTGAGCATTGGGTAAAAATACGCGGCTGTTCAATCTTTTTTTGAACTTTTTTGCTTTCCATAGTTCCAGTGTTCCTTGGCGTGTTCAGTGAATGCATCCGCCTCAGGACCAGATTTGTCAAAGGAAACGTGAATTTGAGGGGATACTGAATCGGATACAACACCAGCAGCAGCTTTTGTTTATAGTTCATTTTTACAGTTTTCTTACCTATTTTTGGGAGATGGCAATGTTTGTGGAGGACTTGGATACATTCTTTTTCCACAATATCACAGAGCCGTATTGATTTGAACCAGAACACAAATGAGTTGCAGCTGTTTGAAGAAGAGAGAGCAGATGAAAGAGAGAGAGAGAGAGAGACTGAACCTGAACCCGCCGGTGCTGAAGCAGAAGAACCCAGGGCGAATGGAAATTGACGGTGTCAACAACAAACTACTTGCTACTCACCAGTTTATGGGGTAGGACAGCAAGGTGCAACTGTGATCTATAGCAGCTCCTCTGATGAATAGCGTTACTCACATAAGCCATGAGTTTTACTGAGGGTGTTGCACAGCACCACCAAACCAAACAACACAAAAAGCATGCAGGGCGGAAAGATACATGCAGGGTGTTGTAAGGAAAAAATAGTGCCCAAAAAAACTAATTATTGCAAATTTAGCACTACTTTACCACTATCAGCGTGACTTATAAAACCTAATAAGACACATGTAAGTTCACTGGTCATGTTGGATAGCAGATAAGTTGATGATATTTGTAGTGTTGACATACGGATGTCTGGTTCCTGGTACTATACTGGTGAACAATTTTGACTCAATAAATTTCTCTAGAAAGGCGCATTTCACACCAAACCACTCTGAATGATTTGGTTTACATTTAAACTGTTGAATGATGAAGTAATTTTGCAAAATCGGTGGAGTTCCCCTTTAAGTATGTTTGTACTTTCCACCATGTTACTCCAAATAATTATGAGATATTTTATTATGTCCCTTATGGACCAACAGTCCAACAGTTCAACTATTAACAGTAATAGACCTTAACAGTGTTCAAACTGATTATTACAAGGATTATGTTATTATCAATATTATTATTATTGTCTGTATTTTTTTCAGTGTTATTTTTTAAAGATCAATTTGAATTCTTTTAAAGTGAAGGTGAAAGATTTAGATTTGTCATGAGTTTCATGTTTAAATAAAAAAAAACTTTATCCAAAAAATGTTTTCCCATGTTGCCATGTCAGTACAGAAACACAAAGAAGCTAATTTAAAATTTGTGATTGTGTTAAAACATTTTCAATGGCAGTATGTTTTAGCTTAGGATGCTTGACGTTTGTTTGTTTGTTTTTTTATTTGCTGCTTTCTGTCTTCTTTATTATGCATTTGTCTGCTGTCCAACTTCAACGTCTTTGCTGGGGTCAGTTCTTTGCCTGTCAAGAGCAGAAACATGCTTCGTAGGGAAATGTTGAATTGGTTATTGCGTTTACACTAACCTGTGCTCTCATTAATGTGTGTGTAATCTTGCTATTGTTTTGTCTTAATTGAAAAAAATATGCATTTATGGTTAGTATGCTGCCATTATTGGCTCCATAGCCCTCATGTGACCTCCTGTAATATGATAAACAATTCCCTGACCAACCATAAAAGGTAGCCAGGTAGGGGCCAACCAAACATCTGTGGCCAATTATAGATATTATAACTAAATTAAGACCTTTTAACGCCCCCTCCCATGGCCCCATTGCATGGCCCATTTCCATTTTCCCATGGAAATTACACCTATGTATTTATTCAATCTCTCCTATGCTTCTTTTTGAAACAGCTCTGCTCACAGACCATAAAAACTATGTTCACTTACAATTTTCAATGTATAAAAGGAGCACAGTTCCTACACATTCTTCTACACCTCCCCAATATTTCTCATGTGGCAATTCTGTAATGTATAACAGAGAATCCATTAGTCTAATTAATTATTTGAAGCTAAAATAAATTGCTTATGAAGAGACAGACCACTTTACAATGAAGTCAAAATGGGTTGTTTGGAGTGATGCCAGAGAAGAACTGCTTTTAATTTCAATTTTGACAATGAAATGTGGCAGTGTGAAGAAGCTTGTTAAGGTTCAGAGAACCTCCACATAATGTAAGGTTTTACACCACCTGAAAAGGTTTTCCTAGAATCATACATCCAAGCTAAGAACCATTTTATGAGCCTTAATTTTAAGACTCTGCTTGCAGTCTTCTCCTAGACGGTTTTCTTCCTGAGGAATTGTCTACTCACATTTCCATATTCCCAAAGTGTACCAACCTTAGATGCTTTTACACCTTTGCTTTTGTTTTAAAGAGAAATTCCGATAAATTTTGTAGATTTCTGTCTAATGAAATGAAGAACAAAGTCACTTAATGTGGTTTGATGCAAAATGATAAAACGTAGTAGTGGTATTGCATAAAATAGTTATTAATATGTTCCTCAATATGGACAACACAAACTGCTCTTCCACCTCTGTGCTCTACTCATGAACTCCTGAGCAAGAGAGCCTCACTGAAACTACTGTAAGCAGACCTTTCAATACTGAGTTTAATCAAAAGCCAAAGCTGGATAGCGTGACATACTTTTACACGTGGCATGTATGCATGACTAATGAGTGACTGCAATATTTACAACATATTTTTTTCTTAATTTATTATGCTTAATTATGAAGTCTGGCCCCTTCTGCATGTTACACATTCTGGAGAAATCAACAACAGTAGAGTTAAATCATTAGTTTATCACCTGTGGTGGCATGGATTAAGTGAGTTTTTTTTTTTTAACTGTCATTAAGTGTAACAGAGTAGCAGAGGCTAGAATGGAGGAGTTTATTTCTGCCTGACTTATAGATCTCTGAACTGATCTCTGACTCTTGCTGTCTTATCAAGACCATTGTTTCTTGGATTATGATGTCTCTGTGGATAGCAGCAGTTGCTAGCATTTGCTCATTTGGTGCTTACTTTGGAATTTAGACGATTGTGACCGCTGCAAATAAAAGATCATGAGGAATCGAATCCTGAGATTTCAAACTTTTTAACAGTATATTGCATCAGCGTATTGCTGGATGATTTGATGCATAAAAATGATGTAAAAAACAGAAGTGAATGCTTCAATGGAGGTGTGCCAGTATCGGTACAGTGATCTGAATTTATTAAAGGGTTAAATGACTTAAGGTCGCATTGTAAACAATAGATTCTAGACTTTCAGTATAACTTAACCAAAACGGCATTACCTCAGGTTGAAAAATAATGGAAAGCTCTGGTCATCATATGTCATTTTTTATGAGGTAACTAACCAGAAAAGAAGGCAGGTCAAACTGAACCGGAGAGTGGATCTGCAGATGAACAGGACATTTTTGCTTGTGTTTGTATTTAAAAGAAGGCTTAAAAAATAAACATTAATTCACTAGCGTATGTGCTATCTGAAATTGAGTTTGTTTAAAAACTCTGAACAACAGATGAGTTACACCACTGTAGCTTGGTGAGTAGTTTACTTCAACGTAGAAATATGATTTGTCTCTTTGCTGGTTGTGGTGTTCAAGACATTTGCCAATGTTGCTAATATTTACGTCAACTGAGCAGGAAGAGTTTTGCAGAGCGCACTCTGGCCAAGTCAAACTAGCTTTTCATCCATGTAGGAAGGAACTACCAGACACACCAGCTGTTCTGCTATTGGCTGCTCTGATATTTTCGAATGCGAATTTAAGAAGATACCCAGCCAGCAGGGAACGTTCCCACAACTTTGGCTAACATTACCTACAAGTTCTAATAAAGTTTTAAGGAAATGTTTTAATCTAATGTTCAAAGAACATTTTGAGGATGTTTATCATGTCAAATAATTTTCCTGTAAGGTTAAATGTTAACTACGACAAAACGTTTTAACTGCAACTTTTAGACGATGTTTTGAGGATGGTGTCAGGGCCACAGATTATGTTTCATGATAACAAAGGAAGAACGTTCTCAACGCAATATTTGGAAAATGTGTTATGTTATCAAGGACTGAGATGACAGAATGTTTTTCATAAAATGTTCCTGTAATGTGAAATGTTAACAAAGTAGAATGTTTTGCCTTAAACATTCTGGGGATGTTTTGGTGATTTTGTTGAGGTATCATATTGTAGAATATTCCTTTATAAAACATTTGCACAATGTTACATGAAAACAATAGAAGAACATTCTCGATGCAACGTTCGGAAAATGTTATCAAGGCCTGAGATGACAGAATGTTCTGTGCAAAAATCGAGAAAATGCACTTAGACCCCAGAGGATTCAATATTAAAAATATTACACATCAACTAGATTTAGGATGATTTCTCTTGCAAAGATATCATTTTTTCAGTGTGCCCAATTTAGAACAGGTATCAAAAATGTTTTTCTTTCATTGTTCAAAGTTACAAAAGTAACTAACAACTTAATATAGCCTAGTCTTCGCCATCTGCTCCATTATTGCATTGAGTAACTGACATTGTAAATTCTATATTAAATATGTTGGATATTGCCAAAGCATTTAAAATATTTCTAGTTTATTACATCTTTGGGTAATTAAGTCATTTAGTAAACGGTTACAAAATAGCATTATTGACCCTTGAAGGTTTATATAAATGATCAAGAAACTACAGGTCATTATCACACAAACAAAATCAGCTGTTGGTCTCTACAGGAATAAAAATAGGTAAAAAACAGTGCCAGTTCATTGGGGTACACTTACTGTTTGGGCGCCCCGGTCAAATTATGTTTTGTTTTTTTCATTTTCAAACTTTCTGATTATTCTAAAACTGAAACTTTCTCAAATAATGTTTTATATTTCCCAATATCTTAACCTCAGCAAATACATAGAAAGTGTGCACTGAAATTTTTATATTTAAGTTTGTTCCCTGTAGAGCATGTGTCAAGCTCCAGTCCTAATGGACCAAAACACTGCAGACTTCTGCACACTGTCTCATGAAACACACCTGATTCAGCTCATCAGCTAATAAGCAAGGCCTTCATCAACTGAATTCAGAGTGTTAGATGAGGGTAAATGTTAATATCTGCAGTACTTTGGCCCGGAAGGTCCCTAGTTTGACAGGCCTGCTGTAGAGGATGTGTTAGCTTGTTTTCACTTAGAAAATCATCATTTGACTGTGGGTGTTTAAACGTTTCCACACAAGTGTATTTCTTGGTAGTATGCGCCGCTGGAGCCGTGGCCTGGCAATCATGATGCCCTCTTTGAGTAGTGGTGCTCTCAAAAACATCCCATGTCACATCCCATGTTCAGCTAAATTGGATTTGAAACTTAAGGGAGGACATTTACACTGTATGTCCAAAAATTTGTAGACACCTCCTCATCCATCATTTTGTCTAAATACCAAGAACAGTGAATTAATTCAGTACCAGCCTCTACTCTTCTGGGAAAAGTAGGGGCTTCACATTAGATGTCTGGACGTTGCTGTGAGGATTTGATTGCATTCAGCCACAACAGCATTAGTTGTGTGAGGTACTGATGTTGGATGATCAGTTTTTGATCACAAACTTTGCTCCAACTCACTCCAAAGGTGTTGCATGGTGCATCACTCCAAAGAACACACCTCCACTGCTCCACAGCCTAATGCTGGTGGGCTTTATACTTCTCTATCTGAAGCTTGCCATTGGGCATAGGGACCTTAGGCCATGTGCTCCAGAGTGTCCATTTTATTGATTCAATTGATTGCCTGTGTTAGCAATGGGTGCACTTTAACATAGCTAAATTCACTAATTACAAGTGGTTTCTACAAACTTTTGGAGATATTGTGTAGCTGCACATGCTATTTCTGGAAGCACATTTAAGATAACAAGGCACCCCAAACTGAGACATGTTTCAACATGCCAAATTATTATGCAACAATTTGTGCATTTTAAACACATGTATAGTAAAGGTAGTATGACTCACATTAACTAAACAGCATACATATTACTCACATAGTAGTATCCAAATAATTCATAGTAATTACTTAGCCTTAAGACAGGGTTTCTCAGTCAATGGGCCACAAACCACAAATGGGCTGTGAAGCACCCTCTGGCTATATTTAGGAGCAACCAGTAGTACTGCGTGGGCCAGTAATGGCACTTTATATCATAAATATCGGTGAAAAAAATAATAAGATATTAAGAAAGAAATATAGAATGTTTTCAAAGGGTAAAGAACACGGCTGCAACAACAGTTGCATCTATTTTTCGATGTAAAAAGATGCTTTCTCATTATTTTGAGAAACTTTCTAAATTTATGTTTTATTTTTCCCAATACATTAAATTTAGCAAATAGATAGAAACTGTGCACTGAAATTACAGTTATCTCCTTTAATGACAAAAGCATGGTGAAACATTATATTAATTGTTTCTAACTTACAGAACTGTGGATTCTAAGCCTTTCATCAATACTACATTTGCATTCTTATGTAAAAAGGAGTGTTTTATTTAGATTTTAATTTGTTTATTTAGATTTGAATAGTTTGTTGTGCGTACAGTTTTGCCTTGAATAAAAAAGATGCTTTCTTTGAAGGTTCTTATTTGTTGATATTAAAAAAAGAGGTGGAAGTGTAAGCTCAAACTGTTTATACAGAATGTAAATCAAATGCACATTAATTCATTGTGTAACTACATAATCAATCATGTAATTATGTAATTACAATTAAATAGCCTTTTAAAACAGTAATAGCCTTAGACTTCTAAGGGTTAAATTAGTTTTGTGTAACTCAGTTTAAATAGAGCTAAATGTATTACGTACAAAAACCTTTTCTTGAATTTGAGGGTGGGGGTGGGAAAGAGAGTGATCAGAATTGTGTGGGTGGGTTAGGAAGAGGATTTGAAATGATTATGTGATGGCTATAATCAGTACAGCTCAGATCTTCTCCGTTCAGTACCCAATAAAGCTGGCTCACTGCTTTGTGACTGTGCTGCTGATGTCTGTATTCTAAGGAACAGGATTGTATGAACATATTTGGCCCACATTAAGGCCAGACAAAAATCGTCCACTAGGATTCTTTGGCTGAACTGCTATGTACAGCAGCGTGGCACTTTCTTCTATTCTGATTACATCATTATGTAAACTACAATAAATAAAAACATTCATTAGGTGCTGAGGAAACTATAAAATCATATACACAGATCATTCTACTTAATTGGTTCAAAGTCAGATTTCAGAATGCACATCAGACATTTAACTGACTTGGACTTTAGACTAAAATCTTTTTGCTTTAAATAATATTATACCTTCATTCTGTTTATGGTCTAAATTTGGTAAAGTGTCGGTAGTGACAGGATTGTTTTGCCAGTGACAAAATGTAATATTCAGTCATATGTTTTAATAAAATAAACAGAATTAAGGCATAGCGTGGTTCACTGTTTCGGTCGTGACAACTTTAGCTCATTTAGGCATAATTTTAAAATGCTAGCAAGTACATGACTAACAAACACAGCTTTGAACTGTTGTACACACATTAAATCATAATATTTTTCATTAAAACACAAAAAGTTAACTTAATTGTCTAACTGCACACCATGTGGCCATGAGGGACATGGATGCAGTATCACGTCCTGCTCTAAAATGCATGGGTGTGACTAAAAAAGGCTCCACCTATGGCTAAAAAATAAAAGTATTATTTCACAACAATTAAGAGGGATTGGGACAGCCACCTCCCAATAGAAACTACCATATAAATGAACATTTTCTATACATTTTGTTATTGCTATCTCAATTAATGCCTTTGGTTTAAATAGATCATAACACAATCCTTCTAAATATCTAACATCATGTTATAATGAAATAATTATTGATAAATAATAAAATAAATAATACATTTTTAACTAGACAAATAAACATTGATTTTCACAAGAAGCTATATACTGCCAATACAAAGCTTACCTTAATTTGCTAATACATGTGTGAAATTCACTGCACATTACTCCAATCGTTCTTTGTCTAACCATCCGTGCGTTCATTCTGGCTAAAAAAAACATTACAAGCTAGGCAGATGGTGCATGTAATGTTAACATGGAAAATACTTAATACTGTGAAGTTTGAAGGAGTTTTGCTGGATCATGTAAACGGTAAAGACTAATGGGTTTTGGCAGAGGACCAAGCAAAGTGCCAGATTGAGAGAGTGATCAAATAAAACTAAAATATATGCACAGATATTAAGCAGTGGCATAATCTAACAAAGAATTTAAGGCTTTGCCCTGTATAGCATACAAGTCCAAGCCAAGAAATATTTAAGTCTATTATTAGGAGGCCTCTTTTAACCCCTAAATGGCCAGCGCCTGTCAACAAGCCCAAAGTTTTATACAAAACTTCTATAACCTAAGAATAGCTCAACCAGTTTGCATTGAGGTAGTAACTGAATAATAGGCCCTAGTATGTAACAGGACTGTGATTTTGTTTTAAGACTGGGGTGAATAAGTCCTTATTTTAGAAAGTACACAATAAATTAGGCTACATTCACATTGCAGGTAAAAGTGGCCCAAACCTGATGTTTTTCTTTGTATGTGCCTGAATTTTTTGTGTACCACTTTTATATGTGGTACTGAAACATGAACATGCAGTGCCACCTCTGTCTAAACCCCAGACCAGAGTTCACTGTCAGTCTAACTGAACATTTGTCACAATTGCAGTAATGCTTTAAGAACCCTTACAGCAACATCATCTTGTTTTCTATGGTTACACTTTGTGCCCTTGAGAACAAGCGAGACAAACAAATCAGCATGGTGCTGTCTAAATATAAAAACCCAATCAAATAAAATTTGATTTTATTAATTTTTCTTTTGTTCACTTTGTGAGTATGTGGATAACAAGGAAGCGTTCAGACTAATTCTAATAAGTGCCATTTTGTCATGAAGTTTAATACATATCAATCCAATGTTAAGCTTGAATCCACTTTTCACTCAACGTTGAAACCAGAAGCACCCCCTCCATCAGCCGGACTTCAACCTGTAAGGATGGAGCGAACAAAGACGGCAAAAACTGATCTTTTTTAACAGCCTGTATAAATTTATTCACTGCAATATAGAACTTGGCTTGTGACATTACCCCACTTTGAAATGAAATTCATATCAGTGGGTCTACATTTTCCAGAACAGATTGGACTGAACAGATTCTAGATCCACAATTACACCCAGGGAAAGTCATAATGACGTCATTGTGCTGTGGATTTATTGTGTTTAAGGCTTAGATCTGACTTATTACTTTTTGGGATGAAATGTCCCATCACCATTATCATCACAGTGAACAGCACAAGTGGAAATCAATTTCTATCTGTAGTTGCCACAGACAATCTATATCTGCTCGGCTGAGAGTAATGTTTGTCCTTTTCTCATACAGTCACGCCTCTGCTGATTCCTATTACTGTGTATGGTTCCTTCTTCACACTCTGAATGAAGCCAAAACATTGAAGTGTGGTTTTTGTGCAGACAGAGAGAGAAAGTGCCAAATGAGATGCTATGGATTTGTGCCATTTTTTTATTATTGCTTAGGAATATGCTACCATAAAACCTTATTTTTCTTACTTATAAAGGCTTTACATTGCCCATTATTTTTCTTATTTATAAGGGTTTTTATATTACCCTTTATTTTTATTGATAAAGGTATTTTCATTTTTTTTATTTGTGAAAAAAAAGTGAGTTACAGAGCAACATCTGTACAAAATTGTTTACAGTATACATAGAAAGTATCATTTATTAATAATCTTTCATTTAAAACAATGTGCAGTAAATGACTTTTAATGACATATTTGCACTTTCAAGGGTTTTGAAGCACCCTGGCTGAAAGAGCCTTCAACCCAAATATATATGTAAGATATTTTTTTTATTAGGCATTGTTTATATGTGATATCTATAGACTTAAACAACAACATGATATCCTAAGAATAGCTAGAATAGCAGTGAGTGTAGTCTTTCATTCTGGCTGCGCTGCTTTTTCTTCATGAAATAGTATTGCGGAAATGTACTGCTTGGCAGGCCGTAATGCGCTGTCTTGTAAAAAATCGGAATTTTTACTTGTAGAACACATCCAACTCCTCCCCCACAAAAAAAAGCATACGACAGTATCCAACTATCTAGGACTGACAACGAAACAACCAATTGCCAACATACCAACGTAAGGTGGCCACTGTCCTTTACGTTGTGTGAATATACGTATTTTATCACGAATGGACCAATAGAAGTAGTCTAAAATGACTACAGATACAATCTAGTTTTATACAACAGTTAGTTCCGGCAACGCAGGCTGATTGGTTGAGAGGCGTTCTAACCCAGAGCCGTAAAGAGAGAGAGTTGCGTCAACTCCGTTCACTCCAATGGACCATTTTTTTACAGCAATGGCGGATCGTGGAACCTCTCAATAGTTCCCGGAAGTCACTTTAAAAGGGTAAAACTATTAAAGAATCAGTTTGTATATAATAAGCACATCTGAATCAAATTAACGTGTATATTAAAGTATGTCAGTGGATTATCCCCGACTAAATTAGTAGATTTAAGGAACATTAACAGATAACAGATTAGGCTAGGGTACTGAGTAAAGTTAGGAACCCATACTGTTAACCATAAACAGCCTAGTGATTGTAAAATCCCTGCTCTTAATGTAATTTCATCCACCGTTGTTGAATCTTAGAAAAAGCTTCTAAACATGATTTTTCTCGGGGTGGGTGGGAGTTAAATATTAGTTGAATGTAACATTGGGACACGAGTTTGTAGAGTGGAGGTGGAGGAGATAAAATGAGAATATAGTTATCCATTTTGGGGTACGAGCTGACGCAGGTTACACAGTAAAAAGAAGGAGCTATTTTCGTGATACGTCACTATTGATGTGGATTTATTGGAGACTTTAAAGAGTAAACAAATAAGACTTATGGATTGAGTGTTTGCAGGCTTTGTGATTCTGTTGACTGTTATCTGTACATTATGTTGCAGTTTAGTTGATTTTGGATTAATGGCAAGAACCACGGGGGGATTCAACTCAGGCTAAAGATTCCCTACAATAAGACAGCAACCCCCACCCTGCACGCTGAGTCTTAACTCCCTGTGTTTTGCAATTCTTTACCTGTTCCTTATTTTTAATTAATAAAACATTAAGCTTCCCAGTGGTGTGGCTTTTGTTTGTGAAACGTATGCAGTGTGACGTTGTTGTTGTAATCTTTTGTGATGGTAGGTAATTTAGTAATTGCTCCTGCTGACTTGAGCCAGCAGTTTTTTCTTCTCTCTGTGTCAGTGGAGAAACCAAACATTTTCACTCCTTTCTCCGAACGATTGAAGCATCTCCATGCAGCAGAGCAAACTATGGTGTGGACTATATGCAAGGACAACATGGAGAAAAGGGCACAAACTGCCTGCCAGGCTATTCATGTTTGTGTTCGTTATAGCTTTATTTAATGAATCCATCGCAGTAAATATGTGCATAGTAAAAATACAAGATATATAAAATATGTTTATATGTGTACAAACAAATATAAATAGATGTGTTTATTATGTCCTGTCCTGTCTGGATGTGATGTATTTTAATGTACGCTTTTTAATACAGATTTTTTCATATGCAAGCTAAACAAATTTCTTTGGCTCCTTCTCCTTCTGTCCTTTCGGAAAGTCAGAGTTTACAGTAGTCATCAAGTCATTAAAATGATCTAGGCCTTGGGATTACTGAAACTACCATTAATTAAAGATGTATTTATGTTAAGTATATTTATTTATGTTTAAAATTAATCTGATCTCAATTTTGAAACATTCCTTCCCCTCCCTCTAAGTATATCAATAAACATTAGGATATGACTGATCTTAACTACCATACAAGTTTAAGAACATAATATCTATAATACTGAAACACACTTTGAAACCATGTTCACATTAACCTAACATGTCAAAAAGGCAGGTAACGATAGCTGTTTAATCCTCAAATAGTAGCGAATTTGACTTTAAAATATGTCTTATTGTTGTAACTACACATACACGTTGGTTTTCTATAGAAATATTGTAAATCAGTGCATTTATTGACTTTAAAGTACCAAAAGACGCAGTTCTGTCGCTCTGTGTTCATGGGTTTAGATTGCCGCAAAGAACTTCCTGGAACTATCTGAAATCTACGTGAATCACGTGACCAAGCATTTAGAACTTCCGTTGACGTTACTCTCTCTCTCTATACGGCAAAAAAGCTTGCTCAGTGGTGATGACAGTTTCGGAATTCAGTGTAAGGAGCTGGGGAATGAACTGCCGGCTGTGCAGCGAGTGAGCGGAGCTCGTTACTCTGACGTAGCAACGAGCTGCTTGTTAAGGAACTATAATTTGGCGGAAGGAATTGCTAACATTAAAACATATTAAATGCCACGTTCATGGCCAAATTTCTTTATTTCTTACTTTTTTTATTTAACTGTTGTATAAACACGCTCCCTCTCGTGTTCTATTGCTTAAACATTGACTTACATTAGAGCTTAAGAATGTTCTTTCCTTCTCCTGTAAAATTATTTTGTGACATATAAGGTTTTGTTCCAAAAGCAATATTTATCTTGATGGACGAAAATGGAGTGGGTAATTGTGAGGGTCAGTAGAATTCCAAGTGGCCTGGTAACATTTTGGGCCAGTTGATGTGGGCTAACAACATTTCTGAATGTGTCTGTAACTGGTTCTGCTTGTCTCAGACAGAAGATCATACTCAAACTGTATGTCACAACCAAACCTATTTAGAAATGTAGGGGGAGTAAATCAGTGCCCTCAAGTGGCACTGGTTCTGTATTTGTAATAGGACAGCTAATTAATTTTGTCGTGTGAATAAAATGGATTGAATTCAGCACCGGTGGTGTGACACTGGTGCTGGTTGACACAACAGCCAGTATTTTATGGTGTGCATGACTTCTTCCATTGCTGAATCACATAGCCATTTTCATACATGGGTCATATCAAGATGGCAAGAGTAGGATACAGTGACATAAATAACTCATATTCAAGCAACTGGTCGGTAAGAAAGGAACTTAATTAGCTAGCATTACTTTGTAGCATATTAACTGTTAATATTGACATATTTAACATAAAAGCTTTCTCCAATTTTTATTTTATCTCTCATAAGCCCTTTTGCTCATCACACTATAGCAAATAAATAAAAGTAGGCAATGATGAAGAAAAATACAGAAAAAGTAGTTATCTAAACCTGATTTGAACTTTGGTTAACTAGCTCATTCCTTTCTCTTCTAAAATGTATGAAGTATGTTAGCTATTAGCAATTTTAGAAAAATAATATAAGTAATTAGATTGCTGTCAGCTTTTCCTAATTGCAGTAATTTGTTGATTTTTGACAGTACTCATACTGTATTATAAAATTACTATACTGTATTTCTAAATACAGATGATCACTGTATTTGTACACTTCTGTGTTTCTAATATACAGCTCATATACACTGACCGATGGCTTCATTAAGTACATCTCCGTCTATCTACACTCTTTGTCCGTTTTATCAGCTACACCAACCATATAGGTGCTCTTTGCAGTTCTACAATTACAGGCTATAGTCCATCTGTTTTTCTGCATACTTTATTAGTCCCATTTTACCCTGTTCAGTGGTCAGGACCCCACAGGACCACCACAAGGTCAGGCTTTGCTCGTTCATTACTATGGTGCCCAAGAAGGTTCCTAAAGTGTTGCTTGGCTGTTGCTATGTTATTCAAGGTGGTTTCTAAGGTGTTGCTAGGGCAATGCATTGTTATCCCAGATGGTTGCTAAGGTGTTGCTATGCCATTGCTATGTTATTCCAGGTGGCATTTGAACTTCTTTGAAAAGAAGCTTGACTTGTATCTCCCAGAATGCACCATTTTTTAAATGAATACTTTAGATTACTGCAGCGTTTTTGCTGTGTTTTAATTATGCTGTAAGTAACATATGCATCTATGCTATGCAATATGATGTCTTATGTATGTTTGTGATGCAGGTCTACTTTGTGCATCAAACAGTCTTTCTGTCTGTATTGTTGTTCCTCACACATAGCCTTACAGAGAAGTAAGATGAATGATACTGATAAGACTGAGTACAGTCTTGAAAGTAAAGGTTGAAGTGGGTTGGTCTGCATCACGTAACTCCGGCTCTGAAAACCCTGGCCCTGCTGACACGATACTGGTTATTCATCTCTTTCTTGCTGCTTTTCTATCATCCTGCCTTTGTTGTCTGCTATTTTCTCCGTCTTTGTTCAACCACACATTTCTCTCTTCATTTCTCACCTTCCTCTCACTTTCCTTTTCGCTTTGTCTTCCACAGCATCTGTCCTCGTCCACCAGCTATTTTCCTTCCCTTCATCTCTCACATATTTTGTCTTTGTCTGCTCTGAAGGTATATACTGACTGGGTCACTCGGGCAGCTGTGGAAGTGAGCTCAATCTTCTCTCTCTCATAAATGACTGAATCTGTTTCAAGAGTCACATGCAGTTACTTTCACAGTGTCACTTTCCTTACAAAATCACCTAAGTTATATCATCTTTCTATCCAGTCCAGTGCTTCTCCAAGTTAGTAAATATATTACTATATATTACTGTCTATGCATTCAATCACCAGCATTCAAAGCTGTGCCATTATTTAAGACACAATTAAATCTCTATGTAGTATTTAGTTATAACTCTACCTAAGAGCTCCATAGTCTTGTATATTTTTTTTACAATAATGAACACTTGGTGTTGCAGGTTATTAACATTCCTTATTGCTGACATTATGCTTGGTTACATTATGGAAGTCACAGCCACGTCTACTGCTATGAACAAGAAGCCAGCTTCAGCCTTACTAGGAACTAATGTTGGTTTCCTCATGCAACTGGTGAGTACTTGGGAAATTTGACAGTGTTAAAAAGCGTCGATTTTCAGAGTCTTATTCTAAGTACTGTTGATTCTGAAGTCATTTCTACGCCCACGTCTACTAGTGCTGTAGACAATGCTCACTTTTTGGTGCAGCAACAAGCGATGCAACAACAATATGTACAGTAGTACTTGAGTCCAGTCTTGGTCTCGAAGCCGGTCTCAAGACCATAACTAGCAGTTTCGGTCTCATCTCTGTCTTCACCTCATTTGGACTCGGTCTTATCACGAGACCAGCCGTGTCCGATGCCTCCGTCTGAGGTAACTGGAAGTTGAATTATTATTAAATATTAAGAAAACCAGAATAAACAGAATGAACAGTTCTTTTCTGTGTATTAAACTCTCACACGTTGGATACAGAGAGAAGCAGCTGGGGGTGGAAGATAAATTAAACTGAAAGTTTTAATCTCCCTTTAATAGGAGTTATAACAAAGACTATCATCTGTTGTGCTCATATGACACCGTAAGTAAATGTTTATTTCAGTATTTATATTTATAACTGTTAACATAGTAGCTCATCACTCAGCTGCATAAGAGTCGACACTAACAGTTGTTCTGATAAATTGTTCTACTCTGTCAAAACATCTTACAGTAGCGCTTAATTACTGAGCTCTATATAGAACTGTAGATAGGATATTTTGCCAGACTAAATCACACAAAGCGTCTTATTCTTGAGCTTCTTGATCAAATTTTCCATCTTTCTCAAACATTCCACTTTAAGTGGTGCCTCCGTTCACGGAGGCATTCAGGGACCATTTAAGGTGAAATATCACCAGCATTCATAGAAAAATAATGTTACTGAGAGCTGAAATTCACTACTCATTACATTGTTTATGAATCTGTTGACAGAACATCATTAATTGTAATGAATCTTTAGCTATTTTCTGCTGTATTTTTAGCTATTTTTATTAAATTCTTATTACTATATTTACTTAATATATTTATCACTTAATAATAAAAATGAATGTAGTTTATGCTCATTTGACTTTAGGTGTTGATTCTGAATATGTTTTAGACAAGAAAGGAACAGAGAATAACCTCATTATTGCTTCCAGTTACAATGCAAAGTTTGACTAAGACTAAGACTTTTTCTGAAAAAAAACTTAATCTGGTCTTGGTCTTGTCTCGGTCTCGGCCACTCCTGGTGTTGGTCTTGACTTGGATTCGATTATTACAAGTCTTGGTCTTGACTCGGACTTGATGTGAACCGGTCTCAGTCTTGACTCGGACTGCACTAGCAATCTTAACTACAACAATAACAGACAGTGCTACAATTGTAACATTGAACATTGAGTTTCATACCAACACTTTACAAAGTGTACATTTAACACAGATTGGTATGGAGCATTACATTGAACATGCACAGTGTTGATTTTTATATATGTATGGTAACACTTTATTTTGAGTGGTCCTTTGTAGATGAATAATAAAAATTAACTCTTAACAGATTATCAGTAACACATCAACAACATATCAGTGAAGTAGCAGTAGTGAAGCACCTGAATACATTGAAGTAGATATCTTGAAGATATAGTGTTGATACATTACTTGCATTAAGTAGATGTATTGTTGATGTGTTACATAAAGTAGACTTAATATCTTACTTCCATTAAGCAAAATCTAACCTTACCCAGCCTTCTCTAAAACTGAACCCTAACCTTGGCCTTAATCCTAATCCTAACCTTAACCAAAGGCTAATCCAATTAGTAAATCCACTTACAAAATGCTTTCAGCGACATGTGTATAAGCCAAACAGGAAATATTTCATGAACATTGATACACATACAATGAACTTTGATATATATGGAATGAACAGTGATATATATATACAATGAACTTTGATATATATGGAATGAACAGTGATATATATTGAATGAAAGTTGCTGTTGAAGGGTTGAGGATGGCCAACAAAAAACTGTGCATCAATAAATGTGCATTAATAAACTCCAGGTGGAGCTTAAAAGAAGGGATTCTGATAAAGTGACCAGTATATATACACAGTGATCCCTTGGACAGAGTGATCTGAGAGTGGTTGATATATAAGGTGAAACCACAGATGGGTGGAGCTTCAATATATACATTATTTGACATGGTGTAGAAGAAGAGTCAGATGAGGCAATAATTTCTGTTTGAAAAATGCTCTTTTATTGAGAGCAAGGGAAAACAATGCCACTTGAAAAGGAAGTGAAAACTGAGGTAGATCACTCCTAGCCCTACTCTTTCTTCTGATACTCACCAAACACAAACACACTCTCACTCTGAGCTGGACACAAAATAACACAGTAAACACATACACACACTGTAACTGAAGAACAGCAACATAACAACATTGAATAACAGCGTAGACAGTCTGTTAAGCAGGCGGAGAGAGCCAAGGCTACAACACACACAACCCCAAAAGTATCTCTCTGTCTGAACAAAACAGTTTATGAATTATATTATTAATTGTTTTATCTCATGTTCGATCCATGTTTATCAAGGTTCATTCAATATATGTCAATGTTCATGAACTTTGATATATATGGAATATATACTGAGGTGGTGGTGTGTTAGAGTGTGTTGTGCTGGTATGAGTGGATGAGACACAGCAGTGTTGCTTTCATACACGGGGTACAAGCCCAAATTGTAAATTTTGTGAATAACTCTTAGTGAATGGGATCCAATGAGTGTAGACAAAAGGTAGGTATGCCTAATTTGGCCAGTGAGTGCAGTGACTGGTTTTATTACCGTGACCGTGATTATTAGAGCTAGGTCTTCAATTCGGGCCATAAATGTCAAAACTTGGTTGACTGGTTGCTTTCACTGTGACTTTGTAATCACGCTGATGGTTAATATAATATTTTTGGCCAACCAACAGAGTTTGCTATGCTATATCTACCTAGATACGACAGTGGAAAACAACTGAATGCCTAATTTTCTACTGTATTTTTCAAGAATTTAGTTATTTTGTTTCCATTCAAAATAAGACAATGAAAGAAGAGTAGTACTGTAATACTTGTAATACTCAGAGTTTAAATACAAGTATAAGCTATTGAATAAAAAAGACAGGTATTTGTTTTTTAGTTTCTAGGAATCAAGACCCTAAAGGTTTCCTCAGAGTGAGTGTATCTAATCAATCCATATTCATAGTTTTATGCGTATTGTTTTATTGACGCATGTAATGTGAATGTAATGTGCGCTGGGGATGTGAATGTAATGTGCGCTGGGGGTTAAGAGGAACCTCTTGAGAACTTCTGTCTTCTGGTTGTCAAAATGCTATGTTGCTACAAGCTAACTGGCAAAAACTTTTGTTTAACATGTGGTCTATGCACTGCTTCAACAGCTCCATAAATTTAGCATTCATCATCGCAGAGTTTGGAGGCCATGTAAAACCCTTAACCCCTGTGGTAACCGTTTTTCATCATCAGTGACTGCAATCCACAGAAACAGTAGACTAGACCCCCAGAGTGAGAAGGAACAATTCTGCTCTGTAAGTCATTTAATTGTGAAAAACAGTAGCGGTGTATTCAAGGGTTTCGGGTTTGTTAGCTGAATTTCCAAATGTTTAATTCACAGTTTTGACAGCAGGAGAGGAACATTCAAAAAGAAGGAAGAAAAAGAAATAGATGATTGATCTCACTGAAATTGAACACCGCTAAAAATGACTCAGCTGTGCAAGCTGATTGGTTCCCCGAACACAAAGCAGGGTTTAGTTGCTCAGTAATGATGTGTCAGTTGATGTGCCCACTGGCACATCATCTGATCTACTGCCGCATTTAACTTTCTCTAAGGGTTTATCTTCTGTTACACATAAAGATTCCTGAATGATCAATGGCTTGGACATATTGTTCTAAAAAATGTTTCATTGGTATAGAACCAGTGTTGGGAGGGCTACTGGTACAAATCTCTGATTACCTGTTAAAAGGTATAATCTTAAACCTAATCCAGAAGATTACATTATTAAAGTAACATAATCTAATTATTTCCCATTACTTTTCAATTACTTGTCTTTGTTAAGTCATATAATTAAATAAATCTATTTCAACAAGAATATAACTTAACACAAGGTGAACAGGAAAACTGCACTTTTTTATTAAACAAAAATTAACTATGTATATACATATGAATATATGAAAGCAGCCTCACACAGACATTTACTGATCTCTAGCAAAATGGTTAAACCTAAATGGAGCAATGTTTGGAAACAATGGAAATATTTTAAACATAAATATGACAAAATGACAATATACAGTACAATGTAAATGTGATAGTACAGTTATTCGTATGTGGTCTCTTATTGGCTTTCAGCAATTTCAGCAGTCCACAGAAATAAATGTGTCTGATGAGTTTATAAAGATATTTGTTTCACATGAAAACTCTGAAAAGTGGGAGCTGTTTGTTTTGTTACAAATAATGATAATTTACACACATTAAAGTGATCCCTTAATTAAAACTATGTTGAATAATAAACTGTTCAATATGTTTATGTATTGTGGTTATGCCCAGGAAACTATTAAAAATAGCATCCCTATACCTCAACACTCATTGAAGATCTATGAATAGGCATGATTTTTGGCCCCTTTGCCACCCCAACTCTAAACCCCACCCCAGATGAGACAAAGCAAAAATGAAGCTCCCACTATATCTCCAATAATCAGAAAGATTCTGTGACAATTTCATAAAATACAGCACCAGATTTATTGTGACATTAAGAGTACAGTGAGTCATAAATGAGGATTACAGGCGAGTTTTACCGCTTGCGTGCTGGGAGGTGTGGCCATGCTATTGTTTCATTTAATATGGCAGTGGCAATTCATAACACAACACAATCCTGCAAAAGATAATGCCTGAACCATTCAGTAATCCTACTAGTGAGAAGCCTGGGTGGATTGTATTATTTTTTCTATTGTTTGATTTTACTGCAAACAGTTTTAGCTTTTAATACTATTTTTCAATTTACAACAAATTTTACAAAGAAATTCAATTTACACATCTGAAAATGACATTAACAAAGGTAAATTAAATTCTTACAAGTAAAAACAGAATTTTTACTAGTTGATGTTTAATATTTAATTTTCACATGTGCAAAAAAACCTGTCTGATATCAAAAATTAAATATTTATTAGTTGAAATAAAAAAGGAAATAAAAGCTGAAACAGGTTGCTACAGTAATAGAATTTCAGCTTGTCAATTTAATTTTTAATTGTAGTAAAAATACAAAATGTTCAATTTTAATTTATGTTAGTAAAAAAAGATTGCTTTAATTATAAAGAATTGATAAAGGCTTGAATGCATTATTGTTATTATTATTATTATTATTATTATTATTATTAATAATAATAATAATAATAATAATAGGAAAGTAAATCTTAAATACTAAAAATAAGATATGATATTTTTGTTTTATAGTGAAAACATTTTATGACAAAGAAACTGTATTTCTTGATTAAAAGTAAAAAGAAATCTTTACCAAACAATCATACATACATCATCTAAACCGCTTATCCTTTCTTTACCAAACAGTTTACTGTTATTTATATTTGGTTGTACTGTATTTGTACTTGGTTTTCTTAGTTTCTTTGTTTTCAGGTTCAAGTCCATCTGTGACAGACAAAACTAAGCTGCTATGTTACACCCCAGAAATCACTTTTTAGGATGTACTGAGAAAAACTGTGTTTTTAATGGAAAAGGTGAACTTTGCACTATGGTAACACCAAATATCACTCTGTATAACCATAATAGGCCATCCAAGAGGACTTAACTCATCAAGAACCGTATTTTTGCACTTTTGGAAAAAGAATTTGTTTATGTGAAAATTAAACCGACCTTGTTGCTCACTTTTCTTTTTTTTCACATTTCGTTCTGCCCCCCTTAGTCTAGTCCCTTTGTGCCAGCTCTCACCTCTTCTGCTGTGTCTGTTGCTTGTGTGGTCAGTTCTGGTTGCTTTTGTGTTAAGTTCCTCACGAACCTCTTCTACACTTTGTTGTTGCAACATTTAACTAATTGTTTTAAAAAGAAACTATCAAAAATGAACTTCATGTATATTTACCACCTGGCCACAAATAAATATATCTGAATGAACTGGTACAAGGTATCTCATCAGAACTGAAATGATCATCTGTTATTTTGTCCAGATTAAAACCTTAAAGTACATAGTAATTGCAAGAGGATGTTCATTAGGCTGAAAAAACAAAAGAAACCTATCAGAGAGATAGCAAATCAACAATTTGGTTCCTAAAAAGAATGAATGCACCACAAGTTCAGCAACACCAAAAGGTCTGGAAGACCACAGAGGACAACTGAAGTGGACATTCACAGAATCCTTTCCATAGTAAAGAAAAACCTCTTCACAACGTCTAATCAAGTCAAGAGCATTGTAGAGGAGGTTGGTGTATCACTGTCAAAGTCTACAATCAAGAGACGCCTTCATGAATGTAAATACAGACGTAAACCACTGGTAACACTCAAGAACAGAAAGACCAGAAAAAAGCTAAAAAAGCCTGCCTAGTTCTGGAACAAGATTCTGTGGGCAGAAGAAACCAAGATTAACTTGTACCTGAATGAAGAGAAGAGGGGAAGAGTATGGAGAAGGAAAGGAAGGGCTCATGATCCAAAGCACTGGAGTTTATTGATGATGTGACTGCTGATAGAAGTAGCAGGATGAATTCTGAAGTGTATAGAGCTATATTTGCAGATTCAGGTTCAGTCAAATGCTGCAAAACTAATAGGACAATGCTTCACAGTGTAGATGGATAAAGACCCAAAACATACCACAAAGGCAGCCCAACAGTTTCTTAAGGCAAAGAAATGGAGCTTTTTCTAAAATAGCAGAATCAGTCACCTGACCTCAACCCAACTGAGCATGCTTTTCACTTACTGAAGACAAAACTGAAGCCAGAAAGACCCACAAACAAGCAGCAACTGAAGGGTGGGTGCAGTAAAGGCCTGACAAAGCTTCTCAAGGGAGGAAACAGCTTTTGGTGATGTCCATGGGTTCTGGACTTCAGGCAGTCACTGACTGCAAAGGATTTGCATCGAAGTATTAAAAACAATCTTTGTGTTTATAATTGCTAGTTTGTCCAATTAGTTTTGAGCTTGCGAAAATGGAGAAGTAATAAAAGTCAACTGCATCAATCCCCCACGCCAGTAACAAAGCTACCTAGACAAGGCTGAAGTTGCCTTCTTATTCAAACCTTCAGTTCCACTTTAAATGCTGCTGTAGAGACGATATCTGCCTGGTTGTGGTGGTTCACTGAAAAGGGAGCTCATTACAAAGGAAAACAGGAAAGCAAAGACACTGAACTATTATCATAGCAGCGAATTGTTATGAAGTGTTCATAGGCTTATACGATGCTTGCTCTGGCCAAAGGTCGCTGTCGTTACAAAGAAGTATTTGAAGATGAATTAGATGAAAATTCTAGGGCCATTCGTTGTGTTGATGGTTGGGATTGGGAGGCTGATCCTAAATGTAACAATAAATCATTCCAGTGTTGTTGTAGTTCGCCTATTTAACCACTAGAGGTTGAGTATCTTTAATTTTGACTCATGCACATTTACAGAACCATCCATTGGTCTAGGGAGCCAAAAGTGGTTCTTCTACGGCAGGGGTGTCCAGTCCTACCCACAAAGGGCCAGTGAGGCTGCAGATTTTCATTTCAGCAAAGCAGGAGGTCACTTGTTCAATCAGTTGATTAAAGAAGTAGAATCAGGTGATTCTTGTTTTTAATGAAAACCTGCAGCCACTCTGTCCCTTTGCGGATAAGGTTGGACACCCTGGTCTATGGCATCGCTCCAAAGAACCATTTTCTGCACCTTTTCTTTTTAGAGTGTACTGTATAGTCCATCCTGAGGAAAGACTAATTGTCCAATAACTTTATCTCAGTACAAGCCACTTCGAATTATAATTACAAAAACAGAACGTGCTTAGAGAGATCTTCCCTCCTGCCTCTTCACAAAATGGGCTTGCAATTAAATCTTTCTGCATCATTCACACCCATTAAACTTCAGGAATAACAAAGAGAGTGCTGTTTGTGAAACCAAGGAGAACGATGCAATTCACTTTTAAAAGCTTGCCTTTGGCTGTTTTAAGTTTAGTGATTAATGGAGAGAAGGCAAAAGGTGCTACTTGAATTGTAAAGGAGCCCCTTAGATGGCTTAGGGGTGGCATGAGTGACCACATCGATACTAGTTAACCAAATAACCATTGGCAAAAATGAGCAAGGGATAAGACAGTGAAGAATTGACCTATCCGTGCTCTGCCCACAAATGTGTTTGGAGCAACTGTGCTTCAATGTTTTAACATTCTGAATTCATAAAACTTAAAAAATTAAGTTAACACAATGTAAAAAGCAGATGAATGTTCTGTTAACTTTCTGTTAGAAGTTCAGTGAACTCCAGGTTACTTAGGTTGAAACGTTGAATCTTCTTGCAAAAAACTGCAGTCCAGGAGTAAGGGATACACCAAACCTGAACGTTTGCTGATAAGCCTCCCTTGGCTTACATGTCTGGATGTCCTTTTTACGAATTAATTAATTTATTTATGGTAATGTGCAAAACTCAGAAACCACAATTTATTTAATTTCTAGTCGAAATGGCTATTAAATACAAGTTATTTCTTGTTCAGGAAGGAGAAAGCACTCAGGCAGAAGACATTTTATAGGAAATTAAACAGAAATCTATATATTATTTTTTTCAGTATGTAGTGTATCCACCCTTTGCCTTTATTACAGCATCCATTTTTTTAAGGGACTTTTTCAGTTTTTTCAGTTTTTCAAGGAAATCTGCAGGGATATTTTTAACCCAATCATGATTTTGAGGTCTGAACTCTGGGGTGGTTTGTCCATTGTTCTGTGAACACCAGCAGCTTTCTTCCTTTTCGTCTATTTCATTTTCTTGACAGCTACGCGTCCTTTCAGACATGTCACGTTGAGCTGCCTTCTCATAGTGGAAGGAAGGACAGAAACACACAGATTTTTTCAGACCTTAAGCCAGAGTGCAGCTTGATTTTCTCTTATCTCTCAAAGACAAAAGCTTATCTGATAGTGGATTATCTAATATCTAATGTTCTCTGACATATCACCTGATTAAAGAAGAACTTGTGCTTAATGGCTGTTTTCACTGTTGTATTTTGCACGTTCTCAGTGGGAGACAGGTCTGGACTGCAGGCAGGCCAGTCTATGACCTGCACTCTCTGATGATGCAGTCATGCTGTTGTAACACATACAGAATGTGCCTTGTCGTTGCCATGTTGAAATAAACTTGGACATCTCTGAAAAAGACAACATCTAAGAGGCAGAATGTGTTTAGAATTAATAGTGTCTTCACAGATGTGCAAGTTTCCCACCATTATTCCCTCATACCATGCCAGACCCTGGCTTTGGAACTTTGTGCTGGTTACAATCTAGATGCTTCTTTTCTTCTGTGGTCAGGAGAATGTGACATCCATTATGAAGGATATGGGTCTTTCAAATTCAGCTTAGCTGAATAATACTTCCATAAGAAAAGTGTAAGATTTCATCATTGTCTTTTCTAGCACTCTTCTACCTTCTATCAGAAATCTATCAATGCAGAAGCATACCTCATTTGTTTCTAGAACTTCAACAATAATATGCTTATGTTAATCTTGTCTTTTCTCCTAAGGGATGTTTAGGAGGAAGAATTCAGTAATCAGTGATCTTTCATTAATACAATATTGAGATTTATTTCTCCTTAAGAAAGACATTTTTCCTTTGGGATTCTTAAGCCTACTTATCGTGACAGATTCACACACACACACATACACACACACACACACACATACACACACACACATATTATAGCAATTCAAATGTTAGAACATGGCAGATTTACAAGTGATATTGATACAGTGACAGTATAATTTATTATAGAAATAAGTACAGGGCCCATGTCATGTTTGGAAAACCAAAATATCCTTGCTTTTGTGGAATAAAATAGTTTGTATGCAAACACTGTTAAAATGATAAAACGTAGCATTCACCCCCATTCCATCTAGTCTATATATGAAAAACTAAGCTGTAAAAACAGCCTGTTTTAAATTGATTGTTTTTGTGATGTTGTGAAAACACACTTACATATACCCACCCATTCAGCCTAGTCACACCGAAAAGCAATGTTATAAGCAGTGTTTCAAATAATGGAACAGTGGAAAAAGAGGGAACTGATCTTTTTCTTTGACTAAAAAGATACAATTGGGCCTCTGTCTACAGTACCTACCAACTAAAACAAACTATCAGCACAATGTATAGCCTAGCTCAGAGTTATAATACATTAACATGCCACAACAAACCTTTTTATGAGTGGTGTCAGCATTGTTTGCTGTAACTCTGTGGGGTCCATGGGGCCTTTTGCTAGCTGTCTGATGAACATCAAATCCTAGCTTTGCAAGTTAGCAGTAAGAACTAGAAGGGAAAGCTCATGAATGAATTTTAAGCTTGCTTGACAAAGCTGTTGTTATGGTATCCCAGGTACTAAGGTGCTGATAGGCCGTTGCTATAGTTACTGTTAGAAATAAAGGTTCTGTGCAGGTACATTTTTCATTCATCAAGGTACAAACAATGTAAATGTACCATTTGTACCAAAAGGTACAACAGTGGATTTAAAGTCCAATTGTGTACTTTAATTAAGTTCTTTCCAAGTGAAAAGTACGTATTTATATATTTTCATAACCTAATGTTTTAAAACAGAACAATAAAATAAAAAGGCTGGACATGAGACGGGGTGTGTGGAGTCAATACAACATAAAAAATGCAATTTTAATGGATTATGGTAAAATTATGGTCCGTAACTAAAGGTACTGAGATGTACCTTTGAGGTTATCACCCTAGTGACAAGAGAGGTACCACCCCCAAGACAGTTTTGTTCTTTTTTGTGAGAGTGTAGGCTGTTTGCTGTGGTATTCCAGGTTGTTGGTAAGGTGTTGCTAGGCAGTTAACATGGTATCCCAAGTGGATGCTTAGGTGTTGCTAGGCCATTGCTATATTATCCTAGATGGTTGCTAAGGTGTGTGTATGTGGTTTGCTTCTGTGCCTCCCAGGTGACATGGAAAATGTGACTGGTTCTGCCACTGAGTTTGTCTGTTTGTGTATATAGGTCAGTGGTCCATGTGGTTAAGAAGAGTGGAGTTTTTTTTTCATAATAAGCAGCTAAACTCCATCAAAATGTGGTGAGGCATTGCCCCAGAAGTTTGGAAAGTGCTAGAACAAAAGCCAGCTTGTCCTTGTTGTTCTGGCGACCATGAAGAGAACATATTTAAAAATAAATAAATAAATAACAAGAAGAAAGCATTACACAGTGGAACTGCCTTGACTTTAGGTGCTTGGACAATCATGTTTGCCAAGGTCTAGCCTAGTGTCCTGTCATTACATCAGTGATGACTGAGATGTGAAAGCAGTTTCTCCTATTTGATTTTATGAATAATTCTGTGGAGCAGGTTTGGCTTTGTTGGATTCTAGCAAATGGCACTGTAAGAAAACCTACAATCACTAAAATCAACATGCAGTTATGAGAGCCCAGTGGTTTCAGAGATGTGTGTTTGATTGAATTTTAAAGTGTTGAGGCAGGTTTTATAAGGTGCACTCAGTAAACAACGCAAGGTTTGTTCAGACACCAAATACATAATGGCAGTGGCACTATAGGGTGAGTTATTGATTTTCAGTGTATGCACTTAAAGATCCAATCCAGGATTTGCTGCAACAGTGCAGCGAGAGTAAACAAACAGAGTGCGAATGTTTTAACCCAGCTCTCCATTATTTTGGCTGGGGATAAGAACCAGCCATACATTCGTGAATACACAAGGGGAGAACAAACGCTTGCTCTGAGAAACAGCAACTGTTTACCAGCTTAGCCACAATGTCTCTGGAGAAACAGCATAGAAATATATCCTGGAGATATAGCAGGATGAATCTGTGAAGGTATGCTGTGAGATTTGAAGAATCTAGTAAAGCAAAGGCAATAAATGTGTTGTATTTTAGATATGTGGCTGCTATGCACATGTTTTATCAGATCAGATAAGAAGGCTTGACTTAAAGTGATAGTTCATCAAAAACTCTAATTTACACAGTTTTCCCCTTTCCCCAAATGCAGTTGATCAGCAATGGATGATGGATGGGATAGAGGGGGGCTGATAAATTGTGCAGTAACAGGTGAGCTTGAGCATATAATTGTACACTCAGAGGTGTGCCTGTATGCTAAGTGTATTGACATGTTTAACATGGGATATCTGTATCAAAACTATGAATTTAATGTCTGCAATAGCTATTCTTTTTGCTTTTGGATGAGCCACATTTTTTGGTGACAATATGATATTTATTACTGTTTATTTTTTGCTGGATCATGAGAACTTGGAGTACCTTCAACAAAAATATGCCCAAGAAAGATGTCATTATGACATTGAAAGGACACTGGAATTGTTATGCAGGTCAATATGGACTTGACACATGGGCTTAACCTGAGCTATTCCAGGCAGCTAAAGAATACCATTCAGAAACTGATTTGAAACGAGATCATCTTGTATGTGTGCTTTTAAGAAGTGCTGTGTAGTCTGGTGTCGGGACCAAGAGCTATTTTCTTCCTTGCCCAAATATGATGGTTTTTAAAATCTAAACTATTCTGTGCTGTGGTTTTGTTCTAATTATTGTCTTAATCACTTACAAAAATAAACAAAAATAAAATAAACAAAAATAAAAAGGGTATTCAACCAAAAATAAAAGAAAGTAGAATAAAAGACTTCAGCCGCTGAGTTCTTGTGGAAGGGAGAAAAAGGCTTCTTCTTTATTTCAGCATCAGGTGGCACAGGGTCTCGAGAGACCCAAATGCGCAAATACAGTGTTCCAAACAACAGTTTATATACCATTTATCTGGGGTAATGTGATATCCCCCCGCCTTACTTCTCAAATTTTGATATTAGCTCATTCTCTAATAGGTGCATCCCTTCGTCCACCAATTTGGCCATCGCATGATGAGCTCACTCCTCAAAACTGGCTTCAACAGGTTTTTACCAGTCTGCTCTACCTTTCAAGGTCAACTTGCCCCTCTCTTCACTGGGTCAGTAGGTACACACAGGCATCTCTGTGAACCCAGTGGCTTTCCAGTGTCTAGAATCTCCTATGCAGACAGTCTAAGGCCTACCCTTTGTGAGAGAATTAATATTCTCTGTTAGGCAATACTTCCTATTTGGTTATTGATTACAACATCTAATCTATTTGATTACTGATTAAGGGAATATTTATTCAAAATCTCCATCACTGGGCTGCATGAGGTTCCTATTCTTCTGTTTGTATGAGCTGTTTGTGTACCATTTTACTGTAATTTAAGCTTTTTTTTACCTTATTATTTATTTTTTAGTGAAATTTGATATGTACTCAAAAAGCTCAACTTACAAGTGTTTTTTTTTTTTTTCAGATTGAGCACAGTGAAATGAGGCTGCTTTGGTGACAGTGATTAGTTAAATCAAATGTAATGTCTTCTTGCATTTAAAAATTTGCAGTATCCCAATAATGCAGTAATTAGAGGTGGGTAATCCAGGTCCAAAAAGTAAAAACGCTCCCCAGGATTTTGTCTAATTTGCTCAAACCAGCAGCAAAGGTGTTCAGGCAGTTGGAACAAAATCCTGGGGAGGGTTTTTACTTTTTAGACCTGGATTACCCACATCTAGCAATAATGCATGTCAAGGTACTCATTTAACTTGTTTTGTGTTATTCTTAAGAAATATTTAGATTAAATTGACTGTATTGAGTATTTTCAGACAAATTAACTTATATTAAGGATTTTAACTCATATGACATAGTATCATATGATATTACATAGTCAACTTAATTTGATTGGTACTATTTCTTATTTAAACCAACTCAATATTATTAAGTACCAGTTCAATTATTATTTTATGTTTTGTATTTACTTCTACTCATTTTGAATGCATAATTTTTAATGGTTGCAATAAATTGTTTTTTACTCAAAACCAACCGAGTAATATTTACTTAATAATACTGCATATAATCTGGTACCTTTATTTTACTGGGTATATATAGGGTGCTATTTTTTATAGTGTAACAATTAATAAAAGCAGTGAACTATAATTCATATTATAATTCAGATTATATTTCAGATCATCTGCTTGGTTACAATAGAATAAATAATCTTAGTACAGTTGAGATGGACATTTGATGGACATAAAACCACTGCTGTTTACCTATTTTTATGCATCTCAGGGAGTCTCTGGGGAACAGTCACATCGAAAACCACAGCGCCAGCGTTGCAAACATGAAAATAATAACCTGCTGCATGTGACATACCATCTCTTTGGGTCTCTGTGGACTCCACACAAAGGGCCGCTTTCTTGTCTGGAGTAAAAAAGTACCCCACTTTCTCTGTAAGGTGGAATCGATAGCGTGCTGGTTATCAAAAAATGTGATGTCATTCAGAATGACTTGTGATTGCTGTTGGAGGTGAGGCATGAGGGGCTGGTTTGGTACAAGTGGAAGATGGAAAATATGCTACGTGACTAATCTTTCTTTCTGTTGTTCTATAATTCAAATGCCGCTTCACCAACACTTTTATCTTTTCCCTCTTTAAAACACCTACCTTGTAACTATGGGAGAGTGCACTGGGAAATATTGGGTGCTTTGCTTATGGCAAGCCTAATGATAAATATATTTTGCTTTGTCTCAATAAGGCATGTCTCACTGTTGTACTAATGAAAGATCACTAACTTCTATATTCTTTCTTCTAAACCTCCTTGAGGAGAAAAGTGGACATTGAACAGAAACATTTCAGTATCAGCTGTTCTGGAGAATCAAATGAGAAAAGCAGAAGATCTCCTTCTATGCTAAAAGTGGCCTACATCAGAAAATGATGAAATCTTGCACTTGTGTAACATTTTTATCATTACTGTAAGTCAGGAACAAAATCTGAGGCACAATAGTTTGTGTTTTGACCAAAATGAAAAGGTCCAAGGGTTGTTTCTCAGGAATATAAATAATTTCAGAAATATAAATGTATGAAGTTTCAGCACAAGAGCTGTTGGTTCATGGGCTGGATTTTCACTCTTAGGGTGCGTTCACCCCTGCCTTGTTAGGTCTGGACCTTAGCAGGTGTGAAAGGTGCTTTGGGACCAAAGTCCAACCAAAAAAGGTGGATCAAAAAAGTCTGGATGAAACTGAGCCATGGTTTGGTTCGTTTGCAGTGTGAAAGTACATTTTTGGATGGTTCAGAATTTTGGACCAATTAGAGTAAGTTTAGGCAGGCTTTCGACACACGTCAAACTATAGAAGAAGAAAAAGAACCAGGAGAGAAGTTAAAAGTTGCCATAGCACATGGTGAGAGGAGGAGACGAAATATTTAATTGTAGTTTGGTCCAACCAGAAAGTCAAAGGTCAACTTGAAAAAATTCATAAAAATGATGAAACTTGGACGCAGAAAGGATGAGAGAGAGAGGATATTTATTTTTCTCTATTCAAACATAAAAGACTACCCGCCAAATCAACAACATGCCAACGTCAGATGCTCCTCCACAAAACAATCAATAAGTATGGGGAGGCACAGCCTACATAGGTGATGACACAGGTTGTAGTTCTTTAGTATGCTCACTCAATTGCACTGTGAAATCAAAACTAACCAAAACAAATGTATACAGTGTGACAAAAATATTAACCTTGGTTCGGACCTTGGTCCAGATTTTCAGGTGTGAAAACATGCTTAAAAACAAAGGTCCCCAAATAGTTCTTGGGTTGAATGCTTTGTACTAGGAAACATGCACATCTCTTTTACAAAAATCCATAAAGAACACCTATGGAAAACTTCTTTTGAGAAGTAAAAGCGGATGTTCTGTGGCATCACTCCAAAGAAGCACCTTTATTTTTAAGAGTACATGGTTGAGCAATGCCAAGTGGCAACTAGGGTGATGTAAAGCATACAGCTGTTGGACTCCGGAGCAGTGGAAATGTGCAGGAGAGTCCAATCTTACTGCAGAGGGCTGGTTTGGCTGTAGGTGTTTATTCCAAACACACAAAACATTCTACTTGTTCAATCAGTCTTCAAGCAATTGAACATTTGTGCTCTTGCCCTTTGCAGATTGGACATCCCTATCACACTTTACCATCTGGCAGTCTGATAGATGAATCTGTATTTGGTGGATGCAGCAAAACACTACCTGGGTCAATGCATTGGGTCAACTGTTTGGTGGAGGAGGAATAATGATCTGGGGCTGTTTTTCATGGCTGTCATGGTTTTAATGGAAATCTTAATGCCACAGCATAAAATGACATTCTAGAGAACTACGTGCTTCCAAATTTGTGGCGAAAATTTGGAAAGTGCCCTTTTCTGTTTGAACATGACAGTGCCCACCCCAGACACAAAGCAGGATCCATAAAGAAATAGTTTGAAGGGTATAGAGCCTTGAACTCAACCCCATTCAATACTTTTGGGATGAACTGGAATGCTGATTTCAAACTAGGTCTTGCCACCCAACATCAGTGCCTAACATCGCTAATGCTCCTGTGGCTAAATGAAAGTAAATCCATGCAGCCATGTTCCAAAAGCTTTCCCAAAAAAGCTGAGACTGTTACAGGAGCAAAGAGGATGACCTCCATATTCATGCCCTTGATTTAGGAATGAGATGTTCAAAAAGCACATTTGGATGTTTTTATATAGAACGTAAGACATGCCAATCAGAACAGAGGTCATTTACATAAATCAATCCTGAAGGCACAGTAACAAAAACAGCCTGTTTAATTCTAAGGCATAAACAGAGATTGCGAAATAGCCAGTGTAAAAAATGAATTATCCCTGTTTTTGATAGATAGTGTCACAAATATTATAAGTGGATCTCAAGGACAAACTGAAATGCAAGAAAAAATTGGACTTTAAAAGTAAGGTCAGGATAAGGACATTACAAGGGCACAAACTGGGAGTACTTGCTTGCAGTCTTTACTGTCCTCCTCAAATCTCATCTTGTAAATTGTCTTTTTCTTGTAAAACAGGATGATCTGATGGCAAGCTCCTGAGCTTCATTATGTTGGTCCCCAGAGTAGAAATGAAATCCAGATAACATAAATACCCCCTTAAGCCCCACAGTTTTGCCAAGATGATCAAAAAATAATCAAATGTCAAATTCAGTTAAAGTGTCTGCATTAAATTACCTGTCTAGTTGATACTTTATTATTTATTCTTTATAGTTGATCTCCCTATCAAGCTCTTTATCACATACTAAGCTCAGTATCACATATTCCCATCTGTTCTATTTCCTCATACTCGGAGAACCATGCATTGGAATTTTTCACTGACATTTACACACTAGAACTGTTTTTGTGGAGACCAAGGACATAGGACACTTGGGATGCTGTGGGTTCTGCAGCATGCACAGATTTCAGGATTGCAATTGTTAATAATAATAATAGTAATAATTTTGGGTCCAGGGCACAGTAGTGTGCCAACTTCCCCCAAACATATACATATACTATATAAAATGTTATATACACAATATTACAGAATGATATTAATATTTGATTATAAGAGGTTTGATGGTTTAGTTTAAAATTGAAGTGTGAGGTGTGGTTAATGAGCTGCTACAGCTCTGGGGAAAAACTCTTAGCATTGGGTGGTTGTGCCTCTTTGTTGATGGCAAGGAAGCTTCTACCAGAGGGGAGTGACTGTAAGAGGTGATGTCCAGGATGAAAGGGGTGAGCTGTTATTTTGCTTGCAGGCTTCATCGCCCTAATGTTATAGATGTCCTGAAGCATTGGCAGACTACATCTGATGATCCACTGTTCTGATTGTGCACTGGAGTTTGGCTTATTCTTGATACCCATATGTTTCATATCAAAATGCTCCATTACTTTTCAAAACCACTGCAGCTGTATCAGCTGTAAACTTTTTGCAGCCCGTTCCACATGTCTCTGATGTCGACTGAATGAAGAATAAAGTGTTTCTGATGTGATGCGTAAGTCCTTAGTGATGTCAAACAACACGTAGATGGACACACAAATCTACCAGTTACACACGGTGAGAGGCAGATGATGTACATCACAACTCCTCTTCACAGCCTCATAACTCTGGATGTGAGTCATATACAATCTCGTGATCAAATGGAATCGAAAGGGCAGACTCGACAGATTCTCAGAACCATATTTCTGCTCTGTGTTATCACAAAGATAGGGAAACACACATAGAAACATCAAATTTGATGTGCGGGTGAGTTCCTGGACTTATTTCTCAAGGGGCTCCTGTGTGGTGCAACCGCCAAGCCATTAATCCAATAGTTGGGAGATCGAGACATGAGATATGACACAAGCTCAGTCCCACGCAATGTTACAGGCATCCGTGGCCAGGAGTCCAAGACAGCGTAATTGGCTTCTCTCTGGATGGGTAGGATGGCCCTCCTACTACTCCCCTTTACGCATCTTAAAGCTAGCCAATGCAAGTGACTGTTGATGCAATAGAATTGGCAGTTAGTGTTCTCCAAGCATGTTAACCTGTCCAATAACATTGCATTATTGGCAGCTCAAAAAAGCATAGTGTGGTAATTGTAGGCCTAACAAGCAAGTCCAATTAGCTATGATTAAATTGGGGAGAACATTGGGTTAAAAAAGTATTACTTGATGTTGTGCTCTGCTTTTTTTGTGTTGCTGTTTTTTGTTGTTGTTGTTGTTGTTGTTGTTGTCCCTCTGCATGTTCTGTCTTCTAATCCTAGGACATTTGTTGCAGTCAATCCATGATCCAGTTCATGTCCTGTGCTTTTCCACACTCGTTCCAGTCCATACTCCAATTCACATGCCAATCCAGTCCTAGTTGTGACATCATCTGCTGGAGAACAAAAAAGGCCTCCTCGGCACCACCAAAAGCTTTGGCTCGCATGTGTTGGTAACACTGATTAATTCTATCTATTGAAATTGTCTTACCCCATGATTCTTACCTTCAGTTTGAGCCGTAAACGTCAAAAAAAAAACAAAAAAAACAACAAGAAACAAACTGTCACGTCCACTGATGAGGTCCACAGAGGTCACTCACTATCCCCTGAATACTACAGTGGTTATCTCACCTGTCTTGCATTAGCAGCCATTTTGTATATAAGCATGTGGTCTTGGTTTATTGTGAAATCTTTTTCTAGTCATGCTGAGCAATTCTGAATGTCTTGCTTTCTCAGTTTTGACCTTTTTCTGTGTTATGGCTTCAGAGTATTGATTTGTGTTCTTGCTACAAGTTTGCTGAATCTGTACATGGTAACACGGTATTGACTCTGCTCGTACTAGACTATGAGTTTGCTATATCAAACTTGCACTTGGCTTCAAACACTGCATGATAATGCTAATTTCTGCAACACCAGGGGTGCCCAATCCTGGTCCTGGAGATCTCCCACCCTGGAGAGTTCAGATCCAAACACACCTGGCTTAGATGCTGCTGAAGGCCTTCGTTATCTGGATCATGTGTGTTAGATTTGGGTTGCAGCTAACCTCTGCAGGGTGGTATTTTTCAGGGCCAGGATTCAGCACCCCTGTGCTACACTGTAAAAAGTGGACTGACATTGAATGAACGGATAACATTGCAGAAGCATATTTTTACACACATAGTATAGAAATAGAGTAGTGAAAACATTGTAGCGTATTACTTAAGAATGCATAAGAATGCATGACATCTTTAAAGCTGTTTCAGTAGTGACTGTTTTAGCTAATTTTGAGCATAACTCAAAAACACTAGCCAGTACATAACTAGCAACAGAAACAGAAAATCATAATGTTTTTCATTAAAACGCAAAAATGTTTACTTAATTACAGAAAATGTATGCTTCAGTAGTTACAATTCTTAAGATTACACACTGATTTTCAGATTTTGGGACACATTTACTTCTAACAGCTCACCATGTGGCCATGAGGGACAGGGATGCAGCCTCACTTACTGCTCTAAAATGCAGGGTTGTGGCTGAAAAACGGCTCTCTCTATGGACTAATACTCTTTTTCAGTGTTTCAGTAGTGACATGAAAACATGAGACAGCATTTTTTCATGTTTTTTATGTTTTTCAAGTTTTATGTTTTAAGTTTTGTTTTTTTTAAATGTATTAAACTTGTGATAAATCCAAATCTTTCAACAAAGATCTTTTTAAAAACAGGATGGTAAAAAAAAAATCAGTATTTTTTCCACAAGTTGAAATTTAATGGTTTAATTACACTTTATGGCTGGAGTGCAGGGGGTTTGCGGTGGAGGTGCCTACAAAGACTCCTGAGCCCAGGGGCCAGACTGGAAGAAATACAAAATACCCACTCTCATTTTTACCCGTTGTCATTTATTTTACTTTCATATTGGGATTTCTTAAACTGTATGAATATCCACTGATATATGGAAAGACTTAGTGAAATCAGTACAACCACATGCAGTTTTGCAAAACGTCTTTTGCTTCACTCTGCTGGTGTCTGACTGTGCACAATGTTGTTTTGAGCTACTTTCTCCCAAATTTCAGGGTAAATTTCCAGATATCCTCTGCCATGCAGGCCACTGCTCTGGCTTGGCCACTGTGCACATGAGCATATTTTGGCTGTACTAGATGTACATGTGAAGCTTGAGAAAGACATTCTTTGTTTTGTTTGAAGCTTTACATATAATTTACCTTGTTTCATTTTTACAGTTACTTTCAGTAAGGAGCTCTGGCATTGAGCTGCTACTGTTTTCAATTTCTAACAACTGACATAATCCTGTTTAGACTACTGCTCATATTCAGTCTGTGATGTATCTAGGCCTTCCAGGAGGCCTAGTGTGATTTTTTTTTTCTCACAAAATTCATACAACCTATTAAATGTCAAAACATGATTGGATGATTCTTCAATCCAACTCCAGAAGACCTAACCATTGGGAGACTGGCTTTTTTAGCATTCAATCACTACAAAACAAGCATAATGTTTCTACCAAAAATTACAGACGTGTATTTTTTAGTTCCCAGAAATCATTAGGCCTTCTCTGAAGGCTTAAATAGACCTGAGCATTCCCCTCTGGTTTTATTCCATTTGTACATTTCATTTGTACAGTTTGTTTGGTCCAATGTTAAGCGGTTTGGGCTGTATTCACTGCAGTGGGAGAAGAAAAAGAAAGAGAACAGTTGGGAGAGCAATACATAAATACTTAAACAAATAAAATGGATAGAAATACGTTGAATAATTTTATAATATTCTTGTAATCTTTTAACATTATTAGAGCATTGTAATTGTGATACATCACAGCATTCTCATTATATCACAGTTTTTTGGGGAATGTGATTACATTACATCTATAGATTATTATTTAACAGTGTGGAGAGGGAATACGGCAGTCAAGTGGCTTCACACTGTTATACAGTCAGGTCCATAAGTATTTGGACAGTGACAATTTTTGTAATCATGCCTCTGTACACCACCACAATGGATTTGAAATCAAGATGTGACTAAGATGTAGACTTTCAGCTTTAATTTAAGGAGTCTGACAAAATAATGCATTAATTGTTTAGGAATTACAGCCATTTTTACATAGTCCCTCTATTTTTACAGGCTTAAAAGTAATTGGACAGTGACTGATTTTTCAGTAGTTTCATGGCCAGGTGTGGCCTGTTCCCTTGTTATTTTATGACAAATTAAAATAACAAGGGAACTTAAATTGATTCCAGGTGTAGTCCAAAGAGGCGACAACACAAGTAAAGGAAGGCCATCATTAGCCTGAAAAAAAACAAAAGAAACCTATCAGAGAGGTAGCATAATCTTTAGGAGTAGCCAAATCAACTATTTGGTACATTCTTAAAAAGAATGAGTGCACTGCAAGTTCAGCAACACCAAAAGGCCTGGAAGACCACAGAAGACAACTGAAGTGGATGATCACAGAATTCTTTACATGGTGAAGAGAAACCCCTTCACAACATCTAATCAAGTCAAGGACATTGTAGAGGAGGTTGGTGTATCATTGTCACAAGTCTACAATCAAGTGATGCCTTCATGAATGTAAATACCGATGCAAACCACTGGTAACACTCAAGAACGGAAAGGCCAGATTAGACTTTCTGTTCTTGATGTTTAGAAAACATCTAAAAAACAAAAAAGATTCTTTGGACAGATGAAACCAAGATTAACTTGTATCAGAATGATGGGAAGAGAAGAGTATGGAGAAGGAAAGGAATTTGAAGCATAAAACATTATCTGTCAAACATGATGGAGGTAGTATTATGCCAAGGGTGTGTATGGCTGCCAATGGAACTGGATCACAGGTGTTTATTGATTATGTGACTGCTGATAGAAGAAGGATGAATTCTGAAGTGTATAGAGCTATACTTCACTCAAGTGTGACTCAAGTGTGACTCATGGGGACAAGAACGAGACCACAGCTACACATCAAAAGCAGCACAATCCCTCAAGAACATTGTGGGCACAGCAAAAAAAAAAAAGTGTCATCCAGAAATAAAAACATGCGAAAGTACAAAACTCTGTGTCCATAATGGACCAAAATGCTTACATCTAGCAATTCCAGCAATTTGACAGCCCCAGTTACATTGGCTGTGCTCTTCTGCCTTTTGTTTGTGAGTGCATGCTTCTGAAAAGCTTGTTAATAAAGGGCCAGTGGGAACATAATTGCATAACGGAATGTTGGCATAACAAGATTAAAGAAATGAATTTTTATTGTATCTTCTTTGTCTGTCATATATGAAACTGTAGGAAGAAATTGAAAAACCTGTGCTGTAGGCTTGGACAGAAACAGCTGTGGCTTTATCCGACTCACCTATAGGGTAAGTGGAGCTGATAAAATTTTTACTGTTTTTCAGTGGGCAAAACCACCACAGAGCAGGTATTATTTGGGGGGTGGATCATTCTCAGCACTGCAGTGACACTGACGTGGAGGTTGTGTGTTAGTGTGTTGTGCTGGTATGAGTGGCTCAGACACAGCAGTGCTGCTGGAGTTTTTAAACACCTCAATGTCACTGCTGGACTGAGAAAAGTCCACCAACCAAAGATATCCAGCCAACAATGTCCTGCCGGCAGCATCCTGTGATCTCTGAAGGACTAGAGGATGATCAACACAAGCTGTACAGATGAGCTACTGTCTCTGACTTTACATTTACAAGGTGGACCAACAAGGTAGGTGTGTCTGATATGCAGAAATATATATATATATATATATATATATATATATATATACACACACACACATAAGAGAAAGAGGAACAAGAAAAGGGACAAAGAGAAAGTGAGAGTGACTATGGGAGAGAGAGTACTGGGCACAACGAGAGAGAGTGCTGGACTAAGAAAGAAGAGAGGGAGGGGAGGCAGGAGAGAGGGGCTAAAAGAAAGAGAGAGAAAGACTAAGAGGGTGGAAAGAAAGAGAAAAGAGAGGGAACAAGAGAGAGAGAAAGAGAGGGAGGAACTAAGTGAGATAAAGAGATCGCCAACCAAAGTCCAGTCAGAGTGAACCAAATTATCAAATAAGGAGTAAACCACCTTTTTGAAACAGCTGACACAATGAAGACTGAGGCTAAACTATAGTGCTGTAAGGCTCTAAACAGAGAGTATGAATTTGCAGAGTATTTCTTCAACATCAGAGATCCATAGCAGAGACAGATCCTGACCAAGCTCAGGGACCACAGTCTGACCATAGAAATGGTATAAAAAAACCCTGGCTGCCCAGACAGAGAACTGTGTGGTCGCTGTAAGAGCAGTGAGGTTGAGACAGAGTGGCACTTCCTCCTTCACTGTGAAAAATTCAAACTGACACAAGAAATTTTCACAAAGAAATATGAAAAAAACATTCCCCCAAATCTTCAAATTCTAACACTATCTGAAAAAATAACCAGTTTTCTTGGTGAAAGCAGCACAGCATCCCTCGCACAAAGCATGCAGCAAATCTCTCACTGAATAAGAAGATAAATACATAGTGACTATTATTATTATTATTATTATTATTATTATTATTATTATTATTTAATACGTCTTCGTTTATTTCTTCACTTTATTTTTTGTTATTATTGTTATTTCACTTATCGCTATCAGTAACTATAATTGCTACTAATTCTGTATACTGTGTTCAGCTTTAAAGCTTAAATGCTTTGGCAATATTGCACTTCAGACAGTCTAGTAAAGCTTTGAATCTAAGAGAGAAAGAGAGAGAGAGAGAGAGAGAGAGAGAGACAGACAGACAGATAGACAGACAGGGTAGACAGACAGACAAACAGATATAATCTCTTAACTCAGAAACACAGGCATCTCTCCTCGTAGTTTTCTGTACACAACAAAAACCTCTAATCTTTCCGAAATGACTCATAGGATTGATTGACACAGCCTTTGTTGACAGAAGATTTCACTCTGATCCAGTCTAGTCACTTCCACACACATTCATCTCAGGTGCTTCTCACTCAGAACAAAACAAAACATTTGCAATCAGTCACTATTTGGTAGATGGTTTCTGATTGGTCTTACCTACAAATGGGAAAGAAAAGAGGGCTTTAATTCAGTCCTTAGGAAAACTGCATTATTAATGTTGCAGCCTCTTTTCCTCTCTTTCTTATCATCCCTCTATCAATTAATGAGAGGTTTCCATTCCTGGTGCTCTGCCAGCAAACCAAACCATAACTTGCACTGAGAGGTCCTAATGGCTACATGTCTGCATGTGAGACCAAGACATGGCCTTGTCAGTGGAATTAGGCCACTAATTAGGGTGAAAAGTATACAGCACTGTAAAGTAGTCGTGTCCATGCGGTTATGCATTTAGCCGCTTGTGGGGACCAAACATCCTCAAAATGATGGGAAACATCATAAAAATGCTTGATGTTGTTTAGAAAAACTATTGCAAAAGTAAAAGAGTTTAAATATTTTTTGCTGGTTCCTGAGGTTGAAAGAATCTGAAGCATATGGTCCATTATCACGGAGGATAACCTCCCTGAAAAGAAAACAAACTGCTTCAAAAAACACGCTTACAATAGATGCCAATTGGCTAGTGTTTAGTAAGTATAGGGAAACTAATCAAAATTACTGAATGCCTATAATAACAATAATAATAAAGACCGGGATGAGAGAGGAAACAGCAAACAGAGAAGATATAAACTGAAAAAGAAGGAAATACGAAGATAAAAATGTAATAAAAATCCACAAAAATAATACAGAAATACATAAATAACAACAATAAAACAGTAATACAATAAAAACAAAAATATAAAAGACAAAAAATAATAAAATGGGAAAAACAATTAAAAATCTAAATAAAATAAGCGAAATAAAGTAATCAATAAAATAAAAACAGTCGCATGCAAAAGTTGGTGTGCCCTTGGCCAAATTGCATCTTGCTGATTTTTTAAATGAAAAAAGTTAACACATCCTCCACAGCAAGCAAACTCAAGGATGTCCATTTTTTGCCAACTTTAGGGAAAAAAATCTGGATAAAATGTATGAAATGTGTCAAAACCTTTTCACAGACCACATTTTATGCTTTATTTTATTCCCCAGTATGTTAAATTTAGCAAATAAACAGTGACCTTCCTTTTAAAACTGAAACTGAAGATGAACTGAATATCTTGTTGGAGAGCGCTCCTCAAGCATATGATGCTTGATGCTAAAAGCAGCCTGATCTCTTCTTTTGTGTCGTGTTCCAGGCACACAGAGTAATTCTGCGTTTAATAGTCTTAGACATCATTATGGAGCATATTCAGTTAGATAGTCTGACACGTAAGAAAGTGCTGGTCTATTAATGGCTTTAAAAGTGAATAAAATTACTTTGAAATGTATTCTGTATTGAACAAGAAGCCACTGAACTGCTGCAAGTATTGGAGTGGTATGTTCATTATTACACACTCAAGTAAGAACTTCTGATGCTGGATTCTGTAAAAGCTGTCTTGTCTATATCAGGGATACAGCAGTACAGGTACTGGTATCAGGTGTTGGCCCGATACTATGCTCATTTACTTGTAGTCATACTCATAAAAATGCACCAATACTACCTGATGCCATCTGACATAAGCCAAAGATGTGAAATACAGGGGGTGCTGGGGAGTTCGAACCTCCGATTAACCTCTCGGACCACATGAATGTCTCAAAATCAAATTGGAAAGGGGGGATAAACTTATCATGACATTATGCTGTCCATTGTATGGTGGAAAAAGTGAATTGTTACTCATTTCCCAACCGAAGACAAACGAGAAAATGTGTAAGATTTCAATCAACGAGTGTAATACTGTATTAAGAAACTACAAAATAGCTTTTCCAAAAGAAGAACAGTTAAACCAAACATTTTGCTGCTATTGCAGCTAGCATCAGCACCACTATGGCAAGTGAGTTAGCAACCAGACAATGCTGGAGTAGCCAGCCCACATGGGACCTCCCGAATACCAGGGTACGTCTTGCACACTTGTAAACCTGCCATGCTAATGAACAAGCAACTTAAGCTGGCTGTGAAAGAGGCTCAGACACAGCCTCAGTCTTTAAGTCTAGGCTAAAAACTTACTTGTATAGTCAAGCCTTTGGTAATTAGTTTTCCCTGTCGGTTCTATACCTGCCAGAGTCTCTGCTTCTCTGCTAACAGTTTAATCTGTGATCAGTCACCCATTACAGAACTGACTCTCTGTGTGTTTTTCCTTGCTTTCTTTTCATTGCCGAGTTGAACAGCTGCCCATCCTGTGCGTCTGATGCTGCTGCCTCTTCTGCCTTGATCGGGTGCCACTGCTGCCAGACCTCTGGACCAGCTTGACCACCATTGAGCTTCATGCTGTACAACGCCGTGCAAACCTCACACTCACATCCTGACCCCACTGATCCTCCTGCTGCTGCTGCTGCTGCTGCATAAACTCAACAAATCAAATTAATAATTTGCTCCACCTGTTTTCCCTGTTTTTGTACTAACAATGTTTACTATCTGGTGTCGACCAGAGGAGGATGGGTTCCGCTTCTGAGTCTTCGTTCCACTCAAGGTTTCTTCCTGTTTCTCTTAGGGAGTTTTTCCTTGCCACTGTCGCCACTGGCTTGCTCATGGGGGTTTGGACCCGGATTTCTTTTTGTAATGCAGATTTTTTGTTTTGTAAAGCTGCTTTGTGACAACACCTGTTGTAAAAAGCGCTATATAAATAAACTTTGCTTGCTTGCTTGCTCTTCTTATACAGAGAAGCGCTGCTGCCACCGTGGCAGTCAGACACATAATTGTTGGTCACTTTAAATGTTACGTTAGCATATTTGCTACTAAGTCCACATATGCTGAGTTTATACTGTGTGAAAAGAATTGTGAAGCTTTAATATACTATAATTGTCTTTATAAAATAGGCTGTAATGAATGTTGTCCTACCCGTGCACATCACTGCCTGGTTTTAGTTTTAGTGCACAGTGAGGCACTAGTTAGCTAGCTAGCAAAGCTGCTGTTGCAGAGTTTATGTGTTTCTGCTCTGTACTTGGATGCGCAGCATATTGTTTTGAATGAAACAGCTTTACTGATAACAGATCTGTCTGTAGGGGTTGTGTTTCATAAAGCATGTCAATCATGCCAAACACTTTCCTACAGTGGCTGTGTTTACACATAAAGATTTTTGCCAATCCGATTGGATACATTCGGATTATAGATTAAGACTGAGGTGTTGATATGCTCAATCTAGTCAACAATCTTATGGAAAATCTCTGTTTTCATGCACACTACAAATAATGTGATCTAAAATTACACACATCCATAGAGTGCCTCTCCGTGTAGACGTTACCATCACAACGAGCATCATGTGAGTCCACTCAGAGTGAGATGAGCTGCACTGTGTTACCTGAGTTTTCAGTTGGCGCTTGTATTTTTAATTGTACTTATTAAAGAAGGGGCAAGAGGAAGACGTCATGTTCTGAGACACGTAAGCTGGACGCCAGTCCCACCGCTATCTTTTAAAGCTCAAAGCATAAACTTTGTCTCCTCTGCAGACCAGTTTCTGCTGCCGCCATGTTGAACTTTACAAACTTTTGATATGACACATGCACAGAACATACTTAAGTTTTCTGATTGGAAACGTGATCAGATACAGGCACACTGCATACAAGCTCCTTGTATGCATTAGCCTTGGATGTGATTCCTGCAGTCATTGTGCTACAGAGACTGTTGAAAGAGATAGATGAGGAGCAGGAATCAAAACTATGAAACATGCGTTACTTACAGCTGTATAGAAGTGCTTTTCTGACATAAAGCATAACACACCCTTCTCCACTGCAACACTACTTTTTTTTTTATTCTATTTAAGGTAACTAAGGTAGCATGGCTAGCTAATACATGTCATTTAAAATCAGCTAGATTTTAATGATTTAACCACTTAAACGGACAGGGTCCACCTGCTGGCCCAAAGTCTTATTACACACTTCTATAACCCAAGAACAGCTCAGCCAGTTTACGCTGAAGTCCCTATAGTTACTTGGTAGGTAATAAGTCTGGTAATAAGACTTAGTATGTAATAAGTCTGGGACTTTAAGGCGTTAATTTTTAAGGCACATTGCAGTTATTTACACAAACAACTACTTAATTCTGAGTAGATTTCTCATTATCTTAATGTTATCAGAATTGTTATTAAAATATGTACTGAAAATATGTTTGAAAGAAAAGGTGCATCTGATGCATCTCTGGTCTATATTCTTCTTGGGTATGTCGGAAAACAATACTTTCTAATTATGCCTAGAATAATGTTCCTTTAAAATGCTGAGTAAAATCAACAGAAATTAAAAGTTGCGTAAAATCATTGGCTTTGGACTCTAAACTCTAAGCTCTAAATGAAAAATTAAATCACCAGTTAAATTAATCTTATCATGAGTCATGACACATACAGAGTGTCATTTAGTAATTAGAGGTGGGTTAGGTGTAGCGCAGCAATGTTTTGCTACATTAAAACAAGTGCTAATGGAAATGTACCACAAAAATAGGCATGCAAAAATAAGAAATAGATTAGGAATAAAAAGGGATAAAAAAGTCTAAAGATATGCTGTTGGTTCCTGAGGTTCAGGTTAGGATTGCATTAGCTTTTAGCTACTGTGATAGAGAAGTCAATGTGAATTTCCCATAAAGATAGGAATGCAAACTTATAGTATGGAGGACCAGATTTGCCAAAATGAAAAATAAATAAAATAAAAAATAAATTACTTAGGAAATTAATATATGAAGTAGAATTGCGAAGAAAAATTATGATAAATCGAAAAATAAATAAATATACATAACAATTAATTTATTAATAAATTAATCCTTACATAAATTAATATGTCTGCATTTATTTATGTCTATTTAGTAATTTCCCCTTTTTGTATTTATTTATTTTTGTTATTTATATGTTTCTTTAACATGTTTTCTGTTTTTCTATTAATTAATTTTATTAAATTATTTCCATAACTATTAATTTCTATATTTATTTATTTCTCTATTTATTTCTGTATTTCCTTGTCCTTATGCTAATAAAGGGGCTGTAAGCCAATGATGTCACAGCGTCTTAATATTCCTATTGGTTGATCGATGTCAGATTCTGTAGATCGATTGTTCACGTCTTGCTCTCTCAGCGGTAACTAAAGACCAGACAGTACAGTAATGGCTTCTTACAGCAGCAGACAGTCAGAGAGTCTCGGCTGATCTGGCTGAAAATGCAGGTCTGGATTATTGACTCTTCCGTTGGAAGCTGTGGCGGACAGTGTGCTCCATTTAGCTGATCTGCTGATACAGAGGTGTTCAAAACTTTGGAGGTGGTTCAGCGTCTTTTTATGCAAAATTCAGATCACTCAGACATTCGGACGCCTGTCTCACACACTGCCTATGGAGCCATCGAGAGTTATTTATCGGCAGGTGACGTTGCAGTTCTTTATGGAGTGAAAGAACAGTTTAATCAGCTCTTCTCCTCCTGGTCTTGATTGCTAAGCCTGAACGTGAAAAACACGCCCCCTCATTATCATATGAGCGAAGAAATACAGAAAGAAAGAAATGAATTAATGAAAAAATAAATAAATAAATGAATGAATTAAAAAAAATAAGCGAACAATTGTTAAAAATATAGATATGGAAAAAATATAAAAATGGCATTAATGAAACAAAATGAATAATACAGAAATAAATAAACTGAGAAATATATAACTGCAGAAAAAGGAAATATGTGTATAATTACAATCACAATAAACAATATATACTTTATTTAGGTTTTTTTATTTATTGATTAATTTACTGAGCCATTTATTTTTTAATTTTATTTATTTTTCAATTTGGCAAATCTGGTCCTCCATATTATAGTGCCTATGTGTGTGTTTATTCATGTGTAGCTTTAAAATGGGCCTCCTCTACTACCCTATTAGCAGAGTGATGGGTGGAACAAACACACGTGTTGCACTGCATTAACAAGGATCAGGAAAAGCTTACATAAAATCCAGCAGTGTGATTCAACACAGTGCAGCTCATATGTTGATGCATCTTGCTGAAGACGTCTTATGTGCTGTCGCTTTCTGTTGCCCTGTCTCCATTGACCTCTTCTGGTCACTGAAGTGATGAATTTGTTTTTTTTGCAACAAAAAATGAAGATTCCAAAAAGGGTCATTTTGAGCGGCGACATAGAAGAACCGCCTTTGGTTATTTGAAGAACATTCCAGTGCCTGGTTCTTTTGAGTATCAGGCTTGTATGAGACAGATAAGAGTGAGGAGCCTATTTAAGGCTTAAACAACCACCACACAATGTAACCAGTTAAGGATATGTTATGGTTTCCTAGAATGACACAGCACTGTACAGAACTTTATTTATTTAAAGTCCAGTCAAAGTACAAAATATTCATTGTTCACCATCAGGGAAAAAGCAGAAACAATGTTTAACAAACAGAAGCCTCAACAAGTAAATATAAAGTCAAATTTTTTGTATTTAGTCTGTCCACCAAATGCCTTTATTTTCGCTTCCGTTCTTTTCAGACGTTCAAAGAAATCTACAGGGATATTTCTCCATGCATTCAAAAGTTCAGTCTTAGAAGTTATTTGCATTTTCTGCTTCTCACAATCCAAATAATTCCAAAAACATTCACTGATGTTGCTGTCGAGGCCCTGTTGCCCTGATGATGGTCTGCCAGGTCTTGCACAGTTGTTAGGAGAATTTTTGAAACTTCAGCTTTGGAAACTCCTCAGAAATATCTCCTAAAAATAAGTAACTTGTACTTAATGGTCATTTTGACTGGAAAATAAATAAATGAAGGGTGGTCTGACTTTTGCACAGTACTGTATGTCCAAGCCAAGAACCATTTAGGTTCAGACCACACATTGAGATGAATATGCAGTGATGTGTTTCCTGATGATGTATCTCGAAAAGCACCTGCTTACACACTTCTGCTCCATCTGGCATATTGGCACAACAGGCATCAAATAAGCCCCCTGTTAAGTGCCCCATGGAGGCTCTGCATTGATTCCTCAGCTTCTGATTGGCTCTTTTCTGCTCCAGATCTACCCCGGCATCTCCTAATCATCACCTGCACCTGTCTGTCACTGCAGACTCATTAGGATCCATATATATATATATATATATATATATAGAGAGAGAGAGAGAGAGAGAGAGAGAGAGAGAGAGAGAGAGGTGTTTTTTGGAGACTTGCATGGGGTTTCTGTATTCTTTTGGTTGTCCGCTTTCTGGTGTTGATCTACCTGGTTTTGCCATTTGCCAGGGTCTTAAGTAAGGGTGGGTGTTATGGCAAAAATATCACATCACAATGCTTGAAGAGTTTTTAATGACACATTAAAAATATCACATCATAATGTTTGACATACTACATTTTAAAAAGGCTATAAAGTGATCAGTACAATGATTTACTTTCTATTTAAGAAAGAGAAAAAGCACACCATTGGTAAAATGGTAGAAAAGGGCATTATGTGCAGTGCAGTGCAAGGACACATATCCGGGGCTGCTTGCACCAGCTGTACGTAGGTTCAAACACAGGCTAGTTGTATCGTAAGTGTTAGGTTCAGGTTTATGCATTACTAAATCAAATCAGGTTACACCACACAAACTAGTTTTAACATTGAGCTTAGTGATTACTATATTCATATCTCCCCCCTAAACAGATGTAAGCATTGGGGAAACCAGCAAAAGCCACATAGAAAGCAGCTTTTTATAGTTAACCAAGCTAAAAACACTAAATGCTATGTCTTGTTTTTTCTTTCACCTTTAATCATCACCCTGGTTTAACTCTGTACATCAAAAGCTCACAGCTGCAGTTCAGTGATACTCAAAACGTCTGAACTGATGCTGCTGTTGTGTCAGTTAGTCAAGCGTCATTTTAAAAAAACTCCATATTTGGTTGTCCCAAGAAAATAGTAAAGAATAAACACACAATGGCTAGAGGTCTTCGGTTTGATTCAGTTCAACTTGTACAGATTGTTCTCTTCTATATATTTTCTCTCTATGGAAAATGTTTCCATGGTAGCGGCTTATGGACAGGTTCTGAACATGCCACCAGAGTCCTTCAAGAACTAGAAAGTTTAACCACTTCAGTCCAGTTTTATCATAGACTGGTTGCCAATTAAGTTTTGCATTAAGTACAAAATTCTCTCACTCTAAACGGACTCGCCCCTCAGTACCTGAATGAACTCTCATACTATGAACCATCACACCTACCTAGATCACAGGGTGCTGCTTACTATTAGTACCTAGAATTAATAAAGTTACATCAGGGGGTACAGCCTTCTCATACAAAGCCCCCAGCTTTGGATTAATCTTCCAGTCAGTATTTGGGACTCAGGCACAGGCTCAGTCTTTAAGTCTAGGCTAAAAATGTTTAGTCAAGCCTTTGGTAATTAGTTTTCCCTGTTAGATAAAAGGTGCAGATCTGGGCGTTCATGGAGAGTATTATGGTAAACTGGGAGTGTTGGTGTTATCGTCCCACTGCTCTCACGCGTTCACTCAGGTCTGCTGACAGTGGAGCGGAGGGGTGCTGACATCTCAGGGAGCTCTCATGTCTTTGTTAACCTTCTGGCTCTCCCTTTTAGTTTGGCTGTGACAACTCGACCTGCCGGAGTCTCTCCTGTACTCTGTTAACACTGTATACTGTAATCAGTCTGTATTAACTAAACTAACTGTCTGTGTCTTTCTTTGCTGAGCTGAACAACTGCCTATCCTGTTTGGTCTGATGCTGTTGCTTCACCTGCCTTGCCTTTTTGTAAAAACTGCAATGTAAATAAGCTGTAACTTGACTTGCCATGTTATCATTGTGTTAAAGCAATATAGGCATTAGTTAATTGTTAACTGATAAGAAGTGGCTTAAGGATTGTGGTGCAATCAAATTTAACAGAAGGATAACTTGAAACTAACTAGTGTTAATTAAGAACTTATTAAAGACTTCACGCACCAACTCAAGTGGAAACTTACACAAAACCCTCGCAACCCAGTCCTGGAATCCATGTTTGCAAGCTTACATTTTGCCACACAAATATTTTTACAGTTTGATAATAGTTTGACCTGCTGGACCTGCTTATTAGTTTTTCAGTACTCTCCATTTTTAAAAGGGAAATAATGGCCATAGCCTGTGTGCATCAAGGTCAGTACATGAGTGGGTCTAAATTTTAAAAACTGGAACTTTTGCCACAGTGTTAGGAAAGTTGGCATTTTTGTGCACAAGTAATGTATGTACTTTCATAATAAATATAATTATACACCTGTTACAATCAAGAAAGCATGTGGGAAAAACCCTTTTACCCTTTTACACATGTGTTATTACATAAGAGAAAATATACTGTTACAACTATCAAAATACACTTGTGTAATTACATGAGTAAAAACTGAAGTTCATACCTGTGCATTTACATAAGCTGTACTAATGTAACTCATCTGTAACAGTGAATACTGTGAAACCACTAATAACATCTTTGTTACATGTAACAATGTACTGAATGCTTATTTTGAAATGTGCCTCTGGGACATACTACATAGGGACAGCCATAAAAATAGGGATTTTTATATGGAGAAAAGAAATACGCTTCTATCCTCGTAAAAAAAATACACGTTCCGCTTCACACCAAAGTGAATACAAGAAGAGGACGTCTGGGGAATAAAACCCTATAAATAACTACTAAGAAAATATTGTCACCTGAATAAAAATGGTGCACAGGTTGCACATCACGATGCAGATATATACACACGCTCTGAGACATGAGGCAAAATTGAGTCAGTCGAGTGCTTTGTATTCTGCCCATGAGGTGTAATGTGCAACTGTCTCTGTGCGCCCGGCTGAGTCTCAGAGACTTGAGAGTCCCCAGTTGATTTCGATGAGAGATGCTGATGATAAAATTATGATTAGCAGAGTTGATGAGATGAGTCAATGGCACAAATTCATTCTTAATGATCTCAGCAACGAGGAGCTGGCAAAGGAAAAAACAAACCTGATCACTCATTTGGTCTCTCAGCTATCTTCTTAAATGTCAATGAGAAAGACCATTTGTATGGGCTTTCTTTGTGCTTTTTTCATTTTCTTTTTATTTTGTACTGAAACACTGACTGATCCAGTCACCTAAGGCCCTTGATTGCTTTTATCTTTTATGCATTTGCTATATATAATGTTAGTCATGCACTGAAAATAACAGCCCATCAAATTTGCTTCATTCAAATAATGTAAGGAAAAAATATATTACACCAATACAGTTTTGCCTTTCAGTTTACTTACGTTTACCAATTATTGTGTTGATATGATGTGTTTTGTTCATGTGGAGCCAATGTACACATTCAAAGAAAATAAATTATCATTTATGTGTCTAAAGAATGTCTTACACAAAGTATGTCTTGTACACCTGTCAATACATTTTCTTGCCCCAGAATGTTCTTATATCCTGACATTCTTACGTCTTTCTTACATCATTCACCTTTTTCAAATTTCATGCATTAGCTTCACAGGAGTTTCACCTTATGTAGCTTGTTACAGGATGTGCACACACAAGGCAGAGAAATGTGGTTAAAGCTTAGCCTACAGCATGTGACAGGTCCATTGAAGTTCCATTTTACAGTTGCAGTTGTCCATAAACTGGTATTGTACTTTTCCTAGACCTTTCCTTATACATACAGTACTGTACAAAAGTGATTGTTTTATTTATTGAATTTGCAGTCAATACAGCTAGTAAAAAGCAGAAAACCTACAGTCGTTTGCAAAAGTTTGTGCCCCTGGTCAAATGAATATTTTATTGATTTGAGTGAAAATAAATTATCATGTCCTCTATAGAGAACACACTTCTGCACATTTTAATGCACAATTGCTGTTTATTTGCTGCATTTAACACATTGAGGAAAAAGTAGAACATAAAAAGTACAACCTCGTTAGCAAATAAAAACAATGCGATGATGTGCAAATCATTTAAACCCATTAGAACCTTCTTATTACCTTCTTATTATCTCCTCAGATATATCTCCTTAAGCCATTTTAGAAATATGTTTGGGCAGTTGCTTTTTGGGGGGATCATGTCTATAACACTGGTTTTAATATGGGAAAAAATAGAGGAGTTAAAGTGGCAGCAGGGTGAAGAGTGGAAATTAAACACTGATTTGATATACTTACTAGTATTAGAGGCTTTTTTGTAATGTAGAAATGAATAACCTGTACCTAATGACCATTTTGATTGGAAATTAAATAAACAAAAGGATGGATTCTGACTTTTGCACTGGAGAGCAGGCCTCAGAGGGCCCCATGCACCAGCCTTTTGGCCTTCCTCAACTTCAGGTACCCTGCTGGTGGTCTTTTGTACGTTTTCAATCCTTGGTGCTGCTTTAATCATCATAGCAACGTCCAAAGCCTATTTATGGAAGCCTATTTATGGAAGCTCTTCCCATCATGGACTCATTCACAAGTGAAAACTCTTGAACCATTTTCCATCTCATGCTCACATTTGTGCTTGATTGATAGATGTTATGTTGTGTTGTTTTTTTTGGTCTAGTTGCCATTGGTTATTAAGTTGACAAGCCACTCTGACTCCATAGATGATTTCAAATGTCCAAAATGTCATCTGCTCAAAACTGTTTTAACCACTCACCAGCATTAGATGATAACGTCCTTGTCATCTCTGACTGATAGAATGTCTTGACAAGAAGCTCCGTTAAGCTGGTGTCTTGGTGGTAGAAAACATGAGCTTAGTGGCCACTCTGTATTCTCCCATAAATCTCTTCAATTATGTTTAGTGTCTAAAAAGGCATTTTGCAGCACAACCAAACATTTCAATCCTGTCCAGTACTGTCCACACCCTGGGAATTGACAGAAATGGATATGAATGTGCTTTTTTATCATACATTGCTTTTTTTTATAACACATCACATCAAGCAAGGTGTAGGGTAGTAAACTTATTGACTCAGAATGCTAGTGATCCATCATTTTTTAGGTGTTCCCGTTACTTTGGTGGCTGCTTGTACTCATGCAACACAAACAAAATTATATGATGAGCTCATTTCACACGAAATTATTGGAAAAAAAACAACATGATGATGTTCATCTGCAATGATCACAATTCAAGTTCCCAGCACAGATCATAAAAAACAGGAAGCGTGACTTTGCATGCAAGTTACTGTGAAAAACTGAGATCACATGCTGCTTAATCAAAATAAAAAGCAAGAGTCCTTTTCTCATGTCATTTTAAATAGTGAATTTGGATGTGGGCTGTATTGATCATTTAATTCAAACGGTTAGTCTTGACCTGGTCCTAGTAACAGAACAACTGTCTGATGGGCCACAGGAGAGCAGAAGTCAGGGTTCCTGAGAATTTTGATTAACTGGTCAGAACACGCTGCCATGGTTACAACCTGGGCTATGCAACACAAATAAAGATTCTGAATGTATGGCGATAATCGGTTGATATCAAGATTCTGAATGTATGGCGATAATCGGTTGATATCAAGATTCTGAATGTATGGCGATAATCGGTTGATATCAAGATTCTGAATGTATGGCGATAATCGGTTGACATCAAACCCGTACTCCTATGGACAACAGACCTCCAGTATTACTGTTTCTGCAACTTCAAAGGAATAGTTAAGTAAAAAGTTAAATTGACAACTTCTCCATCATCCCAAATGTAGTCCATGAACCAAAACATGTTTGGTGTCTGATGAAGTTCTTTAGTTTTACACTAGAGCTAAGACGTTAATGCAGCTAGCAAGTAATGAAATTTGATATACAATAATTACCAATGTGCAAGCTGCATTCTTAAGTAATCAGCCACCTACCTCAAACCGCATATTGCTAAGTAATATCAAACAGACATGCTTATGTGGTTTCGAACACTTTTATCTATAAAAATTAACAAATGTACAGGCCTCAAGCTGACTTGCACTGCAATTTTTAGTCATGCAACTTACTTTTGTCGATTTTATACCTCGGAAAAGGAGATACAAACAATATAAATGTCCAATTTTGTCCTTTAAAGGAGTTTAAATGTGCTCTATATTCACTTTCCCACATGACTGGGCCATATTTGCACTTTTTTAAACTGAAAAATACAATATAAAGCCTGGAGAGAACACATCGTGTATGGATTCAATAAAACCTAAAGCTGTTCCCTAACTAAGGGTAATTAGAGGAGAATTCCTGCATAAAAACATTGACAAAATCATTCAGAATGGTTTGATGTAAAATAATAGGAACCAGCCATCTGAAAAAGTTTTTATTGCTCTAAAAGCTCCATCACAGGAAGTTATTACATAAAAATGATTCTGATTGAATAAAATGAATGGTCTGCTACAGTGCTTTATGGTAGGTTTGAGATATGGTTTTGGCTTAGAACGTATATTTTTAAATCCGTTCATACCAGAGAGATACATGCAGGGTGTGGTAAGGCAAAATAGTTCCCAAAGAAAGAATATTTTTTCAGGTTTAACCTTCTTTTACCAACATCAGCATTACACCAAAAACACAGAAGACAAGTATAGATTCACTGGTGTTTTTTCATAGTAAATAAAATGGCTACATTTGTGTTGTAGACATGGCAACCTCTGGTTCCTATCACGACCACTGTAAAGAAATCTGAGTTGGTGCATTTCTCCAGTGAGCATCAATTTACATCAAACACTCTGAATGACTCAATGACTCAATCTCAACTATTGAATTGTGCAGAATTTTTTTAAAAATTGGAATTCCCCTTCAAGGGCACCTTTTAGAGTACCACCTCAGTGAATAAAGGAACATTTTTTAACTGCAATTGCAGGGTGCTCCTCAGTCCTCGGCCGGGGCCTTGTCCTTGCCACTGTGACTCCTCCTACGTGTGGCAGAACTCCCCACAGCCTGCTGTGTCAAGTCCCACACATCTGGGGGCAATGGCAGCAACAACGGCACTCTGCTTGGCCGCCATCCACCTTCTCTGCTCCCACCACACCATTGACACAGGCTGAGTTGAGCTGGATGATGGTTGCCTTCCAGCTGTTTGATGTACCTCAGTGTGCATGAACACAACAGGCTCACAGCACCACCCTATGCAAAGTTTTTTCTCTCTGCAATACTAGCTCACCAACTGCTCTGGTGCTTTTTTGTTGTACATTTTCTGGTTTATTTTTTTTACGGATTTACTTTCCTGCTTAAACGTGTCAGTGAAATTTAGTGTGGGTTTGTTTTTTACTTACCACTTTGTAACTCCAAATAATAATTTAAAGATTAAATATATTACTATGTTCTTTTTCACCAAATAGCTAAAATTTGTCAGGCATTTTAGTTTAATTTATTTGGGCTGTCTTGGTACTTGGTACTTGATGCTCATTTTACCCAAAATAATTACACAGCATTTTGAAGTTTGACATTTCGGTGTCATTTAGTTAAACTGTCTTGGAACTTACCATCATGTTACCCAGAATAATTCCCTACTACTTTGAAGCTTGTACCTCACACTTTAATTCCTAGAACTTATAGGACTGCAAAAGAAAGTGTTACCAAAAATGTTTGGTTCAAATATGTCAAACTCAGAAGGTGGAGAAATGATTACAAAGCAATGCAGACGGGAGTTTGCACATCACTGACTAATTCATTTATTTCGCTTCATTACAGGCTAATTAGTTCTGGTGCTGATTTGGTTGCAAAGGCTGTAACACAGAAAAATGATACCTACTAAATTATATAACATAAAATAAAGTATGTATAGTGTGTAACTTTGCTCAGCCAAGAAATCTCTGGGGTGAGTGAATCATTTACAGCATGTTTAGAATAAGTCCTTAATTGTATCCCACATGTCAGAAATATTTTCATGCAGGTCCACTAGACTTTGACAACAATCTACTGGAATCTGCTGATTTCCATAGAAGCTCCACAGACTTTAATGACCCATCTGCTGCCCACATCACGTTTTGTGTAATCAGATCTGATGGAGCTTCTTTCGTTCAGCGTCATCTGAATTCTCAACTATAACCAAAATAGAAAGTGAGAATATTTTCAGAGTGTGGAATCCCTAATTCATTAACATACTCTGTAATTGATGGAAAATTACAGTGGGCAAACAGACAGACATGCTTCTTGCTTTCTAATCCTCTTGTGCTCCTATCGCCCTTAGAATGAACCCAACAAACCAATACCAGCAGAGACTTTAATTATTACATAGTATGAATACAACAATTCAGAGACAAAGACAGAATTTCCTAACAGTACTTATTTATATCAACTGTAAGTATTGTGTAATGTATATATAATGAAACTGGCATTTTATTGGCTGAACAAACCATGAATGAATAAATTAAAATGAACAACTAATTATTAATAAATAATAATGAGATAAAGAGGGAAAAGAGGGTGGAAGGAAAAGCCTGGCAGTAGCCATTAGTCTTTGGCCTAGCATGGAGACTACTCAGCTTTCCGTGTGCACCTTCTACAGTGCCCCTTGCTGAGCTAACTGCTTCAAGCAATGATGAGTTCTTAGGCCTGATCTTCACTACAAGCCAAGACACTCCGCAGCTTTCCAGGTAATACTGATAGCACGAATGGCTTGTAATGTTTACCAAATTCCATCAGTGTCTGATCCTCAGGCGAGAAATGACTTGATAAAACAATATTTAATGCCTTTTTTGCTGGGCTGAAGACAAACCACTGTGTGTTTGCATTCACTTGCCTTTATCTTATATTGATACCTGTCTATAAATCATGCATTTCTGCTTTTATCACTTTTCATAACTGATTTAGTATCACAATTTTTCACATCATAATCGTACAGTACTGTGCATAAGTCACAGATCACTCTTCAATTATTTGATTTTTCATTTATTTTTCAAGATGAGGAGATATAAGATAATCAACTTGTGCAAGGAAGGGGAGGAGTTTCCAAAACTGAGCAGTATGTGAATGCAAATACCAAGACTAAGCAAATGCACTCTTACAATCAACCCAGTTTGAGTGCTTGGGGCAGCAATATACATACCCCACAGGGAAGTTAATATATGGTCTAAAATTCGCCTTTCAAAGTTTTCAGACACACAATTAGAGATGGGTATTGAGAACTGGTACTAAATTGGTACCCGTTCCTGACTGGTAAGTACCGAAATATTGATAAGATACTGGACAAACAGTGCTGCTTGGTTTTAATGTAACATTAATTCATTCTACATAGCAGGCATTTTCAGATGGTTGGTGCTAGATTGGATCAGCGGGAGGGATGTTCTGCTCCATGTGACGAAAACGTTAACATGCCTCTCACTACCTTGACCATTTTGAATGCTGAGCGTCATTCTGTGAGCGTCATTCTCTCTGGATATGGCTGAAAGGGCAAGACATTCAAAAGCGTGGGCTCACTTTATTACATTAAGTGATAATGCAGCTGAATGCAATATATGAACAGTGGTAGCTGCGTGTAAAGGGGCTCAAACCAGCAGCCTCATGAAACACTTACAAATACAACATGCTGTAAATCTCAAGCAGTGCAGCATGTTTGCTTTAGCAAAGCAGCTGATGCACCTGCTTCCTGGTGTTGTAGTGAATTGAGCTATCTTGTTAAATCCACAGGCATTCTGTCCATCCTTCCACTGTGAGAAGACAACTCAGTGTGACATGTCTGAAAGGTTGTGTAGCTGTCAAGAAGCCATTGTTGATAAAAGGAAATTTACAAAAAAGAAGAAAATGTGCAAATCAGATTGTGTTTGAATGAGATTCCTGGAATTACAAGAAGCAGAAAATGCAACCAGTTTCTAATACTGAACTTTGGAGGTCTGGACAAATGTCCCTGCAGGTTTGAAAAACTGAAAGCAAAGAATGGAAGCTGTAATAGTGGCAAAGGGCAAATAAAGTAAATAAATGAAGTGTGGTCTCTGACATTTGCACAGTACTATAGCTATACATTGAAAATTCATACATTATATTACAAATAAACTAAAATTAATAATTATGTATTTACATATTACATAATATTACAAAAATATATCTATAATCATCTGAATAATTATTGTAGCCCTTATATGAACACACCATTGCTCATGTTGCTCACTGACAACAACACTGCAGAATCTGATAGAATCTGATTTTATATATATATATATATATATATATATATATATATATACACATACTGTAAATGTATGTATATACACACACACACACACACACACATATACACACACACACACCCACACACACACAGACACACACATATATATATATATATATATTAACTGGGCAAACTTCTTTTCTCAAGCACTGCAGTAATTAGCATCAAATTAATGTGCCTGTCACATATTTATCATATGAATATGAGAGATGTGTGTAAGTGTATGACATTCTGGCAAGGTGTTAAGTGGATGAACTTGATTGAAACTGTCAAAATACAGACTTAGAAGCTCAATCCAAAGGCTAAACAAAAGAAAGGTTTGTTACTGAGCAATTAGCTTGTGATATCATGCAACAGAAATAAGATTGCTATCACCAGTTAAGCAAGCTGTGTGAACATTTCATGATGAATAGCAAATTTTAAAAGTAAAGCTTTCAAGTTTTTTTAATTACATGAACAGGTGTGGACAGTTATGTTCCTTCTGCTTACATGTTGCCATTTTGGTGATGGTTGCGATGATACATATTTAAACTTGTAGTCGCTCTCCTACACACACTGGGCAATTTATTAGAAACACCCGTAGCTTCACATTGCTGTTGTACATTTAGGGATCTAGGGGTGCAGTCCATCTATCTGCTAATGCACTGTTTGTATTAGCCATCCTCTAGTCCTACCACAGCTCTGTGTTTCTGACCACAGAGCTGGTGTTGGCTGGATATTCCTGCGTCAAGGACCTTGTTGAACCTAGCAGTGGGACTGAAAAAACAAAAACTCTGTGTCTGATACACTTGTAACAGCACCACACACTTCCGTGCCACTACCACGCCAATGCTGAGAATGCCGGTCTTGTAATTAGAAACTGACCAGTGATGAATGAGGAAGAGGGCAACAGGTTTCTGTAACTCTACAACTAAATAGCAGACCTACAGTGAGAGGAAACAAGTATTTTGACACTTTTGTTTTTGTTATTTAGTACACTATCAGTGTATATATCCACTTCAAATTTACATATAACTTATAATAATAGCATAAAATATATAGACTTTGCCCTTGTACATAAGAACAAATCAGTATGTATCCCACCATAGATTTTTAGTAATAGGATTCAAGTCAGGATCTTGGCAGGGCCATTCAAGCACCTTTTTAGTAACCAGATTTATTGTGGCTGGAACGTTCTACTTGTAGAGTCTTCTCCCCTTTCATTGGCTGATTAGATTAAAATCTGTCTGATATGTCCCAGTGCATTGCTCCATTCATGTTTTCTTTGAAGATGTGTGATGCTCCAGTACCCTTTGCAGATAAGTACCATATCATGATGCTCCCACCTCCGTACTTCACTGTGGGTATGATGTTCGTGAGATCAATTGCCCAAGGTTATGAGGGTCCCTCTGCTGGACTCAAAATTTTAAAATCAGCTAGATTTTTTCAATTGGATTCAAGTTAGAAGATTGGCTAGGCCAGGGGTCGACAACATGCGACTCTTTTACTGCCCTGTTGCGGCTCCACAGCAGAGCTAGATTTTTAGGTAAAAATAAAATAGTCCTCCTTTGCAGTAAAATAAAGCTATGCTGGTCGTTCTAACACAGTTTTGACAGTAAACTGTCTTAAATGATGGAGCTAATGTATAACTGCTAATTTGCCAACCTTTAACCCTGAAGGTTGGCGCGCAGACTGCTGGTTACCATGCAATCGACAACACTCTCACCTAGTTAGTAGCCAATGAAACGGGAAAGAGAAAGATTTAAGACTAACATTGATAATTTGGAGATTAATTGACTTATTTGCATTTATAAGCTGTCAGCAGGTTTCCTGACATGTTTATCCTGCAACGAGAAACTGTCAAAAAGTCATGAAGCTGAAGTCAGCTTCTAATTTGCCAGCTTCTCATTCAAATTTTTCTGTCCCACTTTAAATGGCGCAGCGGTAACATTCTGGCACCCCAGGCACCATTTAAGGTGGAATGGGAAAATTTGAAGAAGCTGGCAAATGAGAAGCTGACTTCAGCCTCGTAAAACGTTGAACATTGAGAGACATTTTGCAAGAAACTGTTGTGCTTTTGAGGAAAAGTTTTCTGCTGGAGATGCGAGAAAAGTGGCTATAGCTAAGCTAATTAGCACATACTGAGACATATTTACAGCCAAGATGGTAAAATGGACATAAGATGTTGTGGCTCCCAAGGTGGTTTGATTCTTGTTGAAAGGACAAAATGGCTCTTCTTAACATTTGGGTTGCCGACTCCAGGGCTAGACCATTCAAGCCCCTTTCTCCTTTTTTGGAAACCACAGTGCTCAGATACATAATGAAATATACATATATGTAACGGTTAAAAGTTGTGCCCAGTGTAATTCTAAAACATTTTGCCATTGGTGGATAAGATTTATGCAACAAGTAGCAATCACAGTGAAGGCAAAGGAGCTTCCTAAAGTTCTCAGTGACAACAATATTAAACAACACTCGAATGGAGAAAACACATTGAAAAAAATAACAAGTACATGGAATTTCAAATGACAGCCGAAGGAAAAAAAAATCTTTTTACAATGCATCCGCGATAAGGAAATTCAAAAGAGAGTCCAAGAGGAAATTTTTCCCAGAAGCCTAAAAAATCATGACTGCCCATTTCACAGTCTACAGCTTCAGCCAACACATCAGAGAATTCGTCTTTAAATTAAAATCAATATCAGCTCAGTCCCTCAGTAGCCTTTTGGTCCTCCTATTGGCCACAGCTTATTCAGATCCTAAATCTACCTAGAACATGACCCAATAATGTCTTGTTCAGATGATTCAACAGCCTCCCCCAACATCCACCCCCCACACATGCAAATGCCCTCCAGTCTCATGTCAGGTTAAAGAAAGTTAGCATGTTCTGTCTGTACTAATAACAGCAGAGAGGCAAAAAGAATACAGAATGATGGGTAAATGCTCAGAAAAAGAAGGAAACAAGGTATTTCTGAATGCTACCTTAAGGTCATGATTAGCATTCGAAAGTCTGTAACCAGTGTAGATACACTTCTGGCTGTAGTACACTTCTGGCTGGCTTGCAGTGTATAGATCTCTGCAAGTGTTGATCAGCACTGAAAATAAGCTTACCTACTCCATCTACTGGAAAAAAACTGTTAAAACAGATACATGTTCTGTTAACTGTACATTGCTTTGGAACATTTTCTCCAATCAAATATCCATTTTCTCCAATCTCTAATCAAATAAGGTTTCTGTCTTAAATTTTGTACTTAAAATTATGTACTTGTTCACAGCAGCATATTCATAACTTTGTTCAATTATTTATTGCTTGGTTTATCTACATATCCAAATGTTAGTAAACATCTGATCTGAAATCAAAAGTATTAATAGGAGGTTTGGACCATGCCTTCAGCATATGGGGGTATTATTAGAAAACGCTGAATGACTAAAGAAGTAGAGAAAACTTGGGCTGGAGTTCTGGGTGGCTTCTGCTTTGAGTCAGAAGGCATTCAATCCACTCACCCACCCCACATCCATACTCGTGGATGGATTGTTCTGGCTAACCCAGTCTGATCACATCCTGCGTCCTTCTCTGTCAACTGAGGAAGAGTCACACTAATGCAGGAACATCGCGGCCATTGATTGTGCTTTCAACCATGATTTTCAACCCTATTTACTGATGTCTTTCCCATAGATTTAAATAAAGATGTCACTTTAGTCTCTGTTCCTATTGAAGCTCCAGCCAGTTGAGCAGATTCTGGCTGGAACATCTTATATCTGTGCCCTAATAATGAACCCTCTTTCAAAGTCATTTTTTCTCTTGCCATATTGATCCAAAATCAAGTTCAACTGGGCCTTCACAGCATATTTTTACTGTCCAAAAAAAATATATATATACATATATATCCAAAACAGTAACTTTACAGGAGAAGGCAAACATTCTTAACTTTTAATTTAATATAAAGAGGTTTTATTCCAAATAATTGTAAAATATTAAAAAAAAATTCCCGTTCATCCTGAAATATTAACACAATTTTCAAATGGTGTGGAAAAAATAAATCAACAAAAATTGACTTTTTTTTTGAACAGTGATGATATACGTACCACAGAGCATGGTAGGATGTTAAATGCTTTAGTTTTTTCCCTTATTATATCATGTATCTGGATGTATTTTAGTGCCACTAAAAATGAGTCATATGATTTGATTTTAGAATATTTCCTGTCATTACAGACAGTTAATGTAAAGCTTTAAGTCAGGAAATACACTGCCTTGAACAATTTGGTTCAAGAAATGGATCTAACTTTATTGTATTTCAGTTATTTTAACTCTAAATCACCCTAGGAATAGCTCTCTGTCTCATTTTATTAAAGCGATAGCTATAAAAGGTGAATTTAGGGGAGCATGTGGAACAACCTAATGTGGGCCACAATTTAACACAGACATTTTATGTGGTTACACAAGGTCAAGCAGCATGTTGTTCTACCCACATTAACACATTTCCTAGCCACGGTCTCCTGCAAACATTCAGAGCAATTTCTCAGCGCTTTAAAGAGATCTGCACCAAATAGTGTTTTCAGGCCATGTTAGTATTTTTTTCCACACAAGTTTTTTCAGTTACTGAGCTGTTTGTGTAAATCACAAAATCCAACCTTTTTGCTGTAATCACTTTCTTGTTGCCTACAATGTAGCACCATTCTGAAGCATGTGACAAACCTAAAGCAAGCACTAGTCAAGCTTAAGTACAGCCTCCGTACTGCGGGGTTAGTTCTTACATGGCATTACAAGTAAGCCATCTTTAATACACAAGGAAAAATAAAGTAAATTTTGTCTTTTTGTTCCATACGTTCACACAGATTTTGAAATGAAAAAGAGAAAACATCTGAAAACAGGGAATTTTATCTTTATCTTTCAGCTGTTAGTATTTTGGTTTTAAATAGGTGCATTAATGAAATTGACATTAACAGATCATTAAGCTGTAGTTATTCACAAACAATGTTCCATATCTTAATGATGTGTGATGTTTTTATTTGCTGTACTACACAAATAAACTGTCATTGTTTGACACACATACTTATGTCATTTTTCATATAATTAATGTATGTGTATGTGTGTGGGTGTCAATAGAGCTGTCTGTCTGTCTCATCATATATAATACAGTATGGTTAGAATATATATTCACTTCTTACAACACAGAAATATATTGAATTAACTTTGTTTGCACTAATTCTTCAAAATTTTCTAGCTAGCTTTACAATTAACCCCCGCCCCCCTCCATGGGTTAAACTGTAACACTGTGCTTCCCATCATTTAAGTGTTCATTTGTAGAAGAAATGTACATGTTGCTTGTATAAAAACATGATTATTTCAACTTAAATATATTTTTTAAATTATTTCGCAAAGACCAAAATGTATTAGGTTGTGCCATGCTCTCCCCTTCACAATAATTTAGGTATGTAGTTGGTATAATGCTAATTGGTGCACATAAGCTTCCAGAATGTTAGCTACATTAGCCTCATAGCCTCAGTATAAAACTATTCTTAAAGAGAGAAATTGAGTGTAAATTAGAGATTTTGCCAAATAATGGCTTTAATGTACACTAATTTTTTTTATTGAAAACATCTCAGATCTGCTATTTTGTTCAGTTCTACTTCCTTAAAAGCAGGAGTAGTGTTCAAATTACAAAGCTATCTAGGCTGACGTTTTGTGCAGGATGGTAGTTTCAGGCAATCAAGACTTTTCTCACAATACCTAATTAGATCTTAGTTTTCTGTTAATTTTGGTATTACTGGCTTCCATTGCGGAATCACAGCGTCCAAGCTCAACATATAAGAAGGAAAATGATAAACTCTTCATTGTGCCACTACACACTTAACAGATGCCTTCCGTACTAATGAAATAGAAAAAAATTATATTTCCTCCCATAAAAGGTCTACAAAAAATCATAGTTAAGCCTCTGACATTCTGTCTTTGTATACACAGGTTTATTGATTCTGTCTGGAAGCTGACAGGGTGGCTTAACCATGGCAGCCTAATAAACTTCTGAGCTTCAGCAGACTTTTCAGAAAGGCTTGATAACGTTCACAGACTGTTTGGATATGGTTGTGTCCACACACACACACACACACACACACCTTCTAAACCGCTTATCCCTCTTGTTCACTGTGCAGGAGCCTATCCCAGCTGCCATTCCATTTCAGGGCAGGCACACAGACATATACATTCACACACACACACACACACACACACACACAAACACACACACACACACACACAGACACCCACCCAGGGGCAATTTAGCATCTCCAATTGGCCTAACTGCATGTCTTTGGACTGTGGGAGGAAACCGAGTACCCAGAGGAAACCTACACACACCATTTTTTAAATTGCTGCATAGTTAATTTGTTGAGATGTAAACAAAGTCATTCAGAGTGATTTGATGTGAAATTGTATTGTACAGAAATGTGCCAACTCAGATTTCTTTAAATTGGTGGTGATAGGAGCCAGCGGTCGTTAAATTGGTGTTTACATTAACACCACATGGTGGCACATGCTGCATACATTTACAGTCTATAACTTCCATATATGGCTGATGGCTATGTTATCAACATCCTTATTCTATGAAAAAAAGCTCTCTTGGAGCTGATTATTAGTTATTGCTATTATTATTAGTGGCTTTGTGCGTAAAACTGTCCTTTTACTTATAGAAATAATAAGTTGCAGCAAGTATATACTTTTATACAGTATCTATTATGGTACTGAGCAAAAATTTAGCAAGAATGCTTTTGGGCTGTTTGTGTCTGGGACATTATAAGAGGATTAAAATGGACCCATCACCAATCCACTCCCATAAATTCAGATTGTCCAATTGTAGCTTAGTGCCTGTAACCAGGGCTGGGCACCTGAGATAAGCTTTCAAAAACTTGCAGTATACCTCTGCCTTGACCTCTTAAGTTGTGTCATCATTTTGTAGCCATCATCATGTCCATATTAGCAACTTAAGGTCTAAGCTGATTTTCTCTATGATAAAAATGAATAGTGTTTTGGAAAATTGTAACTGTTGCATCCTATGCAAACTAAAATGTTTCAAAGCTAATACGTTTAGCTGTACATACAATTTTCCTCCAAATATCACTGGATTCTCCAAATTATGAGGTTGTTAAAAAGCCAAAATACAACTATTGCTACATGCAAGCTAAAATTACACTGAACTGACATCATAAGTCTGGCAACTTCACCAAAATATCCCAAAGAAACAGCAAGCTTTGCCAAATGTGGAAGTTTTAGGCTGCAGTTTGAGTAGCTTAGGTTTGTATACAATAGCATTTAAGTTTAACTATAGACTTAGTTTCATGTGATGTCATTTCAGTGTGTAAGAGCCTGTATATAGCATTGTCCGTATTTTAACTGCTAAACAACTTTTCACTTCAGAGGATCCTGTAACACTGAGAGAAAAAATGTGCACAGGACAAAATGTATGGCTTTGTGGCATTTTATTTTACCACAGGATGCAACAAAAGCTATTTTTATTATTTTTATTATTTTGAAAATGATCCCTGACTTCAGAGGTCTATTTGTGTGTGTTTCTATAGATTACAATATCACAAGAGCTGGGGATAGGAGTTGGCTAAATTGGCCAACTACCAAATCTGGCTAGCTAACAAAGTCTTTTGATGCTATTTTTTTATTGGATTTCATATGCAGCTAAAGCAAAACTAAATTAATATAAATATAGGTAGGAAACACTTTGATGCATTCCAACTGGTACAGTTCATTGTTTACTAGCTAACAAGTTAGCTAACACTGAAAATATTTTAAGAATTTAAGACCCAATTAACTCTAAGTTATCGTTAAAATGCATAGAGTAATACATTTACCTGCCCTGGCTTCTGTATTGGTTGTTATTTGATGAAGCTTTTTGCCTGTATCTGTAGGTCTGTAGGGTTTAGCCTCTATATTTAGCTATCTAGCATCAGGCTGCAGAGAGATCATGATGTTATGCAGCCTTCAAATTCATACTGGAGATCTTATGTACATTTATACAAGGAAATGTACTTTTTATGTACATTTATACAAGGAAATCCCTCATAAATCATTTACCACTGCCACTGAAAACTCTGTACTTGCTAGGCTGTACTTGTTATCTGGGGTTACCTCAGAAAGACATTTGCATTGAGACAGGCATCGACTGAAAGACTGAGGAAATGATTAAAACGGAAATGAATAAATGAAGTGATAAACAGAGTGATTTGCTCAATCAAGCATTGGCTCCAAGGACCTCTCAACATAATGACCAAAAAAATGAGAGAGAAGTAATTGGTTTGGCTACAGAGGCTGAAGTCTGATAATAGTCTGTTATCTGCAACACAGAGTGATGAAAGCAGACAGTTAAGAAGAAATGAACCATTCTGATGCACAGGGAGCTCAGAGGTATTTATAAAAAAATGTTTATTATCAATTAAGATGATTTGAATCAAACCTCATTGCACTTTCATGTCATATAAACCTTAAAAACTTTATTTCAAAATCTATCTATAAAGCCATCATCTTTCCCGTCCCTCAAACCTCGACACACAGCTCAACAGTGTATTCATTAGGCGCCTCTCTTTGAGGGCAGTTTCCATCCAGCAAAGTACATCGTGCTCCAAGACAAGACAGAGCTCATTACTCATATAGTCAAGACATTGATTGATTAAATACGAGGTGCTATTTGATTCAGTTTTCAGTTTTGTTCTCAAAGATGGATGCAACCTGTGAGGACAAGAATGCACAAACGGGAATGCTCCAGGTTCTTACAGACACAAAAGAACCAACAGAAATGGCAATATCTGGGATAAATGAGATGCAATGGCTGGCAAACATCAATCACGCCATTGAAAAGTGAATGCTTCTGTTAAAACGTTCACGTCGTAAAACTCATTTCAGTTTACTAAAATTATTTAAATAAAAAGACAAATTTCTTCACTTATTAGAGTTGTCCCATTCCCAATTGTCTTTGCATTTATTACAACAGTAACATACAGTTGTAAAATGCAAATGTTTGGGCTTCTCTGGTCAAATGACATATTTTGTTGATTTTCTAAGTGAAAATAAGTTAATACATCATCTCCATTTTAAAGTGCTTCTAAAAAAAAGTGCAAAATTAAAAATAAATGTTAGCATATATCCAATCACCTTTGTTTACTTGTTTGCTTTGCTTCTTATCATTGCCACAACAGGTGTAACTTTATATTGTAAGCATACGTCAATTACTATATTGATGCTGAAGGCTGATGTTTTGTATTTTGATTACAATGTAATCCAATTAATAGTATCTGAATGCATTACTTAGCATCCTGTAAAAAGGGATCAAGTCTGCCACCAATTTCAGAACATTGCATTCACTGAACCAAGTCACAGAAAAATGAAGTGATGGATGAGTTGATCATTTTCCAATGATAGCAAGATGATTGAGTGGTATGAGGCTCGTGTTCAGAAGAAGCGATTCAGCCATCTTCCAGGCCTGTGTTATCCCCCTGGTCTTCAGCACTATCCTCGTCGCTGTAAATATCTTTCACTTTAGCGCTGGAATTAGCAGGAGCAGTCTTACTTCTCTCTCTGTTCTTGTCAAACTTTGTGTTTGTTGCTTCCGATTTTACTGAAAGAAAATAAGAAAAATCATTTGTTTCACTAACTGCCCAAACTCCATTCCTTAAGCCAACAAGAAAACACATATTTTATACCATGCTGATTTTTTGTTTCTTCTATTTTTTGCACGTTTTTACATATAATTGTTTCACATTTTCGAACTGAGTAAACACAAAATACTGTTTTTAACAGATCATTGCATTTATTAAAGGAAAAAAGTTATCCAACACCAACTAGCCATGTGTGAAAAAGCCCCCTTCAGTTATTCAATCAACCAATTAACCTAATTTTGGATTAATTTAATTAAACACACACAGACCTCATTAATCTCAGTCATGTTGAATCTAAACATCACTTAAATAGAATTAAATTACCTTGCCAGCAATGTGAAGTAGGCTAAAAACATATCTGAAACATATTAGTCTTGAAGGGGTTACAAAGTCGTTTCTAAGGCTCTAGGACTCCAGCAAACCACAGTGAGAGCCTTTACCTTCAAGTGGAAAAAACTTGGAACACTGGTGAATCTGTCCACCAAAATTTATCCAAGAGTGTAGCGACAACTCATTAAGGAAATCATAAAACAACCCAGAGAAACATCTCAGCAACTGCAGGCCTTGCTCACCATTCATGATTCCACCGTTAGAAAGAAACTAGGCAAAAATGGTTTCCATGGGAAAGTTGCAAGGCAAAAACTACTGCTAACCAAGAGGCCATGAGGTCTCTTTGCCAAAAAACATGTACTTTTTTTGAAATAATGTTCTATAGACTGATGAGTCTAAAGTGGAACTTTTTGGAAGACTGGGGTTCTGTTACATCTGGCATAAAACTAACTAGGGCTGCATGATACTGACATAACATGCAATGTTCAAAGAAGCTGTCAGATATCACCATGACGATATGAGAAGCCATAAATTATCATTAAAATAATGTGTCTCTGGCTGGATGTAATGCAAGTGCAGGCATTTTTTTGGGGATGAGTACCTAACCTCTCTTTAAACCTCTCTTTAAACAAATAGCAAAATACAAAATTACAAAAGCACCATTTAGTATTCTGCAAAATAAAAAGATTTTTTTTTAATGTAGGCATGTTCTCCTTGTCTTATATTACATTTTGTATGAGGATCCAAAGTCATGTGTTGTGATAAATATGCACAAATAGAGGATATCAAGAGAGGGTAAAAATGTTTCATGCCACCCTACAACTTCTTCATTTTTTCTTCTTTTTTCTTTTACATTTTGTTTTTGTACTATTGTTAAGTACTTTTAGTAATAAAACCTGTAATACAATAAAATAAAAATGTTTTACCTCTATGACCCTTGACACCACATAATTTTCAGTGACTACAATGCAGATGTAAGGCTGGCTTGAAATCTACATGAAACTAAATTGCACTTGAACTGTTTAACGTAAAGCGTCCCGCAACTCATTTGAAACTCCTGGTGTCGGAAACTGGCAAACACCAATTTTCCTACTTGTTAACTGCCTTTGAATAGTCGACAAAGCTGTAATTACAAGTCGGAAACTGTGGATTCTAGATGATACATGAGTTTACAGGATGTGACATATAACGCGACCTTTCACCTCTTCCGCCCCTGAAAAACTATAAACTTAGTGACTATATACCTGATGCACTTCTCTGTGCTTTTTTTAATATACCAATGAAAAAGCAGAATACCTTTTTCCAGACCTCCTTGCTTTCTATCTCCACATGGTTATACATGGAGTATTTTTGAACACGCATTTTCTAGCATTTACTTCGTATTTACTAGTTAATTATCTGATACGTACAACACTCCGACGAAGAGCCGAACGCACGCCGAACGACATATACGATTGATTTCACCGGATCGATGGACAAGAAAATAAAACAAAGACGGTTTATTAGGCAGTTGAAAATGAGACCCCCTGACTGACTTTATGCAAGGTTGGGAGTTTTTTATTTTGTTAGTTTCCGGAGCCATGACACCAAACTCGAGTTTCCAGAAGCTAACGTTTCTGTACCCAGCTAGTTTAACTAGCCAACTAACGCTAACAACTGTTTTGTAACGGCTGCTTGTGCCATCGTCTATGCTTCGTTAGCTCGCTGTGATTGTGATCTGCAAAGCTACATTTGTTGTCTCCTCTCTTGACACCTCCTAAACTTTGCACAGTGATTTATTTGGGATCCAAATGATGAAATTATTACAGAAGAGGAACATTAAAACCACTTCCTTGTTTCTAATCTCTTTGTCCATTTTTTTCAGCTCCACTTACCATACAGATGGATTTTGTATTTCTGCAATTGCAGACTGTAGTCCGTCTGTTTATCTGCATACTCAGCCCCCTTTTACCTTGTTCTTCCAATGGTCAGGACCCCCGCAGGACCATCACAGAGAAGGTGTTATTTGACTGGTGGATCATTCTCAGTGATGTGGTGGTGGCGTGTCAGTTTGTGTTGTGCTGGTATAAGTGGATTAAACACAGCAGTACTGCTGGAGTTTTTAAACACTGTGCCCACTCACTGTCCACTCTATCTTGTTGGTCCATCTTGTAGATGTTAAGTCAGAGACTCTTTTGCTGCACAGTTTGTGTTGGTCATTAGTCCTTCATCAGTGGTCACAGGACGCTGTTGGCTGCATATTTTAGGTTGGTGGACTATTCTCAGTCCATCAGTGACACTGAGGTGTTTAAAATCTTCAGCAACGCAGCTGTGTCTGATCCTCTCATACCAGCGCAACACACTAACATGCCGCTACGATGTCAGGGTCACTGCAGTGCTAAGAATGATTCACCACCCAAATAATACCTGCTCTGTGAGGGATCCTGACGATTGAAGAACAGGGTAAAAGTATGCAGAGAAGCAGATAGACTGCTTATATAAGTGTAGCTGATAAAATGAACAGTCAGTGTAGATAGAAGGAGTTGTACTTAATGAAGTGGCCAGTCAAGAACTTTAGATGCTTGAGTAAGCAGTGGCTTATTATTCTGGAAACCCCCTTCACTTTTTTAATAAGAATGATTTTTTAACAACGAAAATAAATCTGAAATATTTTCATGTGCAAAATAGCAAAAACAAAACTGAATAAATGTCTGCCAGTACTGCTTTCTATAACCAGCCCTCCAGGCCAGGCAAAAACTAAATGTTGCTGAATGCTGCTTTACGTGTTTCTACAAGGCTGCAGTTGCCTTCTTCAGCAGCTTTTTGTTCTAATTTTTCATTCCACCTTAAATGGAGCAGATGTACAGGTGTCTGAATGTACATGCTGCATCATTTAAGGTGGAACAGGAATTTGGCATAAGAAGGCAATCTGAACAGCTATCAGTACTAGCTGTTTCAAGGCTTGTTTCGCACACAAGGCCCGAGATTGTGGCCTTGTCTGATGCAGCTGGCTGAGTTTCTCAGGTGGTACAGTGTGGCAGTTGGTGTCCTTGTTAAGCTAAGGCTAGTCCTTTATGTCTACTTCCTTGACAATAACAAAGTGGACTACTTCAGATGAAACTACTAGACAGCAAAATTTGATTGAGACTGCTGCTTTTTTTGTAACTGAAAGAAACTTGACTGAAACATCCATGGCGGAGCTGAACAGGATAATGTTATGCTATGTGTGGTTTGCACTGTTTGTGTGTTGCGTTATCTCTGTCCACTGCATGTTCCTTTAGATACGTTATAAAGGAGGGGAGAAGTAGCCTGTGGGTGGGAACCAGTTGCTAAATTGGGGAGGAACTAAGTAAAAATCCACCCATAATATAAGCGCTTTCAGCACACAAGGAGGCAACCACATTCACTGGTTTCTTCTAGGTAGGCCTAATATAGATGCAGTACTAAAAATGTAAGTTAGGAGAACTGACTAAACTAAGTTGAAAAAAACTTTAAAAAGCTATGATGGTTAACTTAATTTCAACCTGACTTTTAATTTTTTACAAAGAAAAATGTAAAAAAAAACTACAACAGCTTAATCCCACCAGTAGCTATACTGTACTATTAAAGTTAATACAAATTTGCAAATGGCAAAATTGTTCTAAAAAATGGCAAGCAGCAGTAGTGAAGGTAAACAAACCTGATCATGTCTATGCAAACCCTGATTCTGATCCCATGATACAAGTCAACAACAGATTCCTCCCAAGTTAGACAGGTAAGAACACAAATTAGTTAACTGGTTGGCTACTTGGGTGATCTGAATATCATATCAGGCTGATTACACTGTCTGGGTTAGATCAGGTGAAATGAAGGAGTCACAATGAAAATTGGTGAGAATTGTGTTCTCATGTGGAGAACATCAACACTAGAGGGCATCAGCACACTTACTGAAATATACTGTAAAAATTACTGGCTCTGAGCTGCACTTTCTTGCCAGTGCTGACAACTGGGCAAACCCTCTGATGGCAACTTTATTATACAAATCAAGTATAGCATACATAAAGTTGAAACAATACTGTCACAGACTTAAAGAAATAATCCATCGTAGTTACTTAAAAATATTTTTAAAAATGTTTTTGGTGTTTTTTGTGTTCAATGTGTGATTCTAAGGTTACAGTGCAAAAATTACCTCCCACAGGGTTTTATGGGGCACAGAACAAGACAGCAAGAATGCTGTTAGAAATTATACCACTAATAAAGCAACACAAAATTTAACCGCTATTTCAATTTAATATGCTCTGTGAGGGTTCATGGTTCTGTGTACACTCTTAAAAAAGATGGTTCTTCAGGGGTTCTTTAGCAAAGACAATAGTTCAGTATAGAACCAAGGACAGTCAAAGAACGCTTTGCATTTTTCAATTGTTATTTGCATCATGAAAAGGTTTTGATTGATGGAGAATGTGTTAGATATGGTTCTGTATAGAACAGTGATTGGCGACCGAACGTTCTTCTGCTCATATAGAACCTTTTTTAAAAAGGTTCTATACAGAACCATCTACAGCATACAACTGAACTCTGTGTTACTGCGCCATGGCATGAAAAAACCTTCTGCTGTTAATGGATTAATCTTTGTAATGCTGATTACACAGAGCACCAAGTGTACTGATGAAGTAAGAACCCATTTTTGTTTAAACTGAGGGGCTGAAAACTTATTTTTCTCAACTAGAACTAGGCTGGTCAGCTAGCCAACAGGCTAAAAGATAGGAATCATGCTAAACAACACCAACATTAATATCACAGGCTTGAACTGAAGTACTCACAATATGATTCACTGAAAAACGGCCATTTAAAAGTCTAAAGAATGTCACCTGGATGGCTTACACGCTTCAAATGTCCATGTTTTAGTCAGAAGTAGCATCAAACCCAGGCTGAATTCCAAACTCCATACTCCCTAGCTAAATAGTGTGCTGTGTAACATTAAGTTTAGAAATTCTAGCTTCTGCTGTCAAATAGTGCACTGCTTGTCGAGTATCAATGTGGATGATTCCCAAATGACCATTTTTAGGGATATTTGCATTGTTGGGGTGCAGGAGTCAGTATTTAAATTCCTACGTAGTGCACTATGTAGGGAGCAGGGAGCCGTTTGAGATTCAGCCCCAGCATGAGAAAAGTGGCATCGTCAGACTGGCAGAGGAAGACTCGCAGTAGTAATTTGGTGATCAAAAAGTACTTATAAACTGAAAGTATTTGCATTAAACAGTGCTATGTTACGTATGTTCACTGTTATCCAAAAAATTGTAAAAAATTTGTAAAAAGTGATTGGCGACTGAACGTTCTTCTGCTCCTTCAGCGGTCAGTGGTTGCTTAGCAACAATACCTCACTGTAAAGGAATTATATTCATTGGTGGAATACTTTTTTAATGTTGATTATTATTAATAATAACTTAAATAATTATCTAAAACATTGTGTATTTTAATATATTTTATGTTGGCCGCTGTTTTATAAAAGCAGTAAGCCACTTGAGGCAGTGCGTTACTTTTTTTAAAGAACACCCTTCTCCGTAATGAAATCGCAGTAACCCATGGCCTCATGTGGCTTATTGCTTTAATGTTATGCAAAACACATTCGGGGAATGCATTAAAATACTCATTAAATTAAATATTAAATTGCTGTAATTCGTTATTAAATGTCCATAATAGCTAAATGTATTGGAGAATATGTACTTTTTATATTTTGTTCAGTATTGCATTTTTAAAAATGTAATCTTTCAATATTTTTAAAAAGTTATTTTTTCATAATTTAGGTTTCATGTAGTATTACTGCATACACATTAATTTCTGCATGCAGTATTTGAAGCTACACCATGAGTTTAATCCATTTCATAAGCCTTTTTTATCCTGTATTTTCTCAAAAGGAATTGATTTTATTTCCTCAAACTTTTGTCTGAATAAAAGCTGCTGTATCTTATTAACATATAAAGATATGTGGTTTAATAATTTAAACGTTAGGTATTTGAATAAGAAGCACACAATGAATTCCCAAATAATGTGTCATATTAATAAATTATATTGTATAACGTGTTGTCCTTTCTTCAAAGATCATACAGTTGTATGCAAAAGTTTGGGCGCCTCTGGTCAAATTACATGGTTTGTTGATTTTCTTAGTGAAAATAAACACACATTATCTATAGAGAACACACTTCTGCACATTTCTAACCCACAATTACTGTTTATTTGCTGAATTTAACACAGTGGGGGGAAAAATACAAAATGTGGCTTGTGCAAAATTCATGGCACATTTTATATGTTTTATTTTTTTTTTTTTACAATATATTAAACTCTAAAATTTGCAGAAAAATGTTATATTTAAGTTCGTTCCCTGTCAAGGATGTGACTTATTTTCACTTTGAAAATCAGCAAAACATATTTGACAGGGGTGTTAAAATGTTTCATTCGACCGTGTTCTTGTATTTCTCATTGTTGGGGGATTTATTATACACAGAATCTCTTAAGGAGGTAACAAATATCCTGCCCTGCTGGCCATCAAAAAAATGGAATTCCAGTGCTTTTCTATTTAGAGTTTTACTGTTTGTTCAGAGACCTGGTCAAACACCTCATGTTAAAAAATAGTAAACCATGAAGTGGTCATAGTACATTTTTTTATATGTTAATTAAACATGTGCTTTTAAATAAGTGTAGCTTGAAATACTGAATGCGGAAATGAATATTTCTAATTGCCAGAAATCTAGAAATACGACCTATATTTTGCTACATATATTAATGCAAATAAATTATTATTAATACAAATATTAAAATAGCAAATTTTGAATAATTTGAGATAAACAGTTCATCGTCTAATAAATGAAGCTCTTATGGTCATTTATTAACATGAAACCAGTTCATATAAAGTGAAATATTATTCCTAGTGTTGTAATTATACTCTCATATTCTCATGCTGTAAGCAGTTAAACTTACAGAAAAACAAATTTAAAGAAATATAAAATATTTAAAGAAACTATTGTAAAAGGCAACTTAAAATACAAATTCAAGTCCAGAAAAGTTTGGACAGTAGGTAAAATGTGAACAAAACAGAAAGCAGTGATGATTTGTAAACTGTCTCTTGCATGTATTTGAAAACAACACAAAGAAGAGATATTTAATATTCTACCTTATTAATGTTATTGATTATTGTAAATATACGCTAAATCAAAATTTGATGCCTGCAACATCTTCCAAAAAGTTGGAACGGGGCAGTGCAAGACTGAAAAGTTTGTGAACTGATCAAAAACACCTGTTTTGGAACTTTCCACAGATCCATCCATCCATCCATCATCTAACCCGCTTATCCTTCTGCGTCGCAGTACTTTCCACAGGTAAACAGGTAAATAGGTAAACAGGTAAAAAGGTAAACAGATGAATAAGTAACAAATGATGCTATCATGATCAGATATAAAAGGAGGTCCCCCACTTCAGACAATGTTACTCAGTGTATGACTGCAAGGAATTTAGGGATTTCACCATCTACAGTCCATAACATTATTAAACGATTCAGAGAATCTGGAGAAATCTCTGTGCATAAAAGGCAAGGCCAAAATCTATTATTGAATGGCTGTGACATTTGATCCCTCTGACAGCACTGCATTAAAATTCTTTAATGAATATAACCATATGGACTTGATAATGCTTTGGAAAACCTTAGTCAGTGACCATAGCTTATCGCTGCATCTACAAATGCAAGTTGTGTGACTACACAAAGCAGAAGCCATATATCAATATCCATATATATCAACACACACATTCCGCTGATTTCTCTGGGTTAAAGCTCATCTGAGATGGGCCAAAGACAATGCAAGGCCACACTGCACAGACTGCCTGCAGTCCAAACCTGTCTCCCATTGAAAACATGCGCAGCATAGTCTATGACAACGAACACTCCATACTGTTGAGCAGCAGAAGTGTTTGCAAGCAAGAATGGGAAAACAAATCCACTTTCACAACTGCAATAACTGTGGCATCAGTTCCCAAATGATTACTGAACATTGTTAAAAGTAAAGGTGATGTAACACAGTGGTAAACATGCCCCATTTTATTTTTTGAACATGTTGCAGGCATCACATTTAGAATCATTGTATACATGCAAAAAACAAGGTTAATTAGTTAAACCATATAGGTTAGAAAATTTGTAAAATAACTTGTCTTCAATTTTCAGTTGAATAGAGGTCAAAAAGGATTTGCAAATCACTGCTTTCTGGTTTTTTTTTTTGCATTTTACCGGCTGGCCCAACTTCCGTGAAATTGGGTTTGTATGTGTTGAAAAGAAAACACTCATGTTTGAGGAACTTTACATTTTCTTTCAGTGTGAATTTTGTCTTACGTTCTAGATTTAAATGATCAGCACAGTCTGCCTCGCTGCCTCCGACTGCATCGTTGTCCTCTTGGTGGATTTCTACTATCCGTTGTCTTGCACTCTCAAAGACTGACTTCAGGACAATGGAATCCTCAAAGATCTGAGAAAGAGGTTAGATATTACACTTACTAAGCAAGACTCGTCTCTAGAAAGTTTAGAGAAATTAATATTCAAATAAGTCTAACTTTTAGTGGCCCAAGAATAGGTACTTGAGGCCCACCTGAGATCCCTCCAGGTTGTAAGTTTGAGCATTGTGGCACATCTGTATTATATCTTTCTCCAAGTCTGCAATGCACCTGTACTTGTGGTTGCGCACTCTTTCCTGCACAAATAAAATGCATGTTAGAAACAAATGCAACGTAACAAGTGCAATATAGGAAGTTCACATTTAAAACTAATCTATGTGGTGTCATACAATCACAAAGAAACAAAATTAGCATGAAAACACAATCACACTTCTATTGATTTATGATTACATCTGCTTTTTCAAACAGTGGAGGGTGACAGAAAGGTAGATAAGGTGGGGGGGTATGAACAGTGAAGATGAAGAAATGGATCAGTTGAGAAATTAATAGACTGGAGAGTGGCATGCAAAAGTGAATGATCACAATGACAAATTTGAGGATAGAATACAATACTTCAGTTTACCCTGATCCTTCGGAAGTCCACAGGCTTGCGAATAAGCTCATAGTATTCTGGTACCTCTTTCCTTGAAGGCAGCTGAACAAACCCTTTACTGATCTGACGGCCCAACCTGCCGGAGAGTAAGAAATTAGAACACAACAATTGGCTCAGTATGTTACGGCTCAGTATGCTCCTACAACATTATAAATTTGCATTATCTAAGGCGTATAAAATGTATCATTCTTAAAAATAGAGGTGCCAAAAAGAGTTCTTTGTCTCAATAGTACAACCACTTTAGACTCCCTAAAGTGCGTATTTCTTTAAACAACAATTTTTGTAAATGAGATGTATGTGAAGAACCATTTTTAAAGTTTAAAGAATCTTCTAATTGTGTAAGAATACTATACCATTTTTTTCTGAAAACCATACCCCCAAGCTTAGCAGCATATAGGAGCCTTTATTTTCAAGAGTACTTGCCCTTACTAAGGTCAAGTCTTTAAGAACATTTGTAGCATCCTACTTCAGAACACTTACGTGTCTTTGTAGTTCATGACCATGTCAACAAGTGTGTTCATTTGCTTGGTGAGTTTCGGGGGATTTGGTGGTAGCTTCTCGGCCGGAGGCCGACCCCGTCGCTTTTTGACCTTCTCAACGACCTCCTGCCCGGTCTCAGAGGCCTGGTTGCCCTGGTGATCACTTTTTCGTTTCTTCAAACTACTTTCCTCCTCCATATCCTCAGACGCTCCGTTTTGGACGGCCTGAGACTGCAGAGAAAATAATCCAAGAGAATAATAAAGAATGATAAAGGATTTGGGAATAATTGGGATTAGAGGGGATTGGAATGTAATTACGGATAAGTTGAAGCCCATGATGAATTTGAAAAGCTGTGAATAATTTGGAATTATGCGTATAGCATTTTAAGATTAGCGAATAATAGAGCATCTACACTTTGCACACCTGTGCCGGCAGGAACACTGATCTGCGACTCACTTGACATGAGCCATCAAAATGGGTTTCTTAGCATAGCTTTGAATGAGGGTGAAACCCTTGAATCAGGGTCAGTGGTTCACAGTAGACTACAATGATACTAGCATAAAGGTTCTGCTAAACTTTGTTTTAAAAGTACATTGTTCAGCCGCTTACACAAACATTTATAATGTAAGTACTGCTGTTATCATATCTCATAGCCTCCAACTGCATCGTTGTCCTGTGGTTGATTTCTGATACCATTGTCTTGCATAGATAGAACATACCTTCATATGGAATTTCATTTAAGAACTTTCATAAGAGTCATTATATCCTAGGGTTTGCTACTCATCAATTCATCAATCTACAAGCAACGTAACCATTGCTATTGCATCTGCTGTTGTTTTAGGCAGTGCTCAAATTACTGGGAAGCCGGGGGGAGCTTAACTCCCCCAAACAAGATTTGAGCTCCCTTGAAAACAATAAAAACAGAAGTTTGAGAGATCATTTACGTGGCAGTCATACTCCAGTCTAGCTCTTCTGCCACCTTCTGTCCTGGCTCTTCTCCAACAAGTCCAGAAATTCCAAGCTCATTCCAGAGCTTCTTCATTTCTGCCCTGTGGTTTTACATGCATAAAAGTAGGAAAACTGCAACTATTTGCATGTTTGAGTTTGTATGGGTGTGATAATTGGTATGTGTTGTAATGTTAGTTAATGCTAAATAAATCCAAGCACATCTTGAAGAGACCCCCACCCCCCGCATCCCCCCCAAAAACCCAGAGTGTACTTCGAACACTATTTATGTTGCCAACTGAGATGCTTTTAAAATCATGAATTTTTCATCATCTCACTGTTATTTTCTGACTCTTGAGGAGTCTGTCTTGCAAAAAGATCCTATTTCTCAGTGGGCTTAGCTACACCTGTTCAACCTTTAATACATGTTTAATAAAAGGCAAGTGTTAGATATCAAATGAAGATGTTCTCATGTTCTCTCTGCTTGTGAGCTACTTACAGCTGCAACTTCATTTCAGTAATCAGTGACTGCTCTGCTTTGTCGCAAATCTGGCTCAAAAAATATAAATTAAGCATTCTTCAGTCAGTTGTAATATGTATACCTTTTGGCAAATACACAAGTACTGTGCAAAAGTCAGCGACTAGCCTTTTAAGTTATTCAGTTTATTCAACTTCCATTCAAAACGGCTATTAAGTACAAGTGTCTAAAAACAACAAATAGGAAGAAGATGCACCCAAAGTTGTCACTAATATCATGTTACCCCTCAAAAAGACACAACATTCACACAAGCATCTACCTCAAAACAGCTGCCATGCAGATTTCTTTCTCATGCATCTACAATGGCTAAAGATGTGTGAGGAGATCAGATGTAAGATAATCCACTTGCATACGAAAGATAAATAAGTGAAAACAAACAGAAGTTTACAAAAAGCTGGAGATCAAAAACAGTTGCCCAAAAACAGTCTGAAACGGGATATCTGAGATTTGGAGTAAGGTTTTAAGCTGTTACAAAAGTTAAGGGTGGACATACTACGTATTGAAAAATTTGATATTTAATTGTTGAGGTTTCTGAGTAACTTTTTTGTTAAATATGTTTTCTACTTTTCTCCTGGTGTCTCCTCTGTCTTGACTGGAAATTAAATAAATAAAGGGGTGGTTTCTGACTTTTGCACAGTATAGTATACTGAAGGGTCTGAGGAAAGTATTTTGTCTGATTCAAACATGTACATCAGTTGCACATAAAATATATTACAACACACATTGAAATTGTGCAGATGCAATATATTCTATGCATTTTGATGTACACATTTGAATCAAGTAAATTCAGTGTGTCAGTTTTTTCAGTGATTAAGCAAGTGTTACTAATTTGTTCTAGAATATAAGCAAAGAGCAGTACTTGGAAAGATGTGTATACCTGCACATTCCATTTCACGGACATACAGGCATGTGAAAATAGATCAATGAAGATCAAAGCCTCTGCTTGTCTTAGCATGCTTCACTAAGCAAGCAGCCTTAAAAGGCCCCCAAACCCCTGTAGTATGAGTGACTGCTTTCACTTTCAGTTAATATTTGATAAAGCAGCACTTCCTAATATCCCGCAGGCTTTAAATGATCTCTCGCAGAAGAGCATTAAAGGAATGCTCTAGCATTTCTCATCCTAATCTCCATCTGCTGCATTTGTAGTATACTGTCGATTACCATACACAACCATTTCAACACGATACCCTGTACTTAGGAAGGAACAGAAAATCCTTTGACTCAAAAGTATATTTATAATAGAAGCCAACGGGCAGATGCTCAAGTGTCTATTGAGTAAACAGGTTTCCTTTTCATGATCACGCCACAGCAACTTGCCTAGGGCCTGTCCATGAAAAAGTTCAAGCAAAACTTCATTTTATACAACCATGCAGATTTCAAAGCTGTCAGAGCACTTCTGTTATTTGTTTACATGTTACACATAACTGTCCTTATGCAGGAAAAAGTTTGTGAGACAAAAAATTGTAAGAAAATATGGGTCTGAAAAAATTTCCTGTTTAGTTGTAAAGCCATTTTGAACCCATGATAAACCTTTAAATTCTGCATTAGAAACATATAATTCATAGATTTGCTAGAAATGTAGGACTACTACAAAAAAACTGACTAAAAAATTACATTTCAAAGCTTATTATTGCATCTAAAAAAAGCTTAAAAGCGTGCATTCTCCAATAAATGAACCTGTTGGGGCATTTCTTAGCACAAACCCAGTTTCAAAAAAGTTGAGACAGAATGTGAAATGCTAATAAAAAAGAAAGCAGTGATTGGTAAATTCTGTTTGTCCTGTATTCAATTGAAAATGTTATAAAATACTTTACCCTAAATACGCACTTTAGGGAGTCTTGTTTTTTCATTTGATGCTTCCAAGACATTCCTTTGTTTGGCGACTGAAAACACAAATTGATCATGTTTGAAAGTAGATTGTTTTGCCATTCTTCTGTTGTTCAAGTCTTCGGCTGCACAGCAATAGAGTGCTTTTGTTGTCATATTTTTAGCTTAATAAGACAAGTTTTCAATGGTTGACAGTTCTGGACTGCAGACAGGCCAGCTAGCATTTGCACTCTTTTATTACACAACACAGGAATGTAGCTTAGTGTTGTCATGTTGAAATAAGCATGAGTTTCCTTAAAAAAGACGGCACCTAAATATTGCTCCAAAATGTGTTCAGCATTAATGCTGTACAGAGGGTTACCCACTATACCCCCCATACTATGACAGACAGTGGCTTTTGAACTTTACACTGGTCACAGTCTGGGTGGTCCTTTTCTTCTTTGGCCCAGAGAACACAATGTCAATTATTTCCAGTAACAATCTGAAAGGTTCACTTGGCAGACCACAATACAAGTTTCCTTTGTGCACAAGTCCATTTCAGCTGAACTTGAGCCCAGAGAAGTCGGTAGCGTTTCTGGACATTGTTAACATATGGCTTACACTATGCACAGTCTCACATTTGCATGTGTGGATGCAGCAATGGACGGTATTTCTTGACAGCATTTTTTCAAAGTATTCTTAAGCCAACACGGTGATATCCATCAAGGAAACATGCTAGTTTTTTTAATGCAGTGCCGTCTGAAGGTCATGGGCATTAACTTGTGTTTTTCAGCCTTGTTCTATATGCACAGAGATTTCTCCGGATTCCCTGAATCTTGATGATATTATGCACTGTAGAGGGTGAAACACCTAAAATCCTTGCAATCCCTGGCTGAATAACTATTTGAACTATCTGAATTATTTTTAAACTGTTGAATTGTTTGCTGATGCATTTTTGGCAAAGTGATGAGCCTTGACCCATCCTCATTCACAAAGATCTAGGCCTTTTCTGGATGCTCCTTCTATACCCAAGCATGATTGCATCACCTGTTTAAGATGTTTTTTAACATTTCACAAGTTTGAAACTGCCCTTGACCCAACTTTTTTGGAACATGTTGCATCAATTTCAGGAGGAGTGTGTATTTACAAAAAAAAGTTGATGTATTTTATTTTATTTTATATACAGGTCAAAGTAAATTTACAAATCACTGCTATCTGTTTTTATTTGCATTTTCTCTACTGTCTCAACATTTTTGGAATTGGGTTTGTAGTTAAAATATTATATATATTACAAATATTGTGAGTGTTGTATTTATACCCACTTAATATTTCAGCTCAGTTCAGTCATTTTTTAAGTGGTCAAAGTCAGTATTTAAAATGCAATAGGACAAAGTTTCATAAATTAAAGTTTATTAAAGTTAAAGTTTCAAAATTCAAAAACAATTGGAGCACAGCTTTGAAATTTTTGCATTCTTGCTTAAAATAAATTGTAGTTTTTGCTTATTTTTTCTCATTGAAATCCATCAGGTCAACAGGGCCTGGACAGGCCGAATGACCCTTATTCTTTTTTATGCAAACTTACAGTGTAAGAATTAGTGTACGGAATTAAAGGGTGAACATTGATCCCATAAATGCAGAGAAATTATTTCATGTGGCTATTGACTGTATGCTGCAGACAGACAGAAACAGATACACATAAAGATAAAGGTTGAAAATGCTGCAGCGTTCATTTAAGATGTTATCTGTATTTCACAGCAGGTAGCAAATAGGTACACTGAGCATTACTGGAAAGCTTCTTGTTGCCCTAGAATGTTTAAAAAATTGGAGTTATGATATTTAGCCAGTGCTTCCCAATGATTGTCAGCTTATTAGCTGTGTTCAGGTAAACATGAAAGGAACCTTTCTCTTATTGGCTAGCACAGTCTAGAGGCTGTCGTCTTTGCCTGTGTTTCCCTTTTTGGCTTATGTGTCTACAGAAGACGGCAGGGGCTGGTGGCATTCTGTGTGAGCCTTTGCTGCTGAGACTGTTTTACACAAAGGCAATTAAAGTGCAGTGATATGCATGCCGCAGCCCCTCTTCTTCTGGCAGGGAGAAGCATGAGAGAGGGAAGAAAATATGAATTCTAAATAAGCCGCTATGCAGGCAGTGCCAGCTATTGATGTCTAAATCACACACACACACACACACACACACACACACACACACACACAGAAACAGTGCAAACATGAAAGAAGAGGCACATCAAGGCATGCACATGCAACACATACATTTGCTGCCCTCAGGGTAGGCCTAATAATGAGAAGCATTATAATGAAATGCAGGCATGCATATGCACAAACATGCACATTCACAGTAATGCAGGGGATCCTGCATGGGAGCAGCAGTCGACCCGAAAACAGAAAAGAGGAAAAAATGCTGTGTTTATAAATGCAATATAACGCAATGCAATTATGCAATAGACTAGCATTGTATTAACATCAGCCAGACAAGCAGGAGTATGCGTCTGTGCGCGCGTGCACGCGTCTGTCTGCCTGCATGCGTGTGCCGTGTGCTGTCCTTGTAACCTCTAGAAAAAAAAAACAGAAGTGTCACGAGCCGTTCGTCTGGGCAATGTTCCCCACTCATCAGACACAGCTCACACCTACACTCTCTCTCACACACACACTCTCACTCTCTCTCTCTCTCTCTCTCTCTCCATTTGTTTGACCGTGCCTGGCATGATACCGCATGCTCCGTTCGTTCGTTCGCGGGATGGAAGGAGAGAGAGAACGAGGGAGGAAGGAAGAGAGTGAGAGAGAGAAGGGAGAGAGAAAGTGATGGTGAGAAGAAGGATAGGAAATGAAGGCGAAGGAAAATGTATCCTTTTGTTTTTTTTACCTGACTGTGGTCTCCAGGCTGGCGCTTGTCTGGAGGCGAGAGAATTAGCAGCCCAGCATTGCAGCGCGCGCTCAGTCTCTTCATCAGCTGATCAACTCACAACGCGCCGGCGGAGAGGGGGGCGAAAAAAAGCGCCCAGCTTTTCATACACAAATCAATTGGCGTTGGGATGATGAGAGAGGGAGAGAGGGAGCGAGGAGAAAGCGAGGGAGAGAGAGAGAGAGAGAGAGGCAGAAAGAGAAGGAGAGCAGAATTGCCGTGAAGTGCCTTTCTCTCAGATTGTCCCCTGTGGAAAGGCCTCGAGCCTCGGCTCCCTCTCCCTCTCTTTCTTTCTCTATGTCTCTCTCCCTCTCTTTCTCGCTCACTGCATGTTTTAATATCGACTGTCGCAATCTGATTTCTTTCTGTTTTTTTCATCCTCGCCCTCTCCCTCACTCTCTCTCCCGTACCCGTTCCCGCTCCCTCTTTTTCTTTAACAGTAGTAGGCTCTTTTTTTCTATGTGTTTCGCAGATAGTGTCCATGAAAGTTGCTTAATGGTCATTCTGGGGTCAGTTGGCTGTGTCAGAGCATCTCTATGCTCAGTGCCCGCGGCTGGGCGTTTACGTCACATCACAAATGGCTTGGAAATCATATCTGATGACTGTAACAAACACGTTGCTCCTCCCTAACCTTTCTGTGCACTCGATGGCATCAGGTTGAGACCACGTCCCAGCTGGCAAATACCCTCCCTCATTCCCACGATGAGACTTTCATTCATGATGCATTTTGTCAATGAGTGGACGCCACTGGACAACTCGGTCTGCGCTGCGAGACTTTTCCCAAGGTCACATGAACGCATGGCCGTGGCTTTCTGAGTTATGTTAGCGTGTCAGTTGGTACATATTACAGCACGTATAATCAATAAGGGAGACCGTCTGTGCTGTTTAACAAGCCTATTCCTGAACAGAAAGCGCGCATATCTCAGTGATTGACTGACAGAGATCACCCTGTCAGGACCGTCATTTTCCTCGATGTGGGCGGGGCCATTTGGGACGAGCCAATCAGGAGCATTGGCAGCCTCTGCGCTTTGTTTGTAAACATTCAACCGCACATTCAGAAAAGCCAAAACAGAGCTAGACTTTATAGAGCAGACTCGCTGACACTATGGGCCAGTTTTCCAGACCCAGATTAAGTCTATGGCTAAACCACATTGGATTTTTAATTGTCATTGTAATTTAGTCCTTAATCCATGTCCACAAAACCAGCCCTGTGATGTATGTCCAAAAGACCGCTGGCATTAAGTAGCCGAGCCTTGTTTGGCGTGCCACTCCACCCACTAGCATCTAGCCTAAATGTTACGTTAGGCTACACTCTTAAAAAATGGTTCTTCAAGGGTTCTTTAGTAAAGGCAGTGGTCCTACATGGAACAGTGAACACTCAAAGAGCTATTTGCATGCTTAAATGGCTCTTTGCATGGTGAAATGGAGAATGTGGTGTATGTGGTTCTATATAGCACCAAAAAAAAGGTTCTGCTATTGTTTTGATGTCAAGCTTGTAATGAGAAGAATCATTTTCGTTGCTATATAGAACCATTTTCAAAACTTTGCATGTTCTCCCCATGTCTGCATGGGTTTCCTCCCACAGTCCAAAGACATGCAGTCAGGTCAATTGGAGATGCTAAATTGCCCACAGGTGTGAGCGTGTGTCTGCCCTGCGATGGACTGGCAGCCTGTCCAGGGTGTTTCCTGCCTTCCGCCCAGTGACCGCTGGGATAGGCTCCAGTGCCCCATGACCCAGGAGGATAAACAGCTTAGAAGATGAATGAATGAATGTTCAGATAATAAAGGATCTGTTTGAGAACCAGACCATGAAAACCATCTTGTGGCTGAATGCAGTCATATCCTCACAGTAATGTTCCAACATCTAGTGAAAAGCTTTCTTAGGTAAGTGGAGGCTGTTACTGCAGCGAAGATCCTATTAATAGCCACAGATTACAACTGTATCTGTGTGAAGGCATCCCTGTCTAGAACATGCATCATTTCACTCCAAAAGTGGATCTCAGCCAAGTCTGATGATGATGTCATACCATTTCTTCCATATGATTGATTCACTGTTTGCCATTTGGAAAGACCAATTCAAAAACAAACCCAGAATCAGCACCTGCTTAGAGTACATATGTAGTACTGGTAATTATGTTAATGACAACTGACTAACAGTCAAGTCTTTGGTATTAAATGGATGAAGAAGTAGGATTTATGGCATTTTTACTTGAAATCCAAAAATTCAAAGATTTAAATGGATGCGTCATTACTGCTTTCTGATGTTTTACCCAGAGACGCTAACTAATTGAAAAGGGTTCTTGTCATTGATTGTCTTTAAGAGAATAAGTATCCCTCCTTCCTGACATCACCACCACCACCACCACTTCTTCTTATGAAACACTATTTTCAGGTTTCAGTGAGGTGGCTTTTCAAAATGAGAATACTTTTATTACATATTTGCCATGGCAACAGTTGAAGCTCCAAGGACAGAACATTGTTTCACTGATCAAATATTAATGCAGCTATATTCTAAGAAACCAAAACATGCTTTTTTTATTTTTTTTTATTATTATTCAAGCTCTGGCTGGTGGTAAATAACTGTTAGACCACAGAAGACATAGGAGTGTATAGTGTGATATGGTGACATGCTGTCATAATGATGTAATTCATATTCATACTTTCCAGTCTGATTGACTGGGGCATTTCTGTAAAACATCTCAGTCAGTTACCATGGCAACACCACGTTTTACTGGCTGCAGAGCATGCAGAGCTGTAATGCTATAGCATTCCATCACCACACACATACACACACAAAATACAGACACACACACACCCTTAGCTACCCATGTCCTCCCCACACACACTCACAAATAAAAGGCAGAGATGCACATACAATGGAGGAGCAAAATTAGCAATGAATTAAAAACAAAATTCTACACATAAAAGCCTGTGAACACATACACAGCTGCACACACAGCAATGATACAGACACATGCACAAACGCACAGGCTGTGCACAAATACTGCATGTGATATTAAGTTCATGACACACAACCTTGTTTACCTTCATCAGATGGATAAGCTACCAACAGCGACTGCTTAGACATTATTGCTTTTGCTTTACCTTGCTGCTTTATATATTTATAATAGGGTCGTCAAACTATTAAAATAACTGATCATGATTAATCAGAATCGTGATTGGTTGAGATTAACTACATAAACTAATCACATTTATCTAGCTTGCTCAAAAGAAAGATGTTTTTCATTTACAAATATAGGGCATTTTGTCATAGGTACAGTTCACAATTACTGTTTTTTGTTAAAATTAACTTAGGGAAAAAGAAAAACATTACATGTGGCCTGTGCAAAAGTAATGGCACATTTCATATTTTATGTTTTATAAACTGTATAAAAATTCCACACTAAAATGCCATATTTAGGTTTGTTCTCTGATGTTCACATCTAGAGGATGTGTTAACTAATTTTCACTTAGAAAATAGACAACACGTGTAATTTGACTGGCTGTGTTTAAACTTTTGCAGACAACTGTATATGTGTGGACAAAACGTTTACTCAGAATGTATTCAATTAATTCATACATTCAGTAATTCAACAACAGGGGTTCTCATGAACCCTAACCATTAAAATCATGTGATTTCCATCGGGTGAACGCAGTATCCAATTTTCATCACTGACGTCCAATGAGAGCAACAGTGGCTGCAAGTTCTAACCAATGAGTGTATATATGCACGCTGACTGGCTACTTCATTAAGTATACTGACTTTGTATCTACACTCATTTTCCATTTTATCAGCTCCACTTACCATAAAGGTCCACTTTATACTTCTACTATTGCAAATGGAAGCCCATCCGTTTCTTTGCATACTTTGTTAGCCCCCTTTTACCCTGTTCTTTAATGGTCAGGACCCCCCTAGTACCCTCACAGATCAAGTATTATTTGGGTGGTGTATCATTTTCAGCACTGCAGTGACACTGACGTGGCGGTGGTGTGTTAGTGTGTGTTGTGCTGGTACGAGTGGATCAGACAGCAGTGCTGCTGGAGTTTTTAAATAGTGTGACACTGTGTCCACTTACTGTCCACTCTATTTGTCACACTTGCTTTGTTGGTGCACCTTGCAGAGTGGATGTAGTCAGAGACAGTAGCTCATCTCTTGCAGCACAGTTTGTTAATCATCCTCACTTTTTTGGACAGTGACAAGTGGTGATCTGGACCATTTCACAGGGTACGGCAGACTAAGAAATTATGCAGAGAAAAAGATGGACTAAAAGCAAGTATCTCCAAAATGGCAGCTTTACAGGAGAAGGCAAAAACATTCTTTACTTTCAATGTAAGTTAAGGTAAAGAGGTTTTAGCATTTCTGTTGGTCAAATCATCATGAAATTTTACACAACGTAAGGGACAGCTCCTGTGCTCAAATAATAATTAATAATAATAATAATAATAATTTTTATTTATATAGCACTTTTCATGCTGGTGGCAGCTCAAAGTGCTTTACAGACAGGTGATAAAACATAGTTATAGAAGAAATCATTAGTATTTATTTAGAATCGGAACAAAATGAAAAAGGTCAAATTTGAAGATAAATACCACAAGACGTAGACTTTTAATCAAATGCTAAGTTAAAAAGATACGGTTTTAGATGCTTCTTAAAAGTGAACACTGAGCTTGACTGTCTAATAAAAGGTGGAATTGAGTTCCACAGTTTAGAAGTATAATAACTGAAAGAGGCCTCTCCATGTTTTCTGTATTTTACAGAGCGTATTTGTAGAAGGCCACTATCTACAGATAGTTTAGATCTGACACTCTGTGACGTAAGCAGATGCTAGGTCATTTAGAGCCTTAAAAACTAGTAGCAGAACTTTAAAATCCATCCTGAATGATACAGGTAGCCAGTGCAGTTCTTTTAAAACAGGAGCCTCTTTTGATGCCTCTTTTTTGTTTTTGTTAGGATGCGCGCTGCTGCATTTTGTACGAGTGGATGTCTAGTATTCTTAGGAAGTCCAGTAAGAAGAGTACTACAGTAGTCAGGTCTGCTTGTAATAAATGCATGAACAAGTTTCTCTATGTCGCTCTGAGAGAGAAAAGGTGGAACCTTAGCAATATTTCTCAAAAGTTAAAAAGCTACTTTAGTGACTGTGTTTACATGTGGGATAAAACAGAGCTCAGAGTCTAAGATCACATCCAGGTTTGGTATATGAAGCTAAAGAACCAAATTTCTCATAAATCATTTTTCTCTGAGTTTCCAACGATCAATATTTCAATTTTTTTATGATTTAATTGTAGATTTTGTAACATCCACTGAGAAATATCTGACACACAGCCGGTTAGTCTGTCTACAGAGTCTTGATCTTCAGAAGTAATAGAAATGTATAGCTGGGTGTCATCAGCATAGCTATGAAAATGTATACTATGCTTCCTAATGACATCACCTAGAGGTAGCATGTACAAAGAGAAAAGCAAAGGCCCTAAGACTGAACCTTGAGGCACTCCACAAGAAATGGCAAATCTTTTTGATGAACGATTTCCAAGTTAAACCATGAACTGCCTATTACTTAAATATGATTTAAACCATTCTAAAACTGTGCCTGAGAGGCCGACCCAGCATTCAAGACACTGGATTAATATCTTGTGGTCAACAGTATCAAAAGCTGCACTAAGATGTACTAAAACCAGAATAGAAGGATTTTGTGCATCAGCGCTGAGCCTGAAGTCATTTATAACGCATATCACTGCCGTCTCTGTACTATGGTTAGAACGAAACCTGACTGAAACTTCTCATATAAATTGTCTGATATTAGATATGCATTTAGTTGTTTGAAAACAACTTTTTCTAAGACTCTACTTAGAAAAGGCAGGTTTGAAATTGGTCTAAAATTATGTAGTACAGAAGGATCTATGCTACTCTTTTTTAGCAGAGGCTTCAGCAAGGCAGTGATGTAGAAAAATAAAATCGAATAACACACACACACACAAAATATATATATATATATATATATATATATATATATATATATATATATATATATATATATATATATATATATAGGCTTTCTTGGAACAAAACTTATATATATCTCCATTTTTGCATTTTTGTTTGAAAACACCAGCTGTCCTTTACAAAATGTCATGACCAACAGACATGCCAAAATTATTTGGAACAAAAATCACATTACCTTAACTTGCATTAACAGTTAGGAAGGTTTTCCCTTCTCTTGTAACGTTACCATTTTGGAGATATGAGGTTTCATTCCAGCAGCGACAATATACAGTATTTGCAAGGCTAACACATTTGCTAGGCTGTAACATCTGTCTGATCAGACAAATGGCAAAAGATGAAATCATGTCTGTAAAATCATGTTCTTGTGGTAAAAGAGTCACAACTGTTTTATTCATCTGCTTGACCATGAGATGGCCACATATTCAAGTCCCAAGCCAACATTTTTTAGGGGCACTAATGGATGCTTCAAAGTTGGATTATCTTTATTGATAGCATGTCATAAAATCTTACAGTGAATTCATTTTGAGAGGCATCTGTATCATACTGCACATAAAACATGCTGTAAGAGAAAATAAAAAAATCTGTGTTAAAGAATAGCTCAATAAAAACATAAAAGATGCTAATGCTGTTAACAATAAATAAACGTGAATAATCAACTACTTTCTATTTATTGTTAGCCACACTAGCATGTCTGGTCAGGCTGTACATTTAAAATGTGCAACATATAGAATACTCTTATAGACTATGGCATCTTAAAATACATGTAATCTCCAAAACACAGCTTGCACATGCATATTGTCCACACAGCAGTGTATCATATTGATGACATTTAGTCATCTCGTCAAAATAGTTATTCATGATTATTATTGGCTAATGGGTTCTTCAATGTTATTGCATACTGCATAGCTTGTGACACCTGAGAGCGCTACTAATCATTACTAATCAATTTTGAACATAACAGAAACAGATGATAGGTATCATATTCATAAAAGAGCCAAATGATATGTAGCTCACTCATTCCTCATTCATACTATTTCAGTCGCAGAACTCACACTGCAATTAAAGGAATACTCTGACATTTTTCAACCAAATCTCTATTTGTCGCAACTGTAGTGTTTGGTTGACAATAATTTCAACAGCTTTACCTGTACTAGAAGTAGGGGTGTTAATGATTAACCAATTAAACGTTAACCGACATATACATAAATGTTCAACTAGTGGTTTCGGTTAAAAAGTTAATTTAATTTCCAAAAACCTCCACAACTCCAGGTTTTCTGGAGTCGACTGTGACTCGTGATTTCTGCTGCTGGAGTTGATGCAGTTGACCCTCAAGTCCATTTAAATTTAACCAGTGGCACCAGAGCAACTGACAAAGGGACATAGCAGAGATTGCATTTTATCATAAATGTGGTTTACAACACTATCACAACTAGGATATTTAGCCATAAAACACAATGCTAAGTTGGGGTACAACTCACTCTTTTTTTATGTTGCTTCTGTTGAGTTTAGCCTTAAGCTATAGCCTACACGTGTTTGTTAGCTAACGCCTAGCCTATTTAGTTAGTCCCATAATAAAAAAGCTTAAAAGCTGCAAGTTACCGACTTTATGTTGATTGTCGTTTAAACTATGCATACAAATGCCCCAGTCAGGCCATATAGGTCTTTTTTTTTTAACTTGGGCTAATATGTGGTAAATGTCAGTAAACAGACTGTCATATTACCGTCATATCTGTTACGTTAGACTGCATTTTTTTCATTCTAACACAGTGCTCTGTTTGATGTTTTCATCGGCTGCGTCCATGATTTTGTCAGCAACAAGCAGCAACTAATAACAGTCAGTAACAAAATCAAAAGAATTTGCCAAAATTTGAATCCACAAATAAAAGCCAATGGGTAGTTGCTGAATTGTGTCAGTAAACATTTATGTGAAACATATACCTGCAGAACACAAATGTTTATTAATAGAATTCAGTAACTGCAAAATAGCTTCAGTTTTAAGTGAGTTTTGTGTCAATGGTTTTCTTGCATTGAAACGAATGTCTGTCTGTAGTAGATTTGTTTTTATTTGAAGGAATGTGTCTACATAAATGTTCTCTCTTGCTCTCTCTCACAATGTTTATAGTCTATAGCTGCATTTGGAAAAGCTTTGGAGGAGGAGTGAGTGAACATGCACCTGAATGAAACTGGGGATGATGTTCAACAGAACATTGATTCAAGTCTCAGCGTGGGTGATTAGAGGGATATGTTGGATTGGTGAAAAGGTCACAGCAAATATTTCCCTGTTTGTTAAGCTTTTTAAAAAGAATTTTAGCAGCAGTAGCAGGAGCAGGGCTAACAATTGAGCAGAGGAGGGTGGATGCCATTCTCCACCAGGTACAATCAAATTCAGTTTTCTAATTTAGTGGTACCAGTCAGGCCTTCAAATTCATGCCTGTGCAGAAATCTAGTCTGTGGTGCAATACAGATGTGACAAATACAGATTGAAAAATGCTGGCGTATTCCTTTCTGCATAGACATTTATGTCGCAAGTCATGTGAGCATGAATTCAGCACTAGATTGTTTGTCCAGGTAGAGAGTGCAATGTCAGCTTGAAAATCACTGGTTTGTCATGATAAGCCTAATTTAAGCACCAAAAAGTAAAATGTTTACTCCTCCACCCCTCATTTTTATAAAAAGCAATACAGATGTATAGTTTGACTGAAGTAAACAGTGATGCAGTGAATGTTCCATATGAAGGAAATACAGTGAAAATGCAACTTTGCTTCCATTTAGGATTATTTCTTTTTATAAATCTGGCAAAAATAATACTTGATACATTTATGCAACCTAACAATATTAGTGTTATTAGTGGAGATGAGGCACAATGCTATTCTGTGTAGTCGGTTGTTTAAAAACTGCAATGGCAACATTTACCTCAAATTCATTCAATCATATTTTGCCTAGACAATGCTGGACACCACAAGCCTTTGAAACTGTGTGCTGCAGTCCCAGATTCATGATAAGTGTTCTGTGAAAACATACAAGGACTAGGGAGCTAAATTGGGTGGGTAGTGCTGGGCATTGAGTGGAGAGAAAAAAAAAATCATTCAAAAAGGCCTCTTGCAGCTGGAGCAGGTGGTGTTCTGCTTCGAGACGTTCCCTGCAGGCACACATATGCATTCAGTCTTTAGCGCACAATAAAAAGAGAACAAAAACATTATAGGACACTATGGAATGTTTTATAACACCTAGTTCTAACACAGTCTGAGTGGTTGCAAAGCTTATGATGTAGCCTCAGAAAGTATTTAGACACATTAACCATTAGTAAACTTTAATTCATAATTAAACTTTAATAAGTTATTTAGGTTAAATCATAAAATGTTTCACAAAATGATATCTATTTCAGAGAAAAACACTGTATCTTAGCACAGTATCAAGCTGCTGGTAGCCTCTTTGTTTGTAGAAAGCCTGGAGAAGAATACAAACCAGTCTGCACTAAGACTACTGTAAAGCACAGAGGTGGAAACGTCAAAGTCTAAGGCTGTTTTTTCAACAGTGGTGTCGGTGTGCTTGTGTTTATTAATGGGATCATGAACTTAGAAGAGGACAAATGCATTTTGGAATCAGACCTGCGGGGGGTGGGGTTGGGGCTTTCAGGTGACGCCTTTTTAAATGTAAGGCGTGTCGTGTTTCATGCTTTAAAAGAAGCAGAACACACTTTGGGGGTGAATATTAGGCAAACATGGGACATCAATTTAAAAGAATGCAAAAGACATTTCAAAATTGACATATACAGTTCAGGTTTGAACACCCCCAGTCAAAGAAGTTCACACATTCTCTGCAGAGAAAAAACATAAATATAGATTTTTTTTTAGCATACAGTTTAACATATTGGGAAAAAATAAAATAAGATATAAAATGTATTTGTGTACTAAGTAATTGACTTAGAAAATGAAATGTACTGACGTTCAAAAAACAGTCTAACTTTTCCTCTGTGCTGGATGAGTGATTAGAGAGAAGGCAACTTTGATATTTGCTGGTCAGCTGTGATGAGGTATGGCACACTTTCCTAGGTGCATACTTGAAAAAGTCTGAAAAGGCTTTGTCTGAATGAACACAACCACCCCCCCCTCCCCCAAATACTTTGGGGGCCACTGTATCTGACAAGGGTATGTTTTGTTACAACTATATCTGTAAATTCACTGTTTACCATTTGCTATGTAACACCAATGGTTGCTTTACTCCAAGTTACTCTTTTTTTGGTGGAAGAAACTGTCAACATTAAAAACATAAAGGAAACAATGTTCAGGTTTCCCTACTTCATTCTTTGCTTTGAAAAAGTGGTGGACAAAAGCAAGAGAACCCACAAGGTCATGCGTTATTGCAAATAACGTCACGGCTGTGATGATCTACTGCGACCGAATCACAGCCTTGATGTTATTCGCAATAACACACGGCCTCAAGAGTTTTATTGCTTATATGGGGCATTGTAATGTGAGTATCTGGGAAAAAAATAATCCTACCACAGGCTGGCCCTTTGCGTAGTTCACATGAGCATACAGCAGCATGGCAATATCTTTGTGGCCTGCCTCCAGAGCTATAGACAGAGCAGTGCTGTCATCCTACAATACACACAAACACATATATACACATCCACTTCAATACAGGCATAAAAATGAACTAAGAATATAAATGTTTTGTGAGCATTGAGTCCAACAACTACGCACATACAAAAGGTTATATTCAAACCTTGTACTGTTTTCTAGGTATTTTGATTTATGTAATCTGGTCCAATCTGACCAAGGTCAAAAGGTCAGTGTGTACAAAATGTATAGGTAGGTAAGACTCAGTTCCAGGCTATTAAATTGTTTGGTGCAAACCAGGCAGTTACATCAGTGGTTGCGTCCTCCTGAAATGACCACGTTGCATTGTGGGATGCAGTATATCACAAAGACAGCTCTGGCTGCATACTGGAATATTTGTCCAGAGCAGTACATCATTCGGGTATGCTGGATAAATTCATGTTGGTAACATACTGCATACTACCTACTTCTACAAGGCACAATCAGCATGCAAGCAGTATGTAGTAAACCCGGACAGTGTATTGACTGTAGCAGACCCCCTGCCAAGCTGGTCCATCCTGATGTCATGATTTCTTAGATTTTGCATAATTTGTCACACTAAATGGTTTTGAATCCTAATACAATATGCAATATGAGACAAGGAGAACACAAGGAAACGCAAAACATTTTAAATGATCATGTCCTTTACTGAAGAAAAAATGTGTGACAAACTTCACCAAGTGAAAAAGTAATTGTGGTAGAGAGCAGATTTCATGATTCTGTCAGTTATGGCAGGTCACCGAGGCCCTGAAGCAGTAAAGGTTCCCCACACCAAAACACTACCACCACCATGTTTGACTGTGGTACGCTGTGTTGCCATTATACCAGATGTAACGGGACCCCAGTCTTCCAAAAAAGTCCAATTTCAATTCATCAGTCCACAGAATATTATTCCAAATAGCTTCAGAGTCAAGTTGTTTTTTTGTTAAATATAAGACAAGTCAGTATGTTCCTCTTGGTTAGCTTTGGTTCTTACTTTGCAGCTCTCCCATTGATACCACGACCACGGCCACCACAACAGAACTTCAAATGATGGCGGCAAAGAAAGAGGTACCAAAGAAGGCAAAGCAGTTATACCCATCTATTAATCAAATAAGTAGTCAAAATGCATGCAGATTCTAGGAAATGTCCTACTTACATTGTCACTCAGTGTGGCATCACAGCCCGGCTGGGCCAGTAGGAGCTTAACTATGTCAGCGTGGCCGTGCTCACTGGCACACATGAGTGCGGTGGAACCCTCATCATCCTGGATGTTGACTTTTGACCCTGAAGTCAAGAGAACTTTAACCATGTCTAGACGACCATGACTGACCGCCAGCATGAGAGCAGTCTGACCAGCCTACAGGACAATGGTACACACACATATACATATAGATATGCATTTGACACACACTAACCATGCAGGGACTCATAACAATTTATGTAAAAACTGTTAACTCTGAGATCAGGCTTGGGAGATTTAAAAAATAATTTCATCAACAGACCAGTATTTTTACATGAAGATGATTAATGACCACTTTGGAATGTGCACTACGACTGAAAACTGCACCTCTCTTTTCTGCTGAGTTCCACATACATCTAGGGCTGCAATTAATGATTATTTCTTAAACGATTAATCGGTTCGTCATGGTTTCACTTATTCGGGAAAAGTGTGCTCTGTAGTCTCCAATAACTAAATATTTCATGTTATTCACAATGTTTATTTATTAAAGGATTATTCCTTTGTTGCCACAGTGCTCTTTCAAACCTAAAACGTCTACGCTATACTTTTATCCATATCAACAAAGCCAAAAGATGCCTTCTGCATTGCCCTCAAAAATACTCAAAAGTGCAGAAACAACAAAGGAAGGACATATTAATAAATCTTGCATGGCAGTTGAACTGCTGTGGAGGTAGTCTGATTCTATAAACACTTTGCATTGCTATTCAAATTATTTCTCTAAATCAAAGATAAATGAATTAGTTTCACAGAAGCAGCTTGGTCATCAGACATGCAGAGCTATAAAGCATGTTCACCACTCATCAAACAGCAGTAAAGATGCGTGATAGTGTTTTTTTTTTTTTTTAAAAAACATCTGTCCACATAAAAACATAGAAAAGTGAATTTCCTTTTTATTTCCACTTCCATGCTAGAGAGCATTTTCCAAAAGCTCTGTTTTCAGTGACATGCGGTGGGAGTCCAAAATACAGCACCAAAAAATATGTAACGATTTTATTAGAGTATCAAAAATTTTAAAAAGTGAACATTTGTAAGTGTTTCATTTACTGGCTTTGTATCAGAGTAAAGTAGGAGGGGAACACGCTATGCACACATTCACGCTCAAATGGCTGAGCTTTTTTTCTTCCAAACTCGATTCTAAATTCTAAGAGTTGTAATTTTTGTGGCCTATTTTGTTAGAGAGCACAAAATTGTCTTTATTCCCTGTGCATGCAAATGGGAGTTTGGCCCTCCCTGCTGCGTTCAGCTACACAGTGAAGCTTTATACATTTTTCATAGTTCACAGTTTGTCATAATATGCCCTACACCACATCAGCGAGTCTGCGTGACCTTAATGAAGACTTGGATGCTGGAGTTGAGGGAAATTTTGGGGCCATATATACAGAAAAGATTTGGGTGACTATTGACTTGTGTATGTTTGCAACATTGAATTGAATTAAATTTATTGAATGATAATACAAAAAACACCACACAGCAGCTGTTACATACAGAAATCATCAAGGATTAAAACACAATAAAGCCTTAGAGCTTATTTGCATTGTGGTTCTCATCACATTAAACACAAATATAGAATGGACAGCACAAAAAACACTTCACATCAGGCAGACAGCAGAGTGGATTTTCTATTCAGTCATTTCCAATAAATGCTCCCAGAGAGCATAAATAAAAACTTATCTTGCTATCATGTTGCCAAATAACACTACACTTTATCTCTATAGAAAGTCTATTCCATAACAGAGCAGAAGCATATAAAAATGTGTTCTTACCCAACTGGGTTTTAAACTTAAATGGAATAAAATTTGTGGAGCTGCCTCTTATATAATGAGGGTGAGTATCTCTAACCAATAAAAAATTATTTGCAAGGTACTCTGGAACAGTGTTTCTAAGAATTTTATAAGTAAGCTTTTAAGTCTTCATGTAAGTAATTGTAGTTACTACTTCTAACCAATTCACCTTTCTAAAATGAGTTGCCTCTATATGTGTGTGGATAAAGTTTTAAAGGTGCCATAGAATGCATTTATCAGTATTTTAATTTGCTTTCTGATGTCTCCGTAGAAGGTATATGACTTTGCACCTGGGCATTTATTTGCCACGACCAGTTTTACACGCCCATTTTAAACCCTAGGATTTGGCCGTATTTTCCCTTTTTGGTGGGCTCACAAGTAATCTGATGAGCTCTGCTCCGGTTTGCTGGTTTACAGCGAGTCAGCGCGATGGCTTGCACAGAGGAAAGTAAGATTTATTTTAGTTAGGGCTTTTAAAGCCAACATTAGCCTTGTAACTCTAGTTTAAAATGAAAGTAGTAAAACTTGGACACCCAACAACTTGGTTTATCGACTATATCTGGGGTAATTGGAAAATTAGATTTTTCACAAAACCATTCCTTTAAGCTGGTAGACTATGGGTTTGTTTTAATGTGTCCACCCCACCCCCCACACTTCCCAAATATGAACCAGGATGTGGTCTACCACAATATTTTAAGAAGACCCATTAGCAATTATTGAAAAACAAATGTTGCGCAACCCTATTTGAAACAGCCACACACACCTGGATAGCTTTGGCATTGACGTCTCCCTTCCTGAACAGCCCCTCCACCACCTTCATGTCCTCTTGGGTTTCCACGGCAGCCAGAGCAGCCAACATGATGGGAGTGTATCCGGCCTTATTCTGCTGATCTATGTTACACACACCTGCACAGCCAGTTACACAAACACACACAAATGCTGTTCACTCCAAAAACAAGGTATCACAGCTAATCTAACTTTGCTAACCTAACTAGTCTAACACTGCTAATCTTATGTCCAAATTACTGCTTTATTAAATATTTACTGATATACGCTTTGACAGAAAGGCTCAACTATATTTCACAATTTCTTACATGGGTTGTTAGAGGGTAAGTAAATAAAAGCAAGGACCTTTAGTGTTTCTGGGTCAAATCTTGGGCAGGGCAGCAGTGGGCAGAAGTTAGTTACGCTTAATAGTTTTTACTCATTTGCTCAGTTACATTTTACAGTTAACTTTTATCAGTACATTCAATACACATACATTTTTTTATTTATTTATTTTTTAACCAAAAGCATCCAAAAAAGAGAATAGCGCCTAACTGTTTTTTCAAACTTTCTGCATAAAGGGCCAAATGTAAACAAAGTCTTTCAGAGTGGTTTGATGCTAAATGGTAAAATTTACTGACTTTTTACAGTGGTGGTGGTGAAAGAAACCCGGGGTCATGGCGGCTACAACACAAATATAGCCACTTTATTTACTATTCAAAATGTCCTCAAACACAAATGTGCATTTTGAGAACAACTATGCTTACATCTTAACCATTCAACTCAGTAGTTGTAGATGCATTACTTTATTTAATTTTTTTTACTTAAATTGTATTTGGTAGCTCAATTTACTTTGAAACTTTTTCAAAGTATTTAGATTTGTTCCTGGCTTTCTGGGCCCAAATCAGATTAAGCAAACCCTGTTTCCAGGATGATGCTGAATAGAATGTCCGCATTCCACTTTCTCTAATGATATCATTATGTAATCCTAGTACAATAACAATTATTACTCTAAAGCTAAAATAAAATGTACAAACTACTGAAAACTCCAGACAGCTCTAAGCACCAGCAGAGACACAGGGCAGAGGGTTGTTGAGGGTGCTGCAGCATCATCTACTGATAGAACTGTTTAATTGCAACTGCTAAAAAAAACCTGATAAAATAAAACGGTATGTCATGTACAGTCCAATGCAAAATTATGTGTTATGTTGATCTTCTAAGTGAAAATAAGTTAACGCATCCTCTACAGGGAACTTAAACCGGAACTTAAATTATGCCATTTTTCTGTTTCTTATCTTTGTTTTATTTATTTGCCGAGTTTAACATATTGGAAAAAAATGAAACATAAAATATAAAATGTGCTTCAATCAACAAAACATGTAATTTGAACTGAGGCCCCCAAACTTCTGAAGGCTAACAATCTTGCTATATCAGCACAAGATAAGCATAGACTAAAAATGTTTGAGATGCTGTTCAAAAGCATTATTTGATGAATATGTTTAGCTTTAATTGGAGCAGAATTTGTACTTCAATTTAGACAGCTGATTTTTTATTATAAAAAAATATATTTTACAATTATATATAGTGTATTACTTTTGATTTTTTTATATATCCATGTTCTAAGGATGGCTGTTGTTACTACACAGTAAATTGTACTATACTGTCAGGTTTCATTATGCTCTTCGGGTGATGATGGGCCAGTTTTGGTCAGGTTTGGACAGAATTTTGTAATATTTATGTCAGTTTCTAACTCAAATTATGATTGTGGTTCAGGTCGGCTTGGGTCAGGTTCATTTAGCTTGAATACAAATCCGAGAGCTTGTCTCTTCTCAAACATTGCCGCCAATCCCTTCCACATCACTTTTACTCCAGGTATATCATCACAAGCTAATGTGTAGTCTAGTTTAATAGAATGTAGTTTTTTTGTTGCAAGAATGCATGTTAATTTCTTGCACACGTTGTCCATGCATGCAACACACATCTATATGCTTAATGGAAATTTTTGAGGGAGTTTTCAGTGATGCTAACTTTAGCTTGCCAGCTCTTAACTTACGAATAAATATAGGAAGTTTCTGTAATACAGCCCCAGGAACGCGTACCTGCGTCCAGCAGCTTCTGCACCACCCTGAAGTTAGAATGTGACACACTGTAGTGGAGCGCTGTGTTGCCATTCTGGTCAGCCATGTTGGCCACGTGAGTTAGCACAGCGGGCGACACGCGGCGGCACGCACACAGAAAGTCCTCCACTGTATCTGGGCACGACTTCTTCTGACTGGACACGCGGAACCATTCTTGCTGTATCATGTTCAGGCTGGAGCGCTTTAAAATAGAAACATGTCGTTACACGCATATACATTTTGAAGTCAAACAAACAAAAACAAAGACAGAACTCCAGTTGTCATATACTCGCCTAAAGACCTTTTGCCCCAAGGCCAAAAAAAAGGAACTACAATTTGCAGCTCCACAAAATTCCACAGTGCGGAACAGCCGGAGCTAAAACAGTGCACGCCAGTTGGTAATTGCAGGATAAAGCTGACAGCAAGTAAATGTAGAACCCAAAGTGCAGTAATTGTTTCACTTTAAGTGCCAGATGGCAAAAGGCAGTTTCATCATCCAAAATCATTCACCACAAACATGCCCCTCCATCAGTTTACTCTCTTTTTCTTGCTTAAGTGATTTGATTTTCCACACTTCAAGCTCAATTATCAACAACTTCTTTCCTCTTGCCCAAACTTTATGATGAAAAATACTGTCTAATCGTACCCTCATTCCTCCTAGATAAAGACTGATAGTCCCTCAGTAGATCAGAAGAAGGTGCTAAAAAAGGTGGTAAACGACTTGTTATAGTGTATAACCGATGTGCGTGTTTTAGACAAATGACTTAAAACATTAGATAACAGCATTTTCGGCTGTACAAGCCCACTATAACTACACTTTTGGAAGCATTAAACGCTCTAGATGTCTGGTTCCGATCACCACTGCTGTAAAAACTGTGAGTCAGTAAATGTCTTTAGAACTGAGCATTTCACTTTAGTGTTGGCCATTGTCTACCTAACTGGCATATGACGATGTTTACATTTGAGACCATTCGTGCCATTTGGACTGTCAGTACAGCTGAATGAAGATGAAATTAGACCAAGACAAGCCATGCTACAAGCATGAATAGCACAGAGCCTCAGCAGTTTTTTACTGCTGTTTTTTACACGTTATATTTTCTTCTCTTCTCCAGAGTTCAAGTTTAAGCTTTTAAGTAAAGCGTTACTTAAAAAAAAGAGACATACAAAGTAAAGAATGTCACTTACATGCCTGTTATGAACTTAAAATGTTTGTATTTAAACTATAGCTGACATAAAAATCCCAAACAGAGGCAAGCTAACCCCACTAGCTTCATGCTAATATAGCTAGCTGGCTACCATAGTAAAAATACAAGAAGCATTTCTGAAACACTGGTTTGAAAAACAGATTTCTACATTAGAAATCTGCTAAAAATTTCACCGTTGCTGTAAAAAGGGAATACTTTGGCTATAGTTCTATGCCTGTACTTGAAAGTTGAAGTGAAATTACTTGAATAATTGGTGTAACGTTAGGCTGTAAACAGGTTCCCCCGACTTAAGCTGCTTTCACACTGAACACAGTATGCTCACACAACTCGCAGCTTGCACAGCACTCGTCCGTTGGGCGCAAAAATGGGCGGTGCTCTCAGATAAAACTAGCCTTTCAGGTAGCGACGGGAACTACCAGACATGCCTACTGCTCTCCTATTGGGTGCGCTGAAGATCAGCCGAAGTGTGTCGCGCAAATGTTGAAACCGTTCGAACTTTACAAGACCCTGCACACTGGGCGCCCACCCCAGTCTAACTAAAATTCCCAGTTTGGCAGGAAAATGACTGCTAAATCTGGCAACACTACCTATAGTATTCTTCAAGGCTTAAAAAAATAAATAAATAAACAACCTAATTAACTCCATGAAGGGAAAAGTGAAAACTGATTTTTGGTCTAACCATCGTTCAATTATTTATCTTTATTTATTTATACTTTCAAACGTTCAGCAGGCATTTGTGTAAAGGTTCCATTTTTTGGAATCACTGAAAAACGTGATTACTAGAAGCTTAAACCTAACTACCACCATCATCCAAACACAAAGAAATCCATGTGTGGTCCCGCAGGCATGCACCAACAGCTTTAACAGCAGCATACAAGACTAAATTTTAGGTTCTCTCCACAGGCTATAGATGTTCTCATTTTCAATGCATGATTAACTGCACACAGTTACAGTAGTGTTGATGTGCTTTCAACTGGAATATGCCAACAGTGAAAATGACTAGAATGTGCGAGGGATAAGCATATATTAGGTGAGCTTAGATGGGCTTTAGTGACCCTTCACCTACCCAAAGAGTTTAAAGTTCTGAGGTTAAAGACCACTATGCTATAATAATTACACCCTTTCTATCTTCAAAAATCTATTAACAATAGAACCAATCCTATGTATGTCTGAAAAAGCACAGATTACAGACTGTACTACTTGTAAAACAACAAAGATAAACTATTTGATATTTTGTGTGAAAATAAAGAAAAATTAAGATACAGAAGTACTAAAAGTCTGAATTTTGATAAATACATCCAATGCACAGTGAAACCTTCCAAGGAATCTGGTTATTATGCCTACTAAAGCACTGACTGTCAGCCAAGCTGATTAGGAATGTCTGCAGAATAACCAAACTGTCAAATGAGGAAGTAATTGCTAGACAACAGCGATGCGGCCCATGAGATATAGCACACTGAATGCCGGATGGAAGAAAAACAGTAATTAAAAGCAGTGTTAAGTGCTGCTGTGCACCCACAGAGATCAAGTACATACAGACAAACAACATCTCAGACAGACTGTCTTGATGTTTTCTTCCCATGGTTCAAATTGCAAGGAGTTCACATTCCACAGACTGCTCTATAAGTATTATATAATGAGCCATTTCCTCTGTCTGAGATGGCAAGCCAAGCACAGAAAAACACAACCAAAATGCTTTTAAGAAGAAACAGTATAATAAATAAATATAATACTTTTTTTTCAGGTTAGATGCACTCACCAGCTCTCTGTTGGATAAAGCCTTGCTGTCATTTAGGTGAGTCTTTAAATTGTGGCAGAAGGAAAGCATTTTTTCGCTCATCTTATACCTAAACAACACAAGACAAAGTGGCACAAAATGCCAGTTCTTAACCAACTGCAATATTATAGCGTAACACAGATTCCAAGTAGAAGTTATATTCAAAGCGTTTTTTGAGAGAAAAGGTGTCAAATATTTTACAGCATGACACTGATGAAGGGCTGCACGACATAGACAAAATACTAGTATTGTGATTATATTACTACACATTGTGATTGCAATATGCCTAGCAATATTTTAAAAAAAGCCCGTGTTGAATCCATTCAACAGAAAATTATGCAAAAGCCTCAACAACTAAATAAAGTTGCACATTTTCAGTATTTAACATGTCCACACTTGGAAATCTGTAGGGATTCTTTGTCATGCTTTTTTGTCAATACCAATAAAGTTCAGCCTTTGAAGCAATCCAAGTAATCTGAATGACTAATTTAGACTAATCAGACCATACAACTTTACTCCGCATCTCAGCTGTCCATTTTCTGTGTTGTAGTGCAAACTGTCTTCTTTTTTTCTTGTCTTTTTCTCAGTAATGGAATCTTGACAGCTACACACCCTTTCAGACTCATAGTGCTAAGTGGATGGATGGACAGGAACACCTGTGGATTTTTTCAGAACTGAAGTAACAGTGGAGCTTGATTTTCTCCTATCTCTAAAAGATGAAAGCTTAAAGTACTGTTTATGTAACAGTGAATGTTTTGGTGGTTTGCCAGGTCTTGCATGGTTGTTAAGAGTCACATTTTTTCTGTTAATTTTCTTTTAATACATTTTTTGAACTCTAGTTGTAGAAGCTTTTCCTTTGACTTATCCAAGTGGATTTTCTTCTATTTGATCTCCTCTAAAAATATCTCCTTTAGCCATTTTAGGTGCATATGAGAAAGAAATTTGTAAGGTATCTAAGGTGTGTTTGGGTAGTTGATTATGTGAATGTTAGTGTCTCTTTGAAAGGGAACATAATGTCAGTGACACCTTTGGGAACAGCTGTAACTGGCTGGTTTTAAGATGGAAAGGATGGAAGTTCAAATTCTGGAATTGCAGAAAATGTGTTTTGCTAGTGATACTTCTGAGGGTTACACACTGATTTTCAGACTTTGGGACACATTTACTTCAAAACAATGAAATCTAACTGCTCAACATATGGCCATGAGGGACAGAGATGCGGTCTTACCTCTTGTTCTAAAACGCACAGGTGTGGCTATAATAAGGCTCTGCCTATGGAATAAAATTCCTTGTGTTTCGGTAGTGACATAAAAACATGGGACAACAGTTTTTACTAAAGTTTTTTTTATTTAAAAATTAAATCTAAACCTTTTCACTTGTACTTCGTAGCCGTTTTGACTAGAAATTAAATAAACAAAATGATGGACTCTTACTTCAGCAGTTTTACTTCTACTGGATCGCATGAATACACCCACATAAACACTCTTTATCTGGAACTATGATTGGTCAGGATGTTCAAAGCACACTGTAAAAACCCTTATGATGGTTAGAGGGCTAATCTGCATATTGCCTTCTTTAATATCAGTTTTGAATACATTAATATCACATTAATAATTAGCAGACGATATACTGTGCAGCCCTACATTGGATGCGTGGAAATATTGTTTTGCACCAACCTCTCTCTTCTCGCCATCTTAGAAGCCTTTGTGCTGGTCCTGGGACTCTCCTCCTGCTTCCCCTTCCTCTTCTCCTCATTCTCAGAATCAAAACCCTCAGAGGAGGAGTCTTCACTTATGGACATTTGCTCAAACCTGCAGCCAAGACATAAAGTAGCCAAAGTAGCTTTGAACATTCTTGAACATCTCGCTGTCAATGGGTTCTTCATTTTATTACATCTGGATGTTATTTAGCCCTCAAACAGGGACTCTCGTTGATCTCTTGTATTACAGCTAGGGTAAATAAAACCAAAAAACAAGACAATTATATCCCAGTCAGACACTGTTAGACATAATGAGAGATCAATGATCCCTATAAACTGAATGATTTTTTAGTGTCATATTGTGTATGGGTGTGAAATTTTGCTCTCTTCATTTTATTCATTTATTTACATACTCTGCAAACGTCAGAGATCAGCTTTCATTTATTTAATTTCCAGTCAAAATGGCCATTAAATACAAGTTATTCGGCATCAGGAAAAAAGCAGAAAACATAATGAACAGAATATTACGCAGAAGCGTCAACAGCTAAGTATAATATAAAATGTTTTGGTATAAATTGGCCCTTATTTTTCAAAGCTGTGTAAAAAAAGAACACAGGTTTGACCAATTTTATTGATGTACAAACTAATCTGTTTCCGATTCATGAAACTTTGATATGATGTGGAGACAAGTGGAGATTTGACTGCAAATAATGAGTTTCAGTGCGTGAAATCAAGCGCCAGCCCACCAGTACCTCATTTACATATCATTTACATGAATCACGCCCTAATTCATGCAGATGGTTTGGTAGGGAGCCAATAAAATGACAACATTAAGCAGTTGAACAATGCGATTGTGTTGTGTGATTATTTTCAAAAATAACTTATTTTAGCGCTGTATTATTGTAGTATATGAGATTCTGCTTCTGCACAAGCTGTGTTTTGCATTTTTTAAGTTTTGGGCCATGTCAGTAGTATAAAACAAAAAAGCAACGTAATATGTCTTGAAATGGAACCTGGAATAGTTGCAGCATTTGTTTATATCAGTGTGCATGTAAAATAAGTACATCCACTTTTGTATTGGATTCACATGAACACAAAGTATCAGATTCCCCTTCCTAATGCAAGGGGATTATCTTATATCTAATCTCATTGTAAAATATCTAAAAAAAAATTATTAATTTGTGCTTAATTGCCATTTTGACTGTAAATTAAACAAATGAAGTGTGGTCTCTAATTTTTGCACAATACCATATATTTAACTCTGTCTTATACTCATATTATTATTATGATATTAGTAGGCTTTGTTGAATTTAATTCCTGTGGTTGACTGATAGCCTTTCTTCTCATTAAGAAAAAAAAGAAAAAGAAGAAAAGAAAACACAGGGACTAATCTAATGAAAGCACTTATTAAATTGGGGCCTGAAGATGGGGCTCCATAGATGAAAGTGGTCAGACAGCAGTGAGGGACAAGGAAATTTTAGTGGGTCAAGGCAAAACCAATGAGTTGTGGTTAGAAAGCAAGGTCACCAATAAGAGAGGCCAAGTGAAGAATTAAGCATTGGGTAGGAGGAGCTGAAGTTCATGACTCACCCAGGACACAGAGGTTTGAGGGTCTTTCTGCTCTCTGCTCTCTGGCTGATGTCCTTTCTCTTCATGATGGATCTAAGGGAGCCATCATCACCTGGAGGTCCTGGAGACAACAAAACATAAGACATTTTCATTACTCACAGACTCTCGACACTTAAAATAGATGAGTATAGGTAAAACAAATTTTCAATAGAGCAAAAGCTAATATGTTGCACAGGTAAAAGTAGACAAAATGATGATATATTTTTACCCTAATGTATTCATAATATGCTTTTGAGTATAGTTTGAGTATCATCAGAACTTCTTGAAGACTGAACAACTGCATGTATCATAAAAAAGGCAGATGCAGACAAGTATGCAGAGCATAAACCACATGGTAACAAATAGCTGATTAGATGTCAACCCATTATGCCATTATCCAATGTTTTTCATTTATTTCTACCAATCTGATTATTTCTCTGGTCTTAAATAGTTTATTCTTGAAAATGCTGATTTAAAAAAAATCATCTTCAGTGTACAATTTTTGCCATTTCACTCATCCTTTAGCATGGGACAAGGCTTCAGAGTTTCAAAGTCATATGCATTAGAAATTACCAGCAAGGAATCTTATATTAGTGGATGAAATGCTCCAGATCACTGCTCATCAGTGGAACACTGCACTGGAAAAATTTAACATGAGCCAGTTTAGTCTACTTTGAATGCATGGGTATAAACTCCTTAATGATACTTGGCTTTAAACTACTGACTCGTTTTTTTCTATTAGGCCTAACAAGATCTCTTAATATCTAGCATATATATTCTGACTCTTTCAAGCATTCTAAACATACATTTGCAATATAGTCAACTTTTCAATCAAACATAATAACAACTATAATCACTGACAGACATCACAGCTTCCACTTTGCCAAAGCTCCATTGCAATGACAGCAGAACCACCTGTTGAAGGCCTTATTCTTATAATGATGGTTTCTGGAGCTGGAATTCCTTGCCTTCCTTCACCATGCACACAGCAACCACACTCAGAAAGGACAGTATTTATGTTCTGTGTGCACCACAGACCACAGGACTATGGGACATGGGAGTGCTCCAAACCCCAAAGCCAGCCAAAATATTCTAAGTGTAGGGTTCATCCAGCCAAAAAGGCAAACCAGAGAGAGCTATTTCCACCTCCTGTCTACATTCCAACACTTAGAGCAGGCCTTGAGTTTAGGGAGAGATTTCAAACAAGCTCACTGAATTGAGGAGACGGTCTCCTTTCTTCGATTTCCATCTAACAAATATCAGAGAGCTGTATATGCAGAAGGATGTACATACATACATACATACTAATACTACATACCATTAGACTGTCCCTTCGGATTCTTTGTTTTATGCTCAGAATGGTCATTAGCTTTTGAAGGAGAGCTTTTCCCAGGAACTGAAAAATGGCAACAAAGACAAATACTCATGACAACTTTTCATTTTTAATTTCATGATATTGTGTACCATATATTCACCAAAATCCACCTAAAAACTCTTGGAATATCACATATAAACAAAATAATACCTCCATGTTGCACATCTATGTGGTCCTGGGGCTGAAGAGTGACCCCCTCTCTTTGTTCACATTGACTGTCAGTTAGCAGACTCTGCTGCTCTTTTAGCAGCTCCTGCATTCGATCTATGTAATGATCCAGTCCGGGTTCAGACTGTGCATATAAATGTGGCTGTAGTGGGTGTGCCAGAATCTGCATGTGTCCATCTATGTCCCGAATTCTCCCATCACCAACCTCAATGGCTATGCTCCGAGTCTTGATAGGATCTGGTAAGCGGGAAGGACCACAAGCAATGTTCCGTGTCCGGAGTCCCACCAAGTAGTTCTCATTAACGTTAGCCAATCCAACGCCAATGTCACGAGTCATCACTTTGGGGATACCAGCAGTGACTGCATGTTCCTTCATAAAACCAGTGGTCCCGACAGCAATAGAACGCACTTTGACAGCTGTCCTTTGATCACTAACTTTTCCATCGCCAATTGCAAGTGTTCGGGTGATTACATGAGCAGTGTTGGTATGTCTTTCCCGAGTAAGCATGCTTGTTGTATTGGTGCTAGATTCTGAAATGTAGACCTGTGAAGTGCTGGTGCAGCGAGAGACAGTGTTGCCAGCTGTACTGGTGTATTGGGACAGGGTTTGTGGGGTCACTATAACACCAAAGTCAATGCCTCTGACTGGGTCGGTGACCGTACCTTTGGAAACAAGTGGTTTAACCACATTGACATTCACGTCTATAGTGCAATCACCACAGCCTATTGTTCGACTAGGTACTTTCTTCTTGTCCAGTGTTTCCATCAACTCCATAGTAACCATGCCAATATCACGAACACTCACGGCTGTTCCAACACCTTGACTGCAAGTTGGCACATACTCTTTTCCAACACATTGATCTTTCCTCTCTATCCTCTTCTGCACCTCCCACATATCTATGGGTATGTCTGGACCAGAGGCCATACCCCTTGTCTCTGGCCTACATGTCACTCCTACAGCAGTAGAAGCTTGCACTACCCCTTCACCTACAGCGACATGTACAAGTTGGGTGTGGTTTCCAACCCCAAGTGTCCGCGTCTGTACTTTAGTCTGGGCCGCAGTGCTTTGCATCTCCGGTTGTGCACTAGAACTCTTGTCAGCACGGTTGTGGGATCCCGCTTCCCATAGCTCACTCTTCAGTCTGCACATTTCTGCTTTAAGCAAGGCCTCTTTAAGCTCCGCCTCTAGCGTTTGCACCCTCTCACTCAAAACTTGGATGGTGTGCTGTTGCATCTCAAGTTCCAACTCCGTATCAGACACCACACCTAGCATAGCTTCAGTAACACCGACTGCTGTTGATCGTGTCTCAAGTCTGGTTTCTACTGCAATGTCCCTGCAGTAACTTACTGAACGCTTACAGTCCTCGCTGATGTTCTTGTCAACACCCATGGTCACGGATTTTTGACCTAAAGTTTTTGTTTTTGACATCTGTTGTGTTGCAAGGCGAGCATCTTGGATCTTCTTCTCAAGAAGCTGCATTTCGGCACTGAGTTGTTTGAATTCCTCCAGGCCAGACAGGGCGCCCTGTTCCTGATTTTCCACCTCCTCAGAGGATGTTCTCTTGTCCTCTTCATCTTTCTCTTTCTTGGAACTTTGTTGCTGAAGTTGCACTGCACTGCCTGTGCTATGTGCCCGTTTCCTGAATAGCCCTAGATCTAGATTAGAACCTAAACTTTGACTCCCCTGGTGCTTCACCAAAGCAATTAACTGTCTCTTTTCTTCCTGTAAGACAGAGATCTTTACTTGTAGAACAGGTATGGTCTTTACTTGTTCTTCTAGCTCTTTCAGCCTTTCCAGAGCCACCATCATCTGGTCCCTGACCAGCTGGAGATGCAATGGACTAACACTAGTCACTGGAGTAGCACGGCCAGAGCTCGAGGGACTGATTCTTAGAGAGCTATTCACTGTGGAAGCACCTTGACTGACCTTTTCAGGAACTGATCTCTTGGATGCTGCCTGGGTCTGTGTCGGTTTAAGGGCATTCCAGCTGGTATGAGGAGACAGAGTACCACTTGAGCTGAGGCCACCAAAACTGGCAAGCCTACGCCGTGGGTATAGCTCTGGAGGAATTGTCTGGGATGATGCTTTCTCTAGCTCCAAACGCCTGTGGGTCTCTACCAAGGTTCTCTCCACCAGAGGGTTTAGTTTAGAAGCAGTAGATTGACATGTGGCTGGGGGAGGCTTACCCTCTGAAGGTTTGTGATAAACAGGTAAGGCTTGAGAACATTCAGGACTCTCAGAGGTGGACTTAGGTGAAGAATAGGAGGGTGGAAGCGGGGGTCTCCTTCTGTTGACAGAAGAAGAGGATGAAGAGGTGCTGACGGAGGCATTCCGAGCTTCATCACTGCTCAGAGAGGACAGAGATTCAGAGGAGGCCCACTGGGAAGGGTCAACCCTACTCTGTGTTTCAGAGACTGGACTGGCCCTGGGCCGCCTGTTAAAACCAAGCCGCCGAATGGTGTCTTTTGTTTGTTCAATGTCACCCGCGTATTTAACAAAGTCTAGATCAAGTTGGTAGCCATATGGTGTACTAAGGCAGAAGGAAGAATTGTTGTAGGTATTGGCACTGGTCTCAAATGTGTCTGTACCAGGAGGGAGAAGAAAAGAATATCAAGTCAAAAATGCATGCACATGAAAAGACATTGTAACATATACTTAAAAGGTCCACCTACTGGATATGTTTTGAACTGCAGTAATGAACATACTTGTGGCTAATTGTGAAACATACACATTGTTTTTATGGGTGGTTTTGAGAACGAGTATTCAGGTACTCATTCGGAAATACCAACAAGTATTCAAAGCTTGTAACATGCTGTTCAGGCCAGCCTTCTATAATTTTCATTTCAACTTTTAAAAGAACAGAACTATGCCAATTTAGACCTAGCTGATGAAATTTGAGAGACAACATATTCTAAAGAATAATAAAATCATTTGAAGAGTGGAAATAAATGAAATTCCTGAAACATCAATGTGATAGCAAGCAAAGCATGAAACATAAATACCAGAGCAAAGAGAAAGAAAATTTCAAATATAATAATAATGCAAAAAAAAGCAAAAACAAATCATTTTGATGTATGCTGTGTAATATATGTCTTGTTTTTTTATAGCCTTTAAACTACAGTATATTTTGCTTTTAACTTATACATTTTGAATTTAACATTTAACTTTCTAAATGTATTTAAGTTCAATCAAACATTAGGCCTTAATTGCTCCATTTATGCACACGACAGTTTTTTCTGAGACAAAATCATTCACAATTGTGTTGGCATAGTAAATTATTTTAAAAACTTCTCACCTGTTAGTACAGTCCACAGCCTAAACAGTTCTTAGATCCTAACTTAGTCCAGTGCCTGCTGTCTGGCTCTCTCCTTCTCTCTACTGGCTTCTCCCGTTCTCTCTATTCTTCTTCTCTTATTTCTCCTCCCTCCCTCATATCTGCCTTTTCTCCTCCTCTAGCACACTATTCCGCTCCTCCTTTCTGTTTCTCAACTACTCCTCTAAAACAGACTAAAAACGTTAAAAGCAAAGTTAACCTCTCAGCCACTTCAAACAGCATGGCAAAGCAAAATTGATTTCCGCTGTGTATACAGTGCAGTCTATAGATAATTAGACCAGGACAAAATGTATGTATTCTGGTATACAGTCAAAAAATTTGATGAATAAAAATGAGCTGGTAAGTTGGTATGTTGTTAAGAAGGATGAAGGCACAGGTGAGCTTAGCATTAGCAAAAGATCTGGCACAGACTTCAGACGGTTTACCACAAAAAGCGGACCACATTACAGCCTGTTAAATAATAGAGATGGCACAATATGACGTTTTTGTTTCTGACATTTAGACTGAAACCTTGAGCATCTTTAAAAACTAATAAGCTTTAAAATGAGCCTTTTTTTCCCTTTTTTTAAAGCACTTCACTCTACCCACCTTTCATTGCAAATATAACAATTATACTTCCACTGATTTTTTAAATATACACATAATTCAGTGGTTGAGAGGAAGATGCACTGTAGAGAAATTTGACTTTCTTTACAGTGATAGTGATAGGAACCAGGGGTCACAATATCTACAACGCAAATATACCCATTTTATTTATCATCCAAAATAATCAGTGAACCTACATGTGTCTTTGAGGTAACATGTAACGCTGATGATGGTTAAATAGAGGTAAAGCAAAAAAAAAAGTTTTCTTTGGGCACTATTTTACATTCTAATGCCCTGCATTTATTTTAAAAATTTTAGGCCAAAAGCTTATCTCAAAACTATTGTAAAACAATCTCTCAGGCATTAGACAGTATATTTATAACCATTTAATGTAATAACTTTCTGATTAACCTGTACAAGAGTGAAGATAGGAAGAAACCACAAAAAGAAATAAGTCCTATTCTGGAGTAGAAAAAGATCAGGCCCAAAGCATCCCATCTGGCAGAGCATCACCAGGGAAGGCACCTAGCATCTGTTAGTGTCTATAGTGCACAGACAACAGGCAGTCACTGAATACAAAGGATTTGCAACCAAGTATATAAACATTCTGGATTTAATTAAGATTGTTCATTTGTCTGAATACTGGTGTCACCTAAAATGGGGTGATTCAACAGTATTATGCAAAAGTCTTGGGGTGTCAGAGAAAAAGGATACATAAAGCTATTTATCTAGCCAGTTACGAAAACAACACTAGAATAAACACAAATAAACAAATACGCAATACATTGTGATTATGTCTTTCTGTGATGTAACGTTCCAGTTTTAAGCTTTCCAGCCTAAAACTTGTATTTAAATGTCATGCATCACGTTGTGTATCATTCTGTAGTGCCACACTGCATCCCTCAGCGTCATCAGTTTGACAGAATTCAGTATTTTCTATTTGTTTGTGATTTCAGCCAAGAATGTTCTCTTACTATAATACCCAGCATGCATTGTACAAATACATCATACAAACATTGGGGATGCCCCCATAGCAATATGGAAATCCTGGCTGAGAGCATAGCCACTGCTAATAAATATAGAGTTAAATTAGGATTCCTTGCATTAATATTAGCTATCTGGCTTCCTTCTGCATTAGCTAACTAGTGGGAAAAAAGGAAAAAAAAATATCTGGCCCAAAGCCCTTGTATTACTTAAAAATTTTGAGATAAGTCATCAGAAGTGGGTTTTCCTAGCACTTAAACTGGAACATTTCGATCTAGACACTGATGTGCAACTACTGTAGGAGGTGGGTAGGCATGTTTACAATAGAATGGTAGTGATAACTATATTTTTTAGTTTAATCAGAGTGTCCCTTTAATCATTTCCAAACCTCTCTGTGAGGAAGCCCAGTATTAAAGTCACCATCTAGCACCTTCTTTGTCAAATCATTCATTAAATTAAAGCAGGTGTGCTGCTGATGGAGTTTAACAAATTCAAGCAATGGTTAGAATACACAGAGAAGTCAGGAAAGTCAGAGAAATCACCCTGTGTTAATATATAAATAACTTTTTTTTTTAAACTGCATTTATATATTTTTTTGTATTTATTATAATGTGCCAGTGTTTCTACAGGCATAAACTTAGTGCTGAGATAAATAATTTTGAACAATTTAGGTTCCAAAGACTTTTGCACAATACTTAAAAAAAGGATATATATGAGTCACCTAATATATAATACTGTGCAAAAGTTTTCGGCACTTGTGAAAATCAGATTTAAAAAGCTGTTTATCTGGGTGGTATATATTTATTTGCTTAGAAAAACACTAATGTTAGAACACATACAAACAGCATCAATACATTAGGTAGCACATTTATGTATGTCATTGTGTTCATTTAATCATTTCTGAACCTCTTCTTGAAGAAGCCCAGTATTATTTGTAGTTATCATTCAAAACCCAGTTTGGCTCAATCATAAAACAATATATTAAATGAAGTGAGCTGATAATGGAATTACCATGCAATGGCTGGGGGCATCAAGGAGACATCTGGAACCAAACTTTGTCCTTCAAACTAGACAAGACATCAACTACTTTTTAGAAAACAAGAAACTCTTCTTACTTTTTACTAGATTTGTTATTATCTGCAATTTTTTTTGTTACATTGTGTTTTTGCAAGCAAAGAGACACTTATTGCTAAGACAAATGATATTAAGCCTCATATTGAAGCTGACAATCTGAACTTTAACTGCATAGTCATTGTTTCAATTCAAATCCAATGAACTGGAGTACAGAACAAAAACAAGAACTGTGTCACTGTCTAACTATTATGGACTGCACTGTATACCCCAAAGTCTAATTCAATCATTTGCAAGCATTTAATGTCTTCTTTACATACAGTGGTGTCAAAAAGTCCACTAGAGAGAATTTTACTATTTTGCATTCCTTACTAATTTAATAGAAAGATTTTTATTATGAATTCTTTGTCAGCATAACTTGAATGAAAAGTAGAATACTTTTAACATGAATTTCAGAATTTCTTAGTATTTAGTATGGCTTTTTTTGCTTTAATGACAGCATGCGCTCAAGCTGGCATGGACTCCACAAGTTTATGGAAAAGACCCTGATGAGTAGATTAAATGCTCCAGAGAGCTGCCTGAACATAAGCTTCAATGGGAGAAATGGAACTAAAAAAAAAATTACCTTTTTGTACAAAAGCCTCAACATATTTGCTAAAATCTGAGGAGTGACCTAGAAATAGTGCAGAATCTTGAATATTTCTTTTTGTTGTATATTTCCATGTTCAAAAATCTTTTCAAAAAAAAAATCCCAGATTTTCAATGTGATCTCAAACTCTTGACCCCACTTTATGTCCACAGTCTTCTATATGTTTTTGTTTCTCTCTTCTACATCAGCATAAGAAATTTGCCAACCTGCGCCATTCGCATAAATGTAGGTTTCTTGAGCCATGGTAACGTTCTTGAGCCACGTAAATACACCTTCACGTCTTCTCTCATAAAACTGAATGAACACTGAGAAAACAAATGAGCACGAAGTTAATCTTAGAAAAAAAAACTTTCTCTGTGTCATAAACATCATGTCATCTGATCATGCTGCAGTGCTGCCTCCTACTGGTTTAATAAAGAATTAATGATGAAAGCTGACAGTATTGCACAGATTTTTTTAGTGTAATATTGAATGTCAACTTAGTGTAAAATTGTAAAAATCTAAAGTCATGATAAAATATAGCTTTACAGTTTATTTTTATTATCACCACTCTGCAAAATCAGAGACCACCCTTCATGTTTTTAATTACTGGCCATTAAGCTCATGTTATACATTTTTCCATATTGGGAGGAGAAAAAAAGCAGAAACCATATATGTAACACATCTACACAGAAACCACAACAGTTAAATATAATTTCAAGTTTTTCAGTATTTAATGTGTCTAGCCTTTAGCTTATTACAGCCTCCATTCTTTTATTTGGAGACCTGCTTTCAGCATTTTAAGAAACCTGCAGGGATATTTTTCCACACCTTCAAGGTTTAGTCTTAGAAGTTGCGTTTTCCACTTCACACAATCCAAGTAATCCCAAACACATTCAATGATGTTCTGGTCTGGACTCTGGGATGTTCAGTCTGTTGTTCTGAGAACACTAGCAGCTTCTTTGTTTCAATATTTTGTCTATTTCCTTTGCTCAGTAACAGCTTCTTGACAGCTACGCATCTTTTCAGACCCACAGCACTGAATTATCTTCTTGCGGTGGAAGGATGGACACATTTTTTCAGATCTGGATCACCGATTTCTCAAAGATGAAAGTGCTGTTTATCTGATGGTGGCAGTTTTGGTGGTCTACCAGGTCTTACACGCTTGTTAGAAGCCCTGTTTTCTTTTAATCTTTTAATAATTCTGTGGACTCACGTACTTTCCTTTGACTTTTGTTAAATGGGTTATCTTATATCTAATCTCATCAGAAATATCTCCTGAAATATGAATAACTTGTACAAACCGGATTCCAAAAAAGTTGGGACACTAAACAAATTGTGAATAAAAACTGAATGCAATGATGTGGAGGTGCCAACATCTAGTATTTTATTCAGAATAGAACACAAATCACAGATCAAAAGTTTAAACTGAGAGAATGTATCATTTTAAGCGAAAAATATGTTGTTTCAAAATTTCATGGCGTCAACAAATCCCAAAAAAGTTGGGACAAGGCCATTTTTACCACTGTGTGGCATCCCCCCTTCTTCTTACAACACTCAACAGACGTCTGGGACAGAGGAGACCAGTTTCTCAAGTTTAGAAATAGGAATGCTCTCCCATTCATGTCTAATACAGGCCTCTAACTGTTCAATCGTCTTGGGCCTTCTTTGTCGCACCTTCCTCTTTATGATGCGCCAAATGTTCTCTATAGGTGAAAGATCTGGACTGCAGGCTGGCCATTTCAGTACCCGGATCCTTCTCCTACGTAGCCATGATGTTGTGATTGCTGCAGAATGTGGTCTGGCATTATCTTGTTGAAAAATGCAGGGTCTTCCCTGAAAGAGATGACGTCTAGATGGGAGCATATGTTGTTCTAGAACCTGAACATAGTTCTCTGCATTAATGGTGCCTTTCCAGACATGCAAGCTGCCCATGCCACAAGCACTCATGCAACCCCATACCATCAGTGATGCAGGCTTCTGAACGGAGCGTTGATAACAACTTGGGTTATCCTTGTCCTCTCTGGTCCGGATGACATGGCGTCCCAGTGTTCCATAAAGAACTTCAAATCGTGACTCATCTGACCACAGAACAGTCTTCCATTTTGCCACACTCCATTTTAAAAGACCCCTGGCCCAGTGCAAACGTCTGAGCTTGTGGAGCTTGCTTAGAAATGGCTTCCTCTTTGCACTGTAGAGTTTCAGCTGGCAACGGCGGATGGCACGGTGGATTGTGTTCACTGACAATGCTTTCTGGAAGTATTCCTGAGCCCATTCTGTTATTTCCTTGACAGTGGCATTCCTGTTTGAGGTGCAGTGACGTTTAAGGGCCCGGAGATCACGAGCATCCAGTAGAGTTTTACGGCCTTGACCCTTACGCACAGCGATTGTTCCAGATTCTTTGAATCTTTTGATGATGTTATGCACGGTTGATGATGATAACTTAAAAGTCTTTGCTATTTTACGCCGGGTAACACCATTCTGGTATTGCTGCACTATCTTTCTGCGCAACAATGGTGGAATTGGTGATCCTCTTACCATCTTGGCTTCAGAGAGACACTGACACTCTGAGAAGCTCTTTTTATACCCAATCATGTTGTCAATTGACCTAATTAGTGTTAATTGGTCTTCCAGCTGTTCGTTATATGCTCAATTTCCTTTTTCCAGCCACTTATTGCTACTTGTCCCAACTTTTTTGGGATTTGTTGACGCCATGAAATTTTGAAACAACATATTTTTCGCTTAAAATGATACATTCTCTCAGTTTAAACTTTTGATCTGTGATTTGTGTTCTATTCTGAATAAAATATTAGATGTTGGCACCTCCACATCATTGCATTCAGTTTTTATTCACAATTTGTTTAGTGTCCCAACTTTTTTGGAATCCGGTTTGTACTTAACGGTCATTTTGCCTGGAAATTAAACAAATGAATGGTGGTCTCTGATTTTTCCACAGTACTGTAAATATATAAAAGGGGAGACAAATTAAATGAAATTCCTGAATGAATGAGGGGAGAAACATAATGCACGTTTATACTTCCAGACAGGTACTGCATTATACAGTTATGCAAATAACATCCTACCAGGCTCTGTGGCACTGCAACTTATTACAGAGCTATCTTGACTGATCTCCTTTATCAATTGATAAAACATTTCTATCTTGATGGGAGTTGTCTCTACCAGGATGACAATGCCCACATCCACGGGGCAGTGAATGGTTTGATGAGTATGAACACTATGCAAACACTATACAATGGCCTTTTCAGTCACCACTTCTCAACCCAGTTGAACACCTATGGGAGATTTTAGACTGTCATGCAAGACACTCTCCTATACCATCACCAAAAAACACAAATGAGGGAATATCTTTTACAAGAATGGTGTTCCATCCCTCCAGTAAATTTCCAGAGACTTCTATCATCTATGCCAGGGAAGATTGAAGCCCTTCTAAGACACTTTATGCAGTTTGGTCTTTTAATTTGTCACTTGTACAGTGTTGCTTGAATGTTTGTGACTTCCTTGTTATATATATATTTTTTTTTACTAGTTTTACTATGAAATCTTGATTTCAAAGAACTATTCCTTTGTATGTGACATAGTATGTTTGTAAGAACCAAATCATTATGTTGCTTTAAAGGAAATCAAGCATGGAGCAAAAACCCAAAACAAAAAAGCATTTAGCAATTAGTGCTGGTGCAGAAATAAGTCAACCTCAAGTGGTTAAATCAAGTCGGGTAAGTAGAATCAGGTGAGTACATAATTGGGAATCTAACCTGACCCATCAAAGAAAAGATTCAAAGAGTTTGGACAGATACGAAACTTGGTCTAAGTGAATGCAAAACACACCATGCCAGGAAGAAAGGAGATCTCACACATCAGGACAAAGGTAGTGAAAGCACATCAGCCTTAGGAAGGCTATGAAACCATCTCAAAAAGATTTGAGCACTATCAGTTCACTGTAAGACACATAATTTACAAGTGGAGAGCATTTCACATGACAGCATTCTGGCCTGGAAGTGGGCACCCTTCTAAAATATCCCCAAGACCTACAATAGAAATAATAAATCATGTAAAGGCCAATCCAAACATAACATCTTTTCAGATTTTCAGACCTCCCTTGCTGCATCTCAGGTAACTCCAATGTATGCTTCAATTACAAGAAGAACACTGAATCAAAATGGCTTTTGTGAGAGGGATGGGAGACGAAGCTTCTGCTGTTAAAAAAAGAACTAATCTGCCCACCTTAATTCTGCCAGAAAGTTTGTCTCCTGGACAAACGTGAAAGTTCTGGAGTCCAAAATTGACCTTTTTGGTCACAATCAAAATCACTATGTGTGGGAAAAACCCAACACTGTCTACAACCAAAAGAAGCATGGTGGTGGGGATGTCAAGATCTTGGGCTACTTTTCCTCCTCTGGACTAGGACAACTACACATCATTAAAGGAACCATGAATTCTTGATCAGAACATCATGGCACCTGTTACACAGGTGTAAATTTACATTTACATTTACATCATTTAGCAGACGCTCTTATCCAGAGCTACTTACAAAAAGTGCTTTGTCTATCCAGAGAAAGAATCTTCGCTAGCTGCCAATAGGTTAGAGAGAAAGACAGTCCTAAACTCAGATACTGCTAGAATCAGAAGGTCATTGACACCTAGTGAAAAGGGACAGAGTTAAACACAGAACAGTGCAATACAATACAATACATAAGTGCTGTACAATACATTACAATCAATACTTAATTTAGTGCTCATTTAAGTGCTGAATAAACAGGTGTGTCTTCAGTCTGTGTTTGAAGACAGCGAGAGACTCTGCTGTACGGACAGCCAGTGGGAGTTCGTTCCACCACCTGGGTGCCAGCACAGAGAACAGTCTAGATGCTTGCCTTCCGCGTGCTTTGAAGGATGGCGGGTCAAGCCGAGCTGTACTCGAAGCTCGAAAGGCTCGTGGTACAGTTCGAGATTTGACCATTGCCATCAAGTAGGGAGGGGCTGGTCCATTTTTGGCTTTGTAGGCAAGCATAAGGGTTTTAAATCTGATGCGTGCAGCTACAGGAAGCCTGTGAAGGGAGCGCAGCAGTGGGGTGACGTGGCTGAACTTTGGGAGCATTCAAGCAACTCTACCAAAGAATGGCTCAGAAGAAAGAAGATTTGAGTTTTGAATTGCCTAAGTCAAAGTCCTGAGCTGAATCCAATTCGGCTGGACCTGAAGCAGGCAGTTCATGGAAGACAGCCCTCAAAGTCAGGAGAAGTGGGCAAAAATCACTCAAGATATATGTCAGACACTAATTAGTGGGTATAGGCTGGGTTGGGATGGCTACTGAAAAATTAGTACTTAGCTACTTTGTAGCTACTTTCCCAAAATGCTACTTTTCCAGAAAAAGTAGTGGCTACTTCTTAGCTACTTTTTGAAAAGTAGTGCACTACTTTTTAGCTAATTTCAAAGAGATCAGAATGTTTGTGAATCTCCACCTGACACACCAAACAAGCCCAACTGATAGTGTGAACAAGACACTGCATTGAAAAGCTGCAAATATACAAAAAGATCACCGAAAAGTAAGTTTGAGTGTAACCAACAATCAAACTTACACAACCAAAGGCGTGATATCTAACAAAAATTTAGACTAAGTAAATGCAAAGTCAATCATTCCAGGTTAAAATAAACAAAAATAACCGCATACAAACCAAACAATTTTGTGCAAAGCATTGTCAACTGTTGAAATAAAACTACTCCAATTCAAACATTTCAGCAAGATACAGACATGACATTCAGAGTCTTTAGCCTCATTTCAGACACTTCAGCCTCAAAATTCTCATCAGTGACCCTGGCTCTGTTTGGGGTGAGAATCAGGCCTGAATAATCTCTCCACTGCTGAAGAGCTGTTGCGGCTCCACAGTAGAACTAGATTTTTAGGTAAAATAACATAATCCTCCTTTGCTGTAAAATCGTTATAACACACAGCTCTAACACAGTTTTCACAATAAATGGTCTTAAATGCTGGAGTTAACGTATAACTGCTAAGTCACCCTTTAACACAGAAGACTGACGTGCAGACTGTTGGTCACACAGCAACGCAGATAACAAAAAGGCAAAGAGAAAGATTTAAGACAAACATCGATAATTTGGAGATGAATGGACTTATTTGCATTTATAATAACTCAGCTGGTTTCCTGATACATATAATCTGAAACAAGTCTTGAAGCTAAGGTGGAACGGGACAATTTTAATGAGAAGCAGGAGAATGAGAAGCGACTTCAGCCTAAAAGTCGAACATTGAGAGACATTTTACAAGAAACTTGCGGATAAGTTTCCTGAGATGCAAGAAAAGTGGCTACAGCTCAGCTAAAGCTTAAAGCATAGCAAAGTAAGTCTGTGTTTTCGTTTATATTTTTAGCCTGTACTAGCACATCAGCACACACGGAGACATACTTACAGCCAAGATAGTAAAACAGACACTGTGGCTCCCAAGGTGGTTTCATTTTTGCTGAAAGGACAAAATGGCTCTTCTTAACGTTTCGGTTGCCGACCCCTGAGCTAAGACTACTAGTAAGGGGTGATCAGCACATGGGGTCAGCGTGTGCCCATTTACTCGAACTGTCCGTGGCTCAGTCATGATTGCGCAGCGCCACCTGCCCAGTTAACGGCCATGTTCTGTGGTTCACATTTTGCGCGGATTGCCTGAAGTCTGTAGCGAAATTATAGCGAAAATTTTTCGCTATAGCTGCACAAAAATTGGTAGGCGCTACAGCTATTAGGTACATTTCATAAAACTATAGCAGCTACAGCTATTAGCTACAAAAATTTGCAGTTAACTACAAAAAGTAGAAAACTACTTAGCTACTCCTCCATCCCTGGGTATAGGAGACGTTTACTGCAGTTATTGTTGCTACTGAAGGTGAAACAAGGTACTGACTAAAGCTGTTCACATATTTTGCACAAAGGAAACCAAATGTGTTTTTTTTTTTAACCACATTTGTTAAATTAACTTTTTTCTTTGTCTCCTTTATTTTGGAATGTCTTGTTTTTAAATAACTGATTGTTTTGATAAAGATTTTATATGTTTATTTGAGCATGCTAAAATAATGACCATCCCTTCAGGGTTCACAAACTTTCAAGCAGCACAGTATATAAAAACATTTAACAGAATGTTTTTTTCCCTACAATGCAGGTTAAAGGAACACTCCAACATTTTTCATCTGCAGCACAGTCACTTAACACAAACCGTAATTTTGACACATTTTCCTGCACTTAGAAAAGAACAGAAAACCTGCAGACTCAAAACATAATATAACTTAATAACAGAAGCTAAAGATCAGGCCAACAGAGAATATGGTGGAAATGAGAGTAGCATTTTCTATAGCAATAGCAACTAATATTCCCACAGGTGAACATAATTAACTTTTTACTGTTCAGTGATTTCCTATATTAATATCACATGAATTGTACCTAGCCCAGCAGAGATTTTTGTGGAAACACAGCTGTTGAGCTGCACAGCTGCACTGTACATTTTACATTTGAATGCACAGTGTACATTTTAGGACATCCTCAGACAACAGCATCAGGTTTCAGATATGAGACAAAACAGCTTCAAACCTCAGAAAAAAAACACAAGTAAAGTCACGTCTCAGCTCTCGTTCATCAGACAAAATAGCCCGTTTGAAAACAGGTTCAGGTCTTCAGAAATGTTAAACGGCCTCTCAGACGGTGAGATGGTGTAGATTAATTATGAATTCAAGGCCAAATTAAAGATGACAGTATATCACAACCAAAAGTTTTACTGAATTGCAATATTATTATGCTCTTATTTCAAAACATTAAGCTTCAACTCATATGCAGTCACTGTAAGTTGAAACCATCTCAAAACTACCAGACAAAAAGTATTTCTAGTATTGTTTATTAATTAATTAATTTATTTATTTATTTTGTTGTCATTGTAAATTTTAAATTTCTGGAAATAAAAAGGTAAAGGGGAAAAAAGGCCAGTCTGGCCAAAGTCCACATGGCCACCCCCAAAATGTGGTTTTTCAATGACCTTGCACTGATTATTTGGAGCTCACACGCACCTAAGGAAACACATTGCATCATCTCTTTATACATGAGGACTGGCCTAATCTTTTATGTAGCTCTGACCCACATTTGCTCATTTAGCATGGACCTGCATTTTAAAGAGAGAGTGTAAAAAAGAGAGAGAGAGAGAGAGAGAGAGAGAGAGAGAGAGAGAGAGAGAGAGAGAGAGATATCCAATTAGTAGACACAATTCACAGCAGCTTCAATTACAAACCAAAAGGAAATGCCCATTTGTATATGCAGCGTTACCCCTCCTCAGTATAGCAGCACTTTAGCTTGAAACTGTTTGATGAATAAGGAGAGACAGAACGGCTGCAAGGAGAACGCTGCACTGTCACTGCAGAAAAAAGATCCGAAACCGGAGAACCTCTTTGGGAAAAGCATTGTGTCAGCTGAACGGCTGGGCAAAAGAACAACCGCACATACGCGTACACACACTGAATACGTCTATAACGGTCCCAACATTGTGGAATAAATCCAAATTAATGACTTTAAATGATCTAACGTGGATGGTGTCTCTGCATTAAGAAATCAATAAGTCCACAGATATCTTAGGGGTTTTCGCAATGACATGAAAAGGAGAGATGAGAGAAGAATGGAAAATAGGTTAGAGGTAGGAGAGACGAGTTTGGGTTCTCCTTCATCCTTCAAAATACAAATACAGCCTTTTATGGTGAGTTTCAGACTGAAATATCAATCGCCTAAATGCTATGATCACGAAAAGAAACAAATCATCAAGATGTGACATAAATTAGAACTTATAATATCGATTATATCTGTAATAAAAAGTAATCTACTTATTTGGGCAAGTAATCAAGTAATTGAGGTTTTAAAAAGGCCAAACCATTAAGAAATGGCTTACCTGGACAATAATAAGCCATACATAGTCTTTCAGAGATCCCAAAATACATTACTGGAAATTAAAATGAAAACTTAATTGACCAAATGTCTTAAAACATGTGACAAAAATGCTACTGGATCAGAATTTGCTCCAAACACAATCATCAGTCAAACAAATTATTATTTTTATCTTGGCTGATCTGTGTTGCAGCTATAAGATGTGAATAATGTAAGCCAGGTAAGTGCACTTGCTGCTGCTACATCTTTACCAAAATATCATAGCATAATTATGCATGACTCATTGTGCTAGATAGCCTGTTTCCTCACACAGATGTAATGCTTTGTTTCGAGTTTTTTGAATGGGCAACTGGCTTTGGCTGATAGAATGCACTGGAAATGTGCTAGTGTGCTTCCTGTGTTCATTTAGCCCACAAAGTGTGAGTTTGGGGTTTAAAAAATAAAGCTAACAAAAATTCAGCCATTGGCTATTTTGGTTGCAAAAAACTCAAAATCGGCCATGAAAAAAAAACATGATCCCAAAAATGTGTAATAAATAGTTGTGTCCATCTGGCTCTATTTCTTACTGTAAGTAAAGAGAGGAATGAGAATGTAAAATTACGCATCTTCACACAATTTGCAGCTTAATACTGAGAAGGTAGATTTTAATCAGTGTTTTAAACTGAGTAACAGAGTTTAATTGAGTAATCATGACAGTCCTAAACACAGTGAGCTGTGGGCTCTACTCCAGCAGTAAACAAAAACCTAGAAACCTGCTGTTTACCAGCACTTTACTCCATGCGAGGGAGTCCAGAAGACAAAGCTGTGTTTTGTGCTTCCTTCAAACGCTGTAAATCCTGGGTGAGAATGCAAAAGGGTCCAGAACAGTTCAGTTAAGGCCTCTTAAATCTCACATTCAGTAGGGTTTTTACAAAAGACATTCTAAAACGCTTAACATGGCTTAATGTACTACAACAACAGCCTACGAACACCAAACTTCTCTCACTTACTACTGGTCATAACTTCTCTCTACTGCTTAAAAGATGAACTTGTGATCTGAAAAGAAATATAAGCGACAGCAATGCCTATGCAGTAAAATGCTTCAGATGAAAGTGTAAAAACAAGTGAGTATATAGTAAGTGAAAGAAGTTTGTATTCCTAGGTTGTTGTTTTATTACATAAAGCCATGTCGAGCTTTTTCCTAACAATGGCATAAATGAGAAGAAAAACTTAAACATAATTACTTTTTTGGATTAGAGGTTCAACCTTTCAGCAGTAGAGGGAACTTATGACCAGCAGTGAGAGAGGTTTGGTGTTCCCAGGTCGTTGTTTTAGTACATCAAACTACATTAAGCTTTTTCCACGTTAAGCGTTTTAGGAAAGTCCCTTTTACACTGCCAGTGCTTTGATGGGCTAAGAGGCTCCTGGTACAGCCACATACATGAAATGCATGTCTGAGGCGCCCCATTGCATCACCACACCACTAGAAAACATAAAACTCGGCTAATACTACAGCCTTTTGGCCTGTACACTTTTTTAAGACAGTTACATTTGTTTTTCACCCTGTCATGAGGCATTTTACTACATAGGCTGCATATGCACTGCTAGCCTCTCCTGTGATGCTGTGCTAGCTTAAACAGGCTAATATATGTGGATTTAACCTTGCTTGTGTATGCGTGGAAAGAAAACCAAGTGGATTTTTCTGTACTGCCTGAGCTTATACAATTTTTAAAAAAAATGTGTGTTAACAATAGAATGTCTAAGAAGTAAGCCAGACAAATGAGTCTCGTTTATATTGTAGTTGTAAAAGTTAATTCAACGACACTGCTATCGATAAATATGAAAAACGGACATACATAACCCCTAACGTTTTAGGTAAACTAAGCAGTTCTCCGTGCGTGCGCAGCTTGACACTGCAAAAGTGAAGACAATCCAAATATTAAAAATAAAAACAACATACCTCATTTGGTCCGTCCTGTCATGCAATTCCAAATCCTTCCACGGTAAAACAGCCGCCCTCACAGTCACTAGAGCGGATAAATAAACTTAAACACGCTTCTGCTGCACTCACTCCCTTCTCTGTGTGCGTGCAGGGGACTGGCGCCTACGTCATGACGTACAGGTACGCCGACCGATGCTCTATCCTGAATGCTTCACTCCTTCACTCGCTCACTGCGCACTGTGTAGAAAAACATGCAGTTCGCACTTTGCAGGCAGCGAAACAAGACGAGGAGTTCGGACCATACATTCCAACACACGCTTTTTCAGTAACGTAGCAACATCCAATGATTGAGGGGGAGGGGCTGTTTTGGAATCGCCTCCACGTGATGGGAATCGATGGAGTCGATTCCAAGAGTCAATTCCACGCAGTCATTTTCAAGGGATCTTAATTTCCTCAGTAACACAAGATTTTAGTTTAATTATATCTTAGAAAGGCAGCGTAAATCTAAATTAACTTAGCTGACCACTGAAACCAAACTGACTTGGGTACAGCCCTGTTAAGATGATTATAAGTCACTTTTTACACAATTTACTTTTTGTTTTGTTTTTCGACTTCGTCCAAAGTAAGACAGGCTGTCTAGGCAGTGACATCAACGCACACACAACTCCCTGTGCGTGCAGGTGCGAGCAAACCTGAACGTCACTGTGGAATCGGGTTCAAAGCTTTGGAGTCGACTCTCGATTCGCACATGCATGGAATCGGAGAATCGATTCTTTTCGGCATCGACACCTAGCTTTAAAGAGGCGAAACTTGAAAATCAGCAAGCAAAACGCTTTGCTAAAGTTAGCATTCATAAGCTAAGGTAATTACGTTTTAAATTAATGGGAGATTTCAACTGACATTTGATGACGATTATAAAATGCCAATTTCTCCAACAGGGTGTGAAACTTCTTTTGTGACACTGCAAACCTGTGAAAAGCCCTTTTTTGCTCTTTATTTCTCACTGACGCTTGTAGAATGTCTTTGGACGCAAGTGCGGAAAAATCTGACTTCCAGAATAGTATTTTAGAGGATAATGCTGTAACCCAGTGTGGGGAAGACCTGCTGCATCAGCGTGCGTTCATACATTGTTTATAGTTTGTTTTAATCATATAATTTGTCAGTGTATAGACACACAAGGCAAACGTTGCAAACAGCACAGAAAGCCCACCGTGCTGACAAGTAAAACAACAATTAGGAGTGAAATTAATATATAAAACAAAATAAAACAAATGGCAGCTTAATGAGGGTCTTTGTCAATCAACAAATATCATACAATGAAAATTAACAGTCTATGGGCTTTTTTGTTTAGAGGGTGCTCCCAAGTGACTCCAAAATTAATTTGTTATTACTATTGTTGTCAAAATGAGCGAGTTAATACGGAGCATTTGTGCAAAATCATAGTTTATAAACGCTTAAACTACAATTTAAAACTACATTTAAAGCATAAAACAATGTAGCACCGCTGTTGGATTTTTAAATGTTTCTAAACTTATATAAGTTTAAAATTTCGCCTCATGTATCTTATGACGTCAGTGAGCATGAACAACCAATGAGCTGCTCTGCTCATCAACCAATCAGCACTCAGTAGCAGTAATGCTAGCGTGCTGCTGCCCAAAACCTGTTTGCTGTAGAAAAAAAGAAATATGCAGGTAAGTTTTCTTTGCTTTTTTAGTGAAATACAAACTTCTACTTTCTAAAAGTAAAAAGGAAAGTTCTTGGCAAGTGATTAGAAACTATTTTAACTTCTCGGGTGCCCTCTGGCGTTTTGCAGTCATGTTTTTGATATAATGGGGGAAACAGGAAGAGGCCAGGCTCCTCATAAACCGGCTCTGCCCTTTCGAACACACGTAGTACAAATCGGGTTTCCGGTTCAAAACGGGTAGTGAGTGACAACACACAATCTAAAACTAACATGTCAAACACATTTCTTAAACACACTACAGTATCATTAATTATTTTAAAAGTCACTTCTTTTGTGTTTGGATAGACCAAATATGTTTCCTAATATGTTTAGCCATCTCCTCCTTGTGATCCTTCAGAAGAAATTTTCTTCTCAGCTGACAGGGGAAGTATATCTTTAAAAAAGTTCTTATGAATGTATAGTTGCCTTCTCTGACCTAAAATTACAACCTTTAATACACAAAGTACACGTCTGGAGTACTGTTACAGTACATCACAATCTGTTCTATGATTATTTACAAAGAAATCGGATGGCCTTTATCACTCTATTATATTCTTTAACTGGAGCATTGAAATTAAATTTGTACACCTACACAACTCTTTATACGCCAACATTGCTCCATTTTCATCCAGCAAGTGACTAACTGACCAAATACGATACTTCATCCACTCTTCAAAATACAAAGATTTTCGGTTCACAAGTACACATCTCTTCTTCCACACTGGAATATTATGGGGTGTCAAGTTACATTGTTTACGGTAGTCAGGAAGGAGGCCATCTTGTGGTCGTGCTCGCAAACCGTTCCATTGAAGGAGGTATCTGACTTTACTTCTCCTGAGATGGAGACAGAGATATGAAGAACAGCCTGAACCCACACTCGGATATTGTTAATTCCGTGAAGAAATCTATGTAGCAGAAATAGTAGCAATCAAAAACTTAAATAAAAAGAATAAAAAGTACCAGCTCAGAAAAACTGAAAAAACAGAACTGCAGTGGAA